>NC_073313.1:217604065-218204065 GCF_027595985.1 Sorex araneus | reverse complement strand
TATAATCAAACAGAAGATTACTGTGTACAATTAATTAGCTATTTAAAAATTGTAGCCTTGTTTATTAAAGTACCGTAGTACCAATTCAATACAGTCATTTTGAAAATTATATGAGGCAGTATTTTTTGGCTCTGTATGATATATGATAGGCATTTGGTGCTCAATACACTAGACGTTAGACAGACCATCAGAACTAGATATTAATTGTCATAATAATCTATTGGGCGTCAGAGAAATAATATAGACAATTAGGCACATTCCTTGTATGTGACTTTGGATACAACATTGGGTGATATTTAGCACTGCATATGGTTCCCTGATTACCACCAAGAATCGATCATGAGCGCAGAGTCAGGAATAATGTCTATTAACTGCCAGGTGTGTCCACCACACCACCATAATAATAAACTTTTTAAATTAAAAAATTCAAAAACCTCAGGAGCATCTCCTGAATCATAGAGAACAGGGCTTGGAGTAGCTCTTGAGCACCACTGAACATGACCCAGGAGTCAATGCCTGGGCCCAAGATTGAAATACTTGGACCCAAGCCTGAAAAGCTCTGAGGTGTTGGGGATCACCTGAGGCAACACAATAGTGGTTTTGAGTGACCAAAAAAACTCACAGAAGTATTCTGATTCCTCCTGCCTATATCTGATGATGTCCGAGGCTTTATTAGGTACTGCAGATCAACAGGTCAGAAGCAAGTAAGGAATGCTCATTAAACTCTGCACCATCTCCCCAGCTCAAAAACAAATCTTGAAAATAAAGTTATTTATTTCCAACTTAGCATATCATTATACTGCTATATTTTTAGATATTTCAGATTTTTTAAAATAAAATATTTTTTTAAAAGTACTATGGATTATAGTCTAGTAGTACTATGGATTATAGTCTAGTACTACAGATTATAGCCTCATTCTCCCTCTGAGAGAACCTGGCAAGCTACTGAGAGTTTTCTGCCCGCATGGGAGAGCCTGGCAAGTTACTCATGGCATATTCATATGCCAAAACCAGTAACAATGTTGGATCTCATTACCCTGACCTTGAAAGAGCCTCCAATGCGGCACCATTGGAAAGGATGAGTAAAGAGAGGCTTCTAAAATCTCAGGGCTAGGACGAATGGAGACATTACTGAGACTTGAGAAAATCAATGATCAATGGGATGATGATGATGATGATGATGATGATAATGATGATGATTCTGGATTAGCTTTGGTTTCAACTTTGGCTGTATCTCATATATTGGAGCTATGGAATATCCTGACTCCATTATTTTCTAAGTATTATCTCACAACTTCCCTTGTACTATGATTCCACAACTAATTTGAAGTATTTTTGCAAATACTGTTAACTGACTAGTTGATTATTAATAGTCAATTAACTTGTTTCTGTTTGTATATAGTTTTATGAAAATATATGTATGTTTATATTTTAGTCAGTGATGTGTTTTACTCAGGATTTTGTACTTTCTTGTTTATTTTTTATCTATTTTAAGTCTATGATGAATCTGTTTAATTTATGTTTTCCAGATACTTAAAAACCATTAGACAGATCATTCATGACATCACAGTGGGGAATTTGAACCAGCTTGCTAAAGAATTTATAGTTAACTGCATAGATTAGATTTGAGAAGAGATCAAGCTTATGAAAACAGTTCAGGAGAGACGTATGCACTTTTTTGCCTCTTCTTGGGAAACTGTCTTTAACAAAATATCATTCCAGAATGGCTTTGGGTGATCATCATTTCTGACACTAATATGACTTTTTCTTTCTATGCAATTCTATCAAAGTGCCAAGTATAGTATAAACTACATATATACTAGATGCCTTAAACCTGGCCCATTGTTTAATTTAAATAATTTTGACTAATTAAACCTGGAAGAAATGGGGCTTGAGCGATAGCACAGCGGGTAGGGCATTCGCCTTGCACCTGGCCAACCCGGGTTCAAATCCCAGCATCCCATATGGTCCCCTGAGTACTGCCAGGGGTGGTTCTTGAGTACAGAGCCAGGAGTAACCTGTGTGCATTGCCGGGTGTGACCCAAAAAGAAAAAAAAAACCTGAAAGAAATCTGCTGCTTACAGAAAGGTTTTTTCTTTCACAGGTGTTATATAACACATTTGTTTCCGTAGTTGGTATGCATTTAACCGTGAATGGAGTTGAATTAATGCCTACTCTGGGACATCTCTTGTAAAATCTTGAATTACGGTCTCCCTAACTGTGATTTAAATGTGGCATACAGATATATTGATAATTAGTATTTAGCTGACTACAGTTAAAAATCAGGACACTTAACATAATATAATCCACATTATTAGCTTCTCTTTATGACTGCCATGCAATATTAAGACTTCTCATACCAAGTTTGGTTCTCTAGGAAGTCAACTTTGAGATAGCGAGAAGAATGTTAGTTAAGGTTTATCGTTAGGATTGAAACCTGCCAAACTAAAGGAAACAAAGCAAGTTAATCAGAAGCCAGGCTAGTGACAGATTCAACAGACCTCATGAAGCAGCCTAAAGTGAAATAGTCGAAATGGTTGTGATATATATTCGTATTCATACCTCAAACAGGCATGTGATATATGTTATACAAGATTAGGGGTAACGTAGCAGGCAATATCTCATTGCAGTTGAAACAATGTTTGAAGGGGATCACAGATATCAGTTGAATTATCTTTACAGGGCTGGAGTACAAAGATCCACCTTGAAGTTGTATTACAGTTGTCCATCAATACTTTACAATAAGTTTTACACTTCATAACCATAAGAATAATAAATCTAAAATAGGTGGTTGTCCATGTCATAGACTACAGTTCTCAATAACTTTAACTTACTCAAATTGACTTACTTAGTCTCTGAGTGCATTTATATCAGTGAGCTCCAATACAGAACAGTATCTTATGCTACTTTTTTCACTGCAGAGGAAATATTCTGCTACTTAGCTTCTTCCAGGAGCCTAAGCTTTGCCAACACTGATGTCTTTAAATTTTTCATAATGTAGAATGATGATAAAAGCAGTGTATTAAACATAATTGGGTACAATATTCATATTGTGCAAAAAATTGAGAGGAGAGGCTAAACTCCTGAGCATGGGGCTAAACCATGCTCGGGCTTACTCTTTCTGTTCTTAGGGATCACTCCTGGTGGTGCTTTGGGTGATCATGTGTGGTGAAAGTGTAGAAACCCAGGTTGGCTACATGAAAGGCAAGTGATTTAACTTCTGAACTTTATCTGGACTCATAAGCAAACATTTTATTATTTCCTTTGACTATCATGAGTTAAATTAAATATAGTGACAGTATATATCTAAAATCACTAATACTGTGCTCTAAATATAAAGAACATATAGTATTCCAAAATATGAGAATAGCAAGTTACAATTAACAATATGATTTTTAAATGTCAGCGCTTAAATATGGCTATTCCAATGAAAATATTGATGGGATAGATACTTGTATTAGAACCTTGAGTCACAGTGATTGCAATGGCTCAACGATTACATGACACCGACCACTCAAACACCACAGACAATGATTTTACATACTTATCTGTTGAGATATTAGGTCATATTTTGTGTACAATCCATCACATAAAAGTTACTGAAGATTAAAACAATCGAATGTTTTTATTTACATGTACATGGGAGTTGAAATGCTATACTCAGTTAGTATACTGGTATTGCCTACAGGAACTATCATTGAAATTTTTGAATAATGAAGGTGGTGGATATTGGGTATATGTTTTCTCTTCAGGATCGTTGTCAGCATTACCATCTTTCTAGCATCTATCACAACTCAAGTTTTGTTTTTCTGTTTTTGTTGTTTAATTTTATTGTAATTGTTGATTAAACCTTAAAAAACACTGATGGTAAAATATTGATTAAATTTTTCAATTCACTTGACAGACCTCACCCCATTTTACTTCTTTTCAAGAGTTCAACCATTGTAAATTGCTTTTAATTAGGCCAGACATTTACAGGAAAAAAGTCTATTAGTCCTTTGAGATCCTCACATAACAAATAGTTTTGTTAGTTTTTTACACTTAGAAAATGATAATCCTTAGTCTTCAGTGATAAAACAAATAGGTCTCCTCTCCTATATTTCCTTAGGTATTCAGAATGTTGATTTTGCAATAAACTTAATAGAAATACTGAGATGCAACATGTTTCTAGAAAACCTTAAATATTTGATTCTGCAAATGGAAACATTTATTTTTAAAGAATTCTGTTATACTAATATGATATTATTTCCTTTAGGAAACATTCTCTGAACTTCTACAAAATGACTACCATTTTTCCAATGTGGGTATAAAAACTTCATTAGAAATATTTGGGGAACTTTCTGTAACATTTACAGTTCAGCCTTAATATCTACAAAATATAATGTCCATAACATTTAATTAATTGAAATTACTGAAGGAAACTATTTTCTAGCAGAGAACTGGAAAAAGATGTACATTTGAAATCTCACTTTCATCAGTAATTTGTTATATGAACTTCAGTGAAATCTATAACTTCTTTTGGCTCTGTTTTAGCATCACTGTGATTACTGAGACAGAGAATCTGATCTCTCAGGGCCCTTTAAACTAAAAAATCCACTGACTTTTTTTCATGATTACCTTTTCTACATTTTTCAGATGTCAAATTGGCAAGAAATTAGGCTTTGAGAATTATTTTGGAAAGCGTTCAGCTCTATTTTGCAATTGCAGATGTTTGGTTACATATAGAATTTCCCTGATGTCTAATGATATATGACCTCAATTGCCTTGAAACAGATTATCCATCTGCTATTTTATGTTGATTCTGAAAAAAAAATGTTTGAATGTCTTCAGGAGAGTAGTTCCATGGAACATAACATATCTTGAAATGACCCATTTCAGCATAGGTTGAAGAGGCCTAGAACCAAAGTACTTAGTAGTTCAAAGCAGACACCAAGGTGGCTGACCCATCCTTAAAAAAGGTTTTTTCTTCTAATTTGTTTGTTGTTTTTTTTTTTTGGAGGAAAATCTACTTTTGCAGATGTAATAAATGTTTACTGTTAAACAATAGATTGTAAACAATAGATCTAAGTCCCAAAATTTTATCGCAAAGGATAAAAAAATGTAAGCAAAAGCCAAAGAAACAACACCATTTTATGATATATGATAAAAATCATTGAATAGTTTACTCAGGAGAAAGTAATAATATAGGTCCAATTATATAAGCTGGAATTCCATGTACAGTTTAATCTCAGGAATAATATGAAAATTCAGTTACATTAAGGGATCTAATAAAGACTACAATAGCTCAAAACTTTTACCTATATATGTATGTATATACACGTTAGAGATTTTTTGTCTTAACTAATATATATTATAATTCAATATTATTTCCTAAATATATTTAGCCTTTATTTTTCAAGTCTTTTGAAGTTCTCAAACTTAGGGCTAAAAGACACGTGTCCCTCTTTAGATCTTAAATAAGAAATCTATCATTTTCTTTCTGGGAGCTGAGATTTGGACCACACCTGGTTGTGCTCTGGGATTACTTTTGGATGTGTGTTTAAGGGTAACTACTGATGGTATTTGAAGGACCATACTTGATAGCAGAGATCAAAGCAGAGAATACCATGTCCAATGCAAGGATATTAAACCCTGTACTATCTCTCTGCCTCCACCTGCACAATGGGTTTTAAAGATAGTATACAATAGCATAAACACAGGATATCTATCTATGCATATAGATAGATATCTATATGTATCCTATACTATACTTTACAATATAATGTGAAATAATATTTTATTTGTATGTATGTTTTATAATTTAATTTAGACCATGAGTTTTCTCAACTATCTTTCATGAAAATTATTTACAAATTTAGTGATTAATTTGAAAATTAAATTAAAAATTTATGATTCAGTTATACACTTGTTGCTTTTCCTGTAATTTTCTTATAAATCAATATTTTTAAACATAAATTTGTCTCTTGAAATGGGCCAGGGGCACAGGCACACAGTTTTTATTTTAAGAGCCTTTTTTTTTTAAATTAATTTATTTTTTAATTAGTGAGTCACATATAATACCAGAAGGTTGGCTCCATAGCTTTAAGAACCTTTTCTAGAGACAAATGAGTAAGAGAATTGTAAGTAAATTCACTGATGATAAAAGAATAAATATAAAGATCATATAACCACTCCAGGAAGAGCAGTGCCAAAAAACTGATATTGTTATGTTCAAACTTCTCAATAACATAAAGCTAATGCCCATGAGAAAATGAGGGTATCAGTGATGGCCCATACAACAAACTACATAAGGAAGAAAATATAAGCCACCATCATGCAAAACCCTGACAGACCCTTTGTCACATAAATTTACCTCAAGTGTATTCATTATTGAGTCCATAATATGTGGTCCATTTCTAGTAGGCTTGCCAGAAATGCAAAATTTTAATACCATTTTGTCATAATTATGTTTCACGCCACATTGAGAACATGATTACATTTTCTCTCCTTCATACAGATGTTTCTTGCTGTTTTTCTAAAACTCAAGTTTCATTGTTTGGCTTCCAATTTTTTTATTCTTAAATCTGCTCTCTGTTCTTAGATACAGAGTGTGTGGGGAGGGAGACACCTGAGCAGAAAACAGTCACAGCCGCATTCTGGTCAAGATAATTGAATATAGGGAGAAAAATTATGATCAAATAACACGAAGATGAATGGAAACAGTTCCTGTCATATTTATTTTGAAATAGAGCTATATGTTGCTGATGCTTCAAACAGATGAGGTTGGACAACCTTCTAAACCTTCTTGTAAAAACAGGACAAAAAAGAGGAATAAACAGATTGAGTATTGAAATGAGGTTGTCAAAGAAGAGCATTATAAATAATAGGAAAGTAATTATTTTTCACATAGTGGGTCCATCATTAATGGGCAGAGAAATAGTATGCCAAAATAGATCAAATGAATGAGTGAAAATTAAAATTAAAGGTAATGCATGTCAATGTTAAGATCTTGCTTCACTTTAGAACAAAGAGGAACTCCTAAAAAGTTTTAGCAAAATTGTGGGTTCTTGAGGTGCATAGGTTGGCAATAAAGAATGCGATTGGAAAGACTCAGAATTGATTTTTAGACCATAATTTTATGTTCAGTTTTCTCATTGTCCTTCTTTTTCTTTTTTTTCTCTATCTCTAACTCCCTTGCTCTCTCTCGCTCTCTCTCTGCCATCTTCCCATCATCCTTCTCCCCTACCCCAAGAAAAAGATTAGTGATTGCTTTCCTGCAAATAAAGAATTTGGTACAAGGCCCCAAGCATAGCAGTAGGATTACTGTCAAGATAAGTTTTTTTATAAGTGGATAATAAGACGAGAGTGAGAAGTTTTGTTTTTAAAGAAATAGTGTAGATGTTTCACAGATGTTAAAGTCATTCACAGAAGTTAATGCCTATCAAATTAATAATAATATTTCCCATTTATCTCATACTTGCTCTGAATGTGTCAAATTGTTGAGTGACTATATCACATTTAATTTCTCACTTAGTATTTTAAAACTTGTCTAGAAAATAGCTATAAGAGCTCTAATAATTCTGTAAAGATATTGAAACAAAACTGAGAATAGATAAGTGGTTTGACTGAGCTTAAAAATATCACTGAAGAAAATTATGTTTTCTCATTATAAAACCTATGCTTTTGTATGGAATTGTTAAAATGTCATTTGATGAGAGCAAGAATGTTTGAACAATGGGTGGAATGAAGACAGATTTCAGGAATAATAAAGAATTCAGGATAATAAAACATGGAAGATACAAACAGTTAAATGGTCAAATAATTTCTTTTTTTTTTTTTGCTTTTTGGGTCACACCCAGCAATGCTCAGGGGTTACTCCTGGCTTTGCACTCAGGAATTACTCCTGGCGGTGCTTGGGGGACCATATGGGATGCCGAGGATCAAACCCGGGTCGGCCGTGTGTAAGGCGAACGCCCTACCCGCTGTGCTATCGCTCCGGCCCCCAGAATTTCATTTTTAATAAACATTCATTTTATGATAAAAAAGATAAGACAGTATTATATGATTAAAGAATCTAAATGAAAAGGAAAAATTAAGGAGACAAACAGTTTTCTTGGACAAAGTATAAGTTGTAAGTTTAGGCCTGAGATAACAAAGGATCAAAAACAAAAGGCCAATGCATTGACCTTGACTATTAACAGTAGAAGTTTAAAGTTAATTATTCCACTGAGTTGGTTAAACAACTATAAATAATATTAATTGTAATCTTCATTTTTTTTGAAGGAGATGGAAGTACATTGTTTAAGAAGGTTTTGTCTTAGGAGATTACTTATTTGCTTAGTCTCTATATCTAAAATTTGCTATTTTTTCTTACCTAAAGTTGATGAATTAGCAAAAGTATCATGAACTGAGGTGTCTGATAAGGTGACTTACAGCAAAACATGGCTTTTAAAAATGTTTGCTCTCTTTGGGGCTGGAGTGATAGCACAGCGGATAGGGCGTTTGCCTTGCACGCGGCTGACCCGGAGTAATCCCTGTGCATTGGCGAGAGTGACCCAAAAAGAAAAGAAAAAAAATGTTTGCTCTCTGACAGAGTAATTGCCTGAATTGCTTTTTTTCTTTAATTTTTAAGTAGTATTAAGAAGGATATGTAGCAATTAGAATGATTCAGATATCGCAGTTTCTACAGCAATTCAAAAACATTTTAAACGTAGTGGGGAGATTAATAAATTATCATGAAATAATACATAGCAGAAGTATGTTTGTTATTGTAATTGAATTTATAACATAGTCATTAAGGTCAGGTTTAACAAGGAATTATCCTGTAATGCTTTTCAAATGACTAAAAATTGATTGCTTCTAATGAGTCATATTACAATTTCACACGTGGATATGAATATTTAATTGATTTTAAGTAATGTGCTATGCTTTTTATTTTATGTAGTTTATATGTACTTTTATTTTTGAAAAATATACCCAGTACTTATTAAAGTTTTATTAAGTAGAAACTTTAAAGCAGTGGGTTAAGAATAAACTTGAATTTAAATGCAAATAAAATATGTCAATACAGGTTTTACTTGAATATTTCATTTTAATAATTGTTCTATATTTTGTGTAGAATAAAGCTTTTTCACTGTATCACTGTATCACTGTCATCCTTTTGCTCATCGATTTGCTCAAGTGGGCACTAGTAACGTCTCCATTGTGAAACTTGCTGTTACTGTTTTTGGCATATTGAATATACCACAGGTAGCTTGCCAGCCTCTGCCGTGCAGGCGAGATACTCTCAGTAGCTTGCCTGGCTCTCCGAGGGGGGCGAGAATTCGAACCTGGGTTGGCCACCTGCAAGGTGAACGCCTTACCCCCCCTACCCGCTCCACTATCCCTCCAGCCAATAGAGTTCTTTAGGAAATATTTCAAACACTTAGTTGTAAGAAATTATACCGTCAAATATTAATAATATTTATTTGGAAGCATATTTATGTATTTGTCCATGTGAACCTATAGGTATATAAAAATATGTTCACTAGTAGTATTACAAAATAGATGTATTAAAATCTATGCAGCTATAATTTTTATAGTATATTAAAATATTTGTAAACCAATATTTACTCATATAAATATAATTTTAGCTATACAGATTTCTATGGCCTTTATGTAAGTAGAAAATCAGATAATATATATTAAATGCTTATCAGGGCTGGAGTGATAGTACAATGGGTAGGGCACCTGGCTGACCCGGGTTCGATTCCTCCATCCCTCTCGGAGAGCCCAGCAAGCTATTGAGAGTATCCTGCCCGCACGACAGAGTCTACCAAGCTACGCATGGCATACTGGATATGCCAAAAATAGTAACAAGTCTCATGATGGAGACATTACTGGTGCCCGCTTGAGCAAATGGATGAGCAACGGGATGACAGTGATACAGTGATACAGAAAAATGCTTATCAATTAATATAGACATATATATTTGATTTCTCCAATTGTTTTTCATTGAAACAAATGATACCTATTATTTGTTTAAATCTGAATGTTGATTAAGTATGATTGAGAAAAATAAAACCTTCTGATAATTTATCTTCAGCAGGACATATCAATATAATCTTCATCAGCTTCTCTTTTGAGACTGTCAGTCTATGGACCATATCTGTTTATTTAAAGCAAGGTAATTTTTTTTTAATTTATTTATTTTTAATTAGAGAATCACCGTGAGGGTACAGTTACAGATTTATACACTATTTCTGCTTATACTTCCCTCATACAAAGTTCGGGAACCCATCCCTTCACCAGTGCCCATTCTCCACCACCCGTAAACCCAGCGTCCCTCCCACCCTCCCCAATCCCATCTCCCCCCCACCCCACCCTGCCACTGTGGCAAGGCATTCCCTTCTGTTCTCTCTCTCTAATTAGCTGTTGTGGTTTGCAATAAAGATGTTGAGTGGCCGCTGTGCTCAGTCTCTAGCCCTCATTCAGCCCACAACTCCCTTCCCCCACATGGCCTTCGACTACAATGTAGTTGGTGATCGCTTCTCTGAGTTGACCTTTCCCCGGAACGTGAGGCCAGCCTCGAAGCCATGGAGTCAACCTCCTGGTACTTATTTCTACAGTTCTTGGGTGTTAGTCTCCCACTCTGTTATTCTATATACCATAGATGAGTGCAATCTTTCTATGTCTGTCTCTCTCTTTCTGACTCATTTCACTCAGCATGAAACTTTTCATGCCCATCCACTTGACTACAAAATTCTTGACCTCCTTTTTTCTAACAGCTGCATAGTATTCCATTGTATAGATGTACCAAAGTTTGCTCAACCAGTCATCCGTTCTGGGGCATTCGGGTTTTTTCCAGATTCTGGCTATTGTAAACAGTGCTGCTATGAACATACATGTGCAGATGTTGTTTCGATTGTACTTTTTTGCCTCTCTGGGATATATTCCCAGCAGTGGTATTGCTGCTGGGTCAAATGGGAATTCAATATCTAATTTTTTGAGAGTCGTCCAAATTGTTTTCCAGAAGGGCTGAACCAGTCGGCATTCCCACCAGCAGTGAAGAAGGGTCCCTTTCTCCCCACATCCTCTCCAACAGCGATTGCTTTTGTTCTTTTGGATGTGTGCTAGTCTCTGTGGTGTGAGGTGGTATCTCATGGTTGTTTTGATCTGCATCTCTCTGATGATTAGTGATGCAGAGCACTTTTTCATGTGCCTTTTGGCCATTCGTATTTCTTCCTTGGTAAAGTTTCTGTTCATTTCTTCGCCCCATTTTTTGATGGGGTTGGATGTTTTCTTCTTGTAGAGTTCAACCAGTGCTTTATATACCATTGATATCAACCCCTTATCTGATGGGTATTGTGTAAATATCCTTTCCCATTCTGTGGATAGTCTTTGGATTCTGGTCACTGTATCTCTTGCTGTGCAGAAGCTTTTTAGTTTAATGTAGTCCTATTTGTTGATCTCTGTTTTTACTAGATTGCTTAGTTCTGTGTCACCTATGAAGATACCTTTATCTTCAATATCGTGGAGGGTTTCGCCGACCTTGTCTTCAATGTACCTTATGGTTTGTGGTCTAATGTTGAGGTCTTTAATCCATTTTGATCTGACTTTTGTGCATGGTGTCAGGTCAAGGTCTAAACCCATTTTTTTGCATGTGGTTGTCCAGTTGTGCCAGCACCATTTGTTAAAGAGGCTTTCCTAAAGCAAGGTAATTTTTTAATGTAGTCAAATAAAGCAAACTTTGTGCAATTTTGTGTACATTCCTTTTCTTTCTTTCTTTTTTTTATGGCTCCAAGGGGAGATAGAACAATTTCACAAATTTTCTTTTTTTAAAAATTTTTATTAGTGAATTACTGTGAGGTACAGTTACAAACTTATGAACTTTCGTGTTTGCATTTCAGCCATACAGTGATCATTTACCCATCCCTCCACCAGTGCCCATTCTCTTCCACCAATGTTCCCAGTATCCCTCCCACCACCCCCACCCCATCCTCCACCACCCCACCCTGCCTCTGTGGCAGGGCATTCCTTTTTGTTCTCTATCCTTTTTGGTTTTGTAGTTTGAAATGGAGGTATTGAGTAGCCTTCATGTTTGGTCTATGGCCTACTTTCGGCACTCATTTTTCAACCCAAATGTGTCCTCCCAACATCCTCTACTTGGTGTTTCCTTCTCTATCTGAGCTGCCTTTTCACCCAGAATGTGAAGTCAGTTTCCAAGCTATGGGGCAGACCTCCTGATCCTTATCTCTACTACTCTTGGGTGTTAGTCTCCCATTCTGCTACTATATATTCCACATATGAGTGCAACCTTTCTGTCTCTCTCTCTCTTTCTAACTCATTTCACTTAACATGATACTTTCCATGTTGATCCACTTATATGCAAATTTCATGACTTCATCAGTTCTAACAGCTGCATTGTATTCCATTGTGTATATGTACCAAAGTCTCTTTAACCAGTCATCTGTTTTTGAGCACTCTGTATTTTTCCAGATTTTGGCTATTGTAAACAGTGCTTCAATGAATATACAAATGCAGGTATCATTTCTACTATACTTTTTTGCCTCTCCAGGATATATTCCCAGGAGTGGTATTGCTGGGTCAAATGGGAACTAAATTTCTCATTTTTTGAGAATCATCCATAGTGTTTTCCAAAAGGGCTGAATGAGTTGGCATTCCCACTAGCAATGTAGGAGAGTCCCTTTTTCCCCACATCCATGCCAACAGCGTTTGCTTTTGTTCTTTTGGATGTGGGCCAGTCTCTGTGGTGTGAAATGATATCTCATTTTTCTTTTAATCTGCATCTCCCTGATGATTAGTGATGTAGAGTATTTTTTCATGTGTCTTTTAGCCATTTGAATTTCTTCTTTGAGAAAATTTCTGTTAATTTCCACCCCTCGTTTTCTGATGGGGTTAGATGTTTTCTTCTTGTAGAATTCAACCAGTGTCTTGTATATCCTTGATATCAACCCATTCTCAGATGGGTATTGGGTGAATATCCTTTCCCATTCTAATCCATAAGGTATATTCTTTTTCCCTCTAAAGGAAATGATAGGGGCTAAAGCACTATCACAATGGTTAGGGCATTTGCCTTGCACGCGACCAACCTAGTTTCAATTCCCAGCATCCCATATAGTCCCCTGAGCACTGCCAGGAGTAATTCCTGTGTGTGTTAGCAGGAGTAACTCCTATGCATTGCAGGGTGTCACCCAAAAAGCAATATATAAATAAATAAAAAATAAAGGCAATGATAGGATGGGGCTATAGCACAGTAAGTAAAGCATTTGTCTTGCAAGCCCTCTAAAATTTAGCAGGACTTTCTTGGACTAAGAAACCTAAAAGGGCAGGGAAATAGTGCGACAGTTAGGGTCATGCTTGAAATGCAAGCAGCATTTCATTTCTAATTCCCAGCATCTCATATTTCCCTTGGTTCATTTACAACATCACTTGCCCAGGACCTTGCAGTTAACTACTTGTTGAACCAGCTAAGAATTGCCAGGGAGATGCCAGGCCTCTTCAGCAGCATTTGTAAAGCCCCCACATACCAACTCTGTCCCCCAAAACAAAACATAACAAAACAAGGAAAAAAGGCAAAACTTAAAAAGAAAAAAACAGAAAAAAATGACTTGAGCTTTGTTATTTGGAGGATGTTACAGTCCCTCTCTGGGATAAGCTGTTTTGCTACTTTTTTCTTTAATGTTGCTTCTTAGTTTAGGGATCAAAGGCTGTTCTAGGGTTACTCCTGATTCTGTGATCAGGAATCAGTCCTTAAGAGGTTTGAAGGACCAAATATGGAGCCAGGAATATAACCTTCTCCGAAAACTTTACCCCTTGTACTCTTTTTCTAGCCCCCTCTTGCTACATTATTTTTGGATTACTGACATTTTATTATGGAAGAGAGGATTCTAAATGTCATAACTGAAAATAGCATGTGTCTCTCTTAGCTAATTTTCAATCTTTGGATAATAAGAATTTTTTAAAATCTATTCTGTGGCCAGTAATTTAATTGTGAATGTGGTACCCATATAGACAAATTATATAACAAACCTAGTCTCATTTCCTTTATTTTTTGTTGTTTTGTTTGTATGTATCTTTGGGGGGCACACCTGATGGTGTTGGAGACTTATTCTAGACTCTGTGCTCAGGGATAACTCGTGGCAGGCTCAAGGGACCACATTGGTGCTCGGGATTGAACTTGGGTCAAAGCATGCAAGACAAATATGCCTTACCTACTGTACTATATATAGATCATCCTATCATTCCCTTTTTATCCCCTAAAAATAACTGGTCAGCTGATAAGGATGATTCCATAATAGAGTGTGGAAATATGGAGCTACTTTGGTCCTGCAGTGATGGGGCTCACTATGAACAACGCAGAGGTGCTTGGAGGACATCACAGCTTCACTGGGTGGTGCATGAGAGGTCTATGTGGTACTAGGAATTCAACTCGGAACCTTGTATCCAAACCCTGAGTTCCCAAGCCATTAGTAGAAACCTAGTTTTAATTCATCTTATTTAACCTGTGGCATCTATGTTAATATATGTGTGAATATAGTGTTAATATCAACACACTTTTCTGTAAAGGTGTGCTCAAGAAGAAGTGTACTACGCATTTTTCAGTTTAGTAGGGTAATGCATTTAACAGAATGTATCTGTTGTACTTAACGGTGCAGGTAAATAGCGTGGGTGTAAAATTGTTATAAAATGTTCTGTGAATGACTTCTTTGAGATAAGAGACATGACATTTGTTTATTCTCATAGAAAAGGCAAAAAATTCACTTGTGTAAAGACCTAAAAATAAGATAAAAATAAAATACAATGGAGTTAGATACCTTTACCATCTAGCTAGATTTCACCAATAGCTTCCAAATTAAAGATCAGTTGTTAATACAAATCCCTCATGAGTAATTTGTAATTATTGTTTTGTGAAATGTTTATTTATTCTCTTTTCCTTCAGTGTATGTAAAACATATGTTTTGGAAAATTTCCAAATTATGTTAAACAGATGGTTTTGGAAAATTTGAGAAAGCATACTAGGACTGTATGGAATTAGTATGAGTAGACTAAGTATCCCCAAAATTCTAAAACTAAATTTTTTGTTAAGTACATATTTAATTGAATTTAGTTGTAAAGAATGGGTTTATAACTGTTCTTCGCCATTGCCTATAAGAACACTGTTATGGGTCTTTTAATTTTTTAATTTTTATTTATTTATATTTTTAAAGATTTGTTCTTTATTTAGGACTGATTTCTTTCTTTGTTTGGTTTTTTTTTGCTTTTTGATCTTTTTAATATTTATTTTTTAATTTTAAATTTTTGTTTATTTTTATTTGGGCCACACTAATGTATTCAGAACTTACTTTTGTCTCTGAACTTAAAGATCACCCTTAATAGGCTCAGGGCATCACACCAGTTAAGTATTCTGTGAATGACTTTGAACCCAGGTTGGCTATGTGCAAGGCAAATGCCCTACCCACTATCCAATAACTCCAGCCCAAACTGTGTAGTACTAACTGACAAGCAAGAGAAAGTGTACATAAATACTGATATAATTCAGAAAACATAATGATTTTCAAAAGATGTCATTTTATGCATAGTGAATGAAAGCTTGATGCTGAATTAATTCACCTGAAATTGAAATTTTGAATAGATTGTCTAGATGGAGCATAGGTGATACTAAAAAAAAAAAAAAGAAATCAATAGTAGGCATTACACAAACACTGCTCCATCAAATCAGGATTTAAAGAAAGCAATACTTGCTCGAGATCATACCAAGAAAGTATGAAAGCAGAACAATTCTGTGGGAGGTCTCTTAAGTGGCAGTCAGGAGGACTGGTACTTTCTTCACATGATGCTCAGGTAACCTGGCCAGGTTTCAACATGAGAACCTGAGGGTGCTATGCTGCTCGGGCCTCCAGTCTTAGAATTTCCTGAGTCACCTTGGCAATGCTCTGGGGACCATGTCATGTCAAGAATGAAACTGGGATCAACCACATGTGTGACATATGCCTTAACCTCCGTACTCTGTCTCTCCCTTCAACCTATTTTTATGGAAGACATCATTACTTAACTAATTATAATAGTAAGAAAGTTAGAAAACTATTACGAGTTAGCAAAATAAGTATATTAATGAATGAATCTCTTCATATTATTTTTAAACTGAATCTGTATAGCAAATCTGCTATGTGAGTTAGTAATAATCAAATTTCTGCCATCATATAGAAAAAATAATAATTACAATCAGGATTGAACAGAGAGAGGCAAGGGGGCTTGCCTTGTACATCCCCTAACCAACTTTTATCCTTAGTGCCATATATGGTTGCCCCAGGTCCACCAGGAGTGATTACTGAGTTCAAAGTCAGGAGTAAACTCTGAGCACTGATGGGTATGACCCCCTAAAACAAAAATAGCCATTTACAAATAAAAGGAATTATCAAACTTGACAACTGTTAATAGGAAAGAAACCTAAAAATGAAACAAATGACTGGGGTCCCTGTATGTTTAAAAGTACAATATGATTATATGAAATATCTAATACAAAAGAATTCAAAGAAAAGTGACATTCAGATCTAATAATTGCTTCCAATATAGGCTACACTGGATCAGTTAAATATAAAATGTCACCTTTTGATATTTGCATAGTATAAAATATGCTAATATTTATATGATAAAAGTGAATATATGTCATATCACATATATATGTGTATATATTACACTCTAGAAAACATAAACTTTGTCTTTAAAGTAAAAGATCGAGAGTTGCATGTCCTTCTCTCCAGGAAGGGTGCAAAACACAACACATGCCATAACCATGCCACAGGACCCTGTACCAGGCTGTGTTACTCATGGAAGGGGGTGGTGAGACTCCTCCCTGACCCAAGGGAGCCAGTCCCAGCAGGAAAAATCCTCTAGAACTCAACCACCACCATGTTCAAGGCCACTCTACACATGCTCAGGCGGAGCCTCACCCACAAATTAACCTGTATCTTGACGGCACGGATGCATTTGTGTCCAGGAGACAACCCATACCTCACACCTCCCATACTCCAACATAGCTCATGATACTGGATGGGGTTTAAAGTAAGAGGCAACAAATCTCCAATCTTAGAGGGAAGTTTATATATATAAGCACATAAGGCTCAATCTTTAATAACATGTTAGTGATCTCTTATGGAAGGGCTTATTGGCTCCTGGGTGAAATACAACAATCTTCATGCTCTTTCCTCTAAGGAAACTTTCTTTTAGTATTTCAGCAGTTTTTCATAACAAACAATACAAAATAAATTATTTTGGTTTTGCTTTGGGGCAGGAGTTGAGGTTCAGGATTGAAACATGTGAAATATGGTGGTGGGGAAGTGTAATGGTGGTGGGATTGGTGTTCGAATATTAAATGTAATCAAATATTGTGAACTACTTTATAAAAAAAGTAAAAGACCTCAAATCTGTATGATGTGAAGAAACATTTAAAAAAGGGAAGTCTTACAGAAGATAGATGTTTGTTCAAATATTTGAAGTTTTGTGAAGGAGCAATAGGGATTAGAGTAAATCTTGTTGCTTTAAGGAAAAAAAAAAAGCAATTTCCACGGGTGCTAATTATTCGCAGGCACATTTCAGTCCAGGAAAAAATACCACTAAAATAATGAGAGTCACAACAATGGAATGTAGAGTGGTGATCAACTGCTTTGGAAATCTTTGATTAACCTTGAATGAGCTCTAGTTTTGAATATCACAAAATATATTCCATTCTGTGAAGGAAGATGTAATTTGTACAGAAGAAGGAATACACCCTGAGCACCTCTGACCTTTAATCTAAGCTTTCAACAACTCATAGTCTCTTTTATAACCACTTTGATACATTTCAATGCTATATATTTTCTTATTCTTTAGATTGAGGTTAATTCACCTGAACCAGAAGGTTGAAGGCATTATCTTGTTTGGAAGATCACATCCAGCAGTGCCCTGACTCTGCTTGTATGCATGTGTGTATGTGTGCATGTGTGTGGTATGTGTGTGTGTGTGTGTGTGTGTGTGTGTTGTGGGGGGTGGGGCAGGGACCAGAAAATTCACTCCTGGTGACTCAGGAGATTATGTGGTCCCAAGGATCCTGGGTAAAATCCTAGGCACTCTGTCCCACAAGCAATCTCTGGCCTGCATAGATTCAGCGCAGAGGACCGATGATGCTTACATACCACCAAGTTAGTGGTCCTTGGCAGAGCCACTGGGACCACACCTGGAAGTGCAGGGAATGATGCTGTGCTCGGTATCAGAACTCAGATACTAGCACATATGAGAAAGAAACTCTACTACCTGAACTCGTTCCTTCACCTAACAATTCAAATTTTACATAGAAGTTATTTCCATTTTATTTTGCTACACTAATGCTTTCTTAATGTTTTTAAAAAGCTAAAGTAAACCAGCAACAAAATATTTAGATTTCAAAACTGCTTCCTATAGGTAAAAATGAAAGACTTCCATGGAAGCCTGAAACATACTGATAATAAATAAATAAATAAATAAATAAATATATATATATATATATATATATTAGCCAGTATTGCCTTGATAGTCAAAGACACTTTGAACAATTGATTTTTTTCTGTTTGGCAAAATTTTGGTGGCCTGTGTTTAAAAATAAGTAATAAAAATACAATTTGAGAACAATTTCAGTGTTTTTTTTAGACCTAACAGAAGTCCAACAATAAAAATAAGCAAAATATTTTTGATACTTTTTCTTTTAACCTTAATTTACATTTAAATTAATTCTGCTAAAGCCACATCTAGTATAATACTGAAACTTTAACTGAGTTGCATAGATGAGAAAATCTAGTAAATTTTCCATCTTTTTCAGTGAACTAATCAGTGAAATACAATGATTTCTCAAGATTCCCCTTCAATATCTCCTAAGAAACCTAAAACAAGAAGAGAGAGACAGAGAGACAGATAGTCTTATATTTAGAGATGAAAGGCTAAATTTACTGCTCCTTACATAAAATATGATAAATAGAGAAATGATAATACACATCAGGAATTAACACTTAGATCCAAAGTGTCTCTTTTTGTCACAATGTATAAATAACTTCTTAGAACAAGGGTTTAAAAAAAGAAAATTTCTCAGGGCATCTGGCATTTTCAGATGTTTCCCATCAGAGATTCTCAGAGGTTGAAAGAGGTCCAGGGCATTTTGATTCTTAAGATTTCCAACATATTTTAAATGAAGGAGAGGACAGCACATTTGCCAACTTGAGCCATATTTTAAATTATTACAGTCACTTGGCAGATTAACACACTAAATTGTACTCACTTGTGAATAATGTTAGCTAAAGATTAATATCAAAAGTCTTGGTGGTGAGGGGCTGGAGCAATAGTGCAGCGGGTAGGGTGTTAGCCTTGCACGCAGCTGATCAGGGTTCAATTCCAGCATCCCATATGGTCCCCTAGGCACTACCAGGAGTAATACCTGAGGGCAAAGCCAGAAGTAAAACCTGCATTGTTGGGTGTGACCCAAAAAGCCAAAACAACAAAAGAAGTCTCAGTGGCGGCCTCTTCAGGACTGTGAAAACTATTGCTCTTCATAGAGCAGTTAATCTTTGTTTTGTACCATCCACTGATAATAGATTTTATACCCGAAGAAACATCACTGATTTTTCTTTCTTTTGCATAGTTATTATAAAAAACCTTAAAATTCATATTTTATTTTACATCAATAGCATAAATTTGGGGCTGGAGCAATAGCACAGTATTTGCCTTGCATGCAGCCGACCCAGGTTCAATTCCTCCACCCCTCTTGGAGATCCTGGCAAGCTACCCAAAGAATCCCGCCCGCTCGGCAGAGCCTGGCAAGCTACCCATGGCAAATTAGGTATGCCAGAAACAGTAACAAGTCTCACAATGAAGATATTACTGGTGCCTGCTGGAGCAAATCGATGAGCAATGGGAGGACAGTGACAGTGACATTGAAAGCATAAATTTGAACACTATTGTAACACCAAAAATATAATTTAAAAAGGACAATGGCAATATAGTTAAAACTAAAAATATTAAAAACTACCATTTGCCATTTGCCATAATACTACAGATTACCTTGTTTTATGACACATTAATAAAATACAATATTTTATAGTACTATCTTTTTAGCTAGAAATTATTTATGTATTTATTTATTTGGGGTTTGGGCCACTCCCAGTGGTGCTTCATGGTGCTGCACATAGGAATCAATCCTGGTGAGCTTTGAGGACCATATGTGGTGCCAGGATTGAATCTGGGTCTGCTGCATGCAAGGCAAACACCCTACCAACTGTACTAACGTTCCAGTTCCTAAATAATTCAGATGTTTTATATTTATTCAGCATCTATGTTAAATTAAACACAAATAAGGTATCCAAATACATACCAGAGAATAAGTTACAAGAAGAACAATGGAGCTATACAGAATAATTTTAATATATGCATTAAAAATTCAAATTAATAAATATTTATGAAAATACTGTATTGTATCTTGAATGGGAGCGATAGTACAAAGGTTAGGGCATTTGCTTTGCACTCTTTAAACCGGGGTTTGTTCCAGACACCTCATAAGGTCTCCTGAGCATCGCCAGCGAAGATCTCTGAGCACAGAGTCAGGAGTAAGCCCTGAGCACCTCTGGGTATGGCCACAAGACAAAACAAAAATAATGTATGCTTATTTTATATACATATTTTAAGGTGACACAGAGGAATATAGTAAAAAGTAAATTAAAATTTTAAAGTCATCTGTTCTATTTTTTTTACACCAAAAACATTCCAAAGAATGACTTTAAATGGGTTTAGAGAAATGTGTAGATTGCATAACTATATAATTCACTATATAACTATATGTAAACTATAATATATATTACTATATAAGTCAATATTATGGATTTTGAAAGCTGATTATATTTTTATGCACACATTATTCCAGCACCACACCCATCATCAATAGTGTCCTTCTCTCTACCAGTGTCATAACTACTACTCCAAACACCCACTTCCCTGTATTCTTACTTTTACAGACAAAATATACAATTTAAAAAATGTGGGTGTGGGGTGCATTTAGCTCTACTCAGGATTTTTTCCTGGTTCTGCACTCAGGGATGTGTGATAAAATCTCATTGAGGTATTTTGACTTCATGTTTTTCTTTTTTTAGCACTCAGTAGTATTTTTAACATTGAGTATTATTTCATTGAATATATTGGAGTTATCAATGTACTTATTGAAGTTTATATAGGTTGATCCCAGTTTGTGGTTCTTTAAATAAATTGTATATCATAAATATAAATATTTGCAATCAAAATTTTATCTGAGGAAAAATTTTCAAATCTGTTGATTAATTTTCTAGGAATTTGAATGCCCCATCTATGTTTAGCTATCCAAGGAACCACCAAACTCTCATCCAAAGTGGTGCATGATTCTGAGTGTTGTCAATGAGTGCCATTTTATGTTCATTCCAATTAAAAAAATACATATTACAATATGTATGTAAAGGTATATAATTTTTATTTAAATTTCAATGTTTCTTTTGACATATAATAATGAGCATCTTTCCAAAACCTATTTTATATTAGTATATCTAAAATCATTAGTTTGAATGTTTCAGATGTTTTACACATTCTTACATTGGGTTGCTATTATTATATTTAATTTTAGTTTTTATTTTGAGTAAATCTTACATTGTTACGTGTTTTATCAATATTTTCTTTTTAAAAATTTTTTAAAGAATTTTATTTATTGAATCACCATGTGGAAAATTACAATGCTTTCAGGCTTAAGTCTCAGTTATACAATGCTGAAACTACCATCCCTTCACCAGTGCCCATATCCCACCACCAAAAAAAAAAACAACACAGTACACGTCCCATCCTGCACCCCCACAAGTAACTGATAAATTTCACTTTACTTTCTCTTTACTTTGGTTACATTCAATATTTCAACACAAACCTCACTATTATTGTTAGGAGTACCCCACTAGAGTCAGACCTGTTGTGAAGAGATAAGAGGTTTTGGATTTCTGTACTTTAGCAACTAAGTCCAGGGAGATTTCTTCCAGATATTGGATCATTGCAAGCTTGTAAACCCCATCTGGGGTAGTCATAATATGGTGGTCACCACGCCCTTCACCCCCGGCAAGGAAGAGCTGAGAGAGAAAAATACCTTTCCCCTCCTGGGCGTGCATGGGGCCGAGGCTTAATTCTCAGTCTGGAGACATTCTGCGAGGAGCTGCCCATGCCGAAAGATGTAGCTGGCATCTGGAGTCATGCTCGTGCAGCTGTGGAGAGGCCGCACACACGTGCGGTCCCCAGGATCACATCTTGGCTGCAGGCCTGTCAATATTTTCTAATGTGAGATCTATTTTGGTCTATTTGATACTTTTAATGTCTTTTCAAACTATAGGTAAAATTTATTATTTTGTTCTTTAATGATCACACTTTTGGTGTTGCATCCAAAAATGCAATGAACAAGTATATGGACACATATATTTCCTGCTCTCCTTATTTTCTACAAGATTTTAGCTTTGGACTCATGCGTATGATTAATTCTGATTAAATTGTGTATAATTTACAAATAAAAGGTACACCCATATTTTGCACATAAAATCTTTAAATGATTTAAATGCTTCAGACATAAAATATTTAAGATCTATAACAAGGCAAGGAATTCTTAGGTTTGGTAACAAAAGCATAATAATAAATATAACAAAAATGTTGAAAACTTGGACTTCATTGACATTGAAAACATTTGCTCTATGGAAACTCTTCTGAGAAGGTACAAAACAAATTATGGACTTGACAAATACATTTGTCATTCAAATAGTAGAAAAAAGGTCTAGATATTGAATATAAAATCATGATATCCAAAATAAATCAAGCAATTCATAAGACAATGTGCAGAAGATATCACTGAATAATTTATGTCAATGACGTTAACCACGTGAGTATATATTCAGTAATATTAGTTACTAAAAATAAAAAATGACAAAATCATGAAAATTAAAATGATATGTTACTATATTACTGTATGTAAGAATTTATATGTATAATTTTAAGATTCACTACACTTTAAAATAAGAAATTTTAAGTATACATTGAAAATTAGTTATATATTATTAATCTGATTGTAAATAATTTATAACTTCTGTGAAACAGTCAAGCAGTCAGTATTGTACATGCTGCTACATTAGACAAGCCTTTACAAAGTGACCCTTAATTCTTTTACAGACATTTGTCTCAGAAAGAAATAAATGCTTGTTTATACAAATACATTTACATTAATATTTATAGCAACTTATTCAAAACACACAAAAGCTAGAAATGAGCCAAATGTCAGCCAATAGGTGAACTATTAATTTGTTATATATGCATACTGTGACATGTTATTTAGCAATTCAAGTGCCAGGAACTATTCATGTACACAATACACTAGACAAATCACCAAAGAATTATAGTCAGTGAAAATGCTTATTTAGCTTAAGTTATAAAATCTGGTATTCTGTTGAAAAACACTCTTCATTATCATCATCATCCCATTGATTATTGATTTCCTTGAGCCGTCTCAGTAATGTCTCCATTCGTTCTAGCCCTGAGATTTTATTTTTTTTTAATTTTTTTATTGAGTCACCATGTGGAAAGTTACAAAGTTTTCAGGTTTAAGTCTCAGTTATACAATGCTCGAACAGCCATCCCTTCACCAGTGCACATATTCTACCACCAAGAATCACAGTATAGCTCCACCCCGTCCCCCCACACCCCTAGCCCTCCCCACCACCCCTAGCCACCCATTGCCTGTGTAACTGATAAATTTCACTTTACTTTCAATTTGATTACATTCAATATTTCAACAAAATTCACTATTATTGTTTGGAGAGTCTCTCCTCTAAAGTCAGACCTGCTGAAAAGGAAACATTTGACAATTTGTTTTCCATTGCTGAGAATGAAGAGATATGAGGTCGAGTGACCGCACTTAGTGGCCTCACAGTTTTGGGTTTCTGTATTTTAGTATTTTAGTAACTAAGTCCAGAGAAATATCTGCCAAGAATTGCATCACTGAAAACTTGCACTTCTCAATTATATTATATTCCACATATGAGTGCAATCTTTCTATGTCTGTCTCTTTCTTTCTGACTCATTTCACTCAACATGATTGATCCATTTATATGCAAATTTCATGACTTTGTGTTTTCTGACAGCTACATAGTATTCCATTGTGTATATGTACCAGAGTTTCTTTAACCAATCATCTGTTTTGGGGCACTCTGGTTTTTCCCAGATTCTGGCTATTGTAAACAGTGCTGCAATGAACATAGAAATGCAGATGCCATCTCTACTATACCTTTTTGCCTCTCTGGGATATATTCCCAAGAGGTATTGCTGGGTCAAATAGAAGCTCAATTTCTAATTTTTTGAGAATTGTCCATACTGTTTTCCAAAAGGGCTGAACGAGTCTGCATTCCCACGAGCAGTGAAGAAGAGTCCCTTTCTCCCCACATCCATGCCAACACTGGTTGTTTTTGTTTTTTGGGATGTGGGCCAGTCTCTGTGGTGTGAGATGATATTTCATTGTTGTTTTGATCTGCATCTCCCTGATGATTAGTGATGTTGAAGTGATGTTGATTCTTGCAATAGCGATTAGCCCTGAGATTTTAGAAGCCTCCCAACGGTGAAGATTCTTTGGACTCTCTATCAGGGTCAGGGGAATGAGACCCATTACTGTTACTGGCTTAGGCATATGAATATGCCACAGGGAGTTTGTCAGGCTCTCTATGTCGGCAGGAAACTCTCAGTAGCTTGCCAGATTCTCCGAGAGGGAAAACTAGGCTATAAGATGTTTCTTCCAGGAGTTTGTTTTTATAGTCTATGGATGTTGGCCATTGATGGAATTACATGGTGCAGTTTCTGGGTGTGACCACCTAGCTAATGGAAAATGGGGAATCTGGGCGGAAGAGTCCCAGTCCTGATCTAAGCAGGCTTGGAGACGTCAGCCCCGGGTCCCGCACACCTGAGTTCCTTTGCCAGTTTCTTCATGCTTAAGGCTCATCCGAGCATCCTTGAGCATGGATGTGGCTGGGTTCCGGAAGTATTTAGCTGCCTAGTAATGACAAAATTATTGAAATTTCTAGTTAATTTCTGTTAATCTGAAAGAAATAAATATGAAAGATTTAAGTTATTTTTCAATAATAAAAAATGGAAAGTACTTTCCATACTTTCCACTCATACAACATATCACTGTATCACTGTATCATTGTCATCTCGTTGCTCATTGATTTGCTGGAGTGAGTGCCAGTAATGTCTCTGTTCGGCCCCATCGCCTTCAGGGTCGGGTGAATGAGGCCCATTATTGTTACTGTTTTTGGCATATTAAATTTGCCACGGGTAGCTTGCCAACCTCTTGCGTGCAAGATTCTGCATCACTCTGTTCCGGGAGCTTTGTTTTATAGTCTCTGATCTTGGCCATTGATGAGATTACATGGCACTGGGGGCAGTTTGTGGGTGTGACTGCCAAGCTACTGGAAAATTGGGGATCTGGGTGGAGAAGACCCCAGTCCAGATCGCAGCAGGCTTGGAGATCTCAGCCATGGGTCCCGCATACTTGGGTTCCTCTGTGAGTTCCTTCATAGGTGAGGCTTGTTAGGGCATGTGGAGAGTGGCCGTGAGTATGGCTGCAGCTGAGTGCTGGAGGTTTTTGGCTGCCGGTGCTCTTCTTAAGGCAGTGAGCAAAACTCAACCCTCTCCCCTCTGAGGGGTTTCTGGTGAAGACAGCCTCGCACAGGGGCAGGAGATTCTGCCATACAACAGATATTTAAGTATTTTGTAAGCATACATATAGACAATCATCTAGAAAAACAACGACTATCACACAGAGATTATCCTCAATTGCTTCTGGCATTTTTTACAGATAATAAACATTGATCCCTTTGGAGTATAAATTTGTGGTTGCTAATTTTTACTTTTCATTACTAAATTCTCATTAGTAAAATGAAAACTGTGTATAGTAGTAAAATTTGAAGGGACTCAGTAATGCCCCTCTCATATTCATATATTATAGCCTTTAATCCCAATGCAATATTATTTGAAGTGGAATCTTTAAAGATAATGAGACAAATATTCATGAAGGGGATACTCATGAAAGTAGTGAGTTTTTGGATTGAGCGATAGTACAGTGGGTAGAACATTTGCCTTGTACACAGCCAACTCTGGTTCTATCTCCTGCACCATATGGTCCCCAACCCCAAGTTTACTAGGAGTGATCCCTGACTGCAGCACCAGGAGTAAGCCCCTGAGCACTGCAGAGTGTGTCCCAAAAACATTTTTCAAAAAGCAGAGATTTTATACAATTCTTTTTCCTCCTCCTTCTCTGATTCTTTCTCTCCCTTGAGCCCTCTCTCCTTCACAATAGAAGGATGTTCACCAAGACTCTACTGGAAAGTCAAAAAATCCTTGGAATCTTATACTTCTAATTTCCAGAAGTGTGAGAGAATGAGGTCATTTTGGTAACTTATCTGAGTACCTTGTTACTGCGAGTAAACGAGAAGACACTAATAGCCTCAATAGTCTTTTTTTTTGCATTTTGAGACTTTTTTTTTTGAAAAATCTATGGCACATAAGCACTGTAGCACTGTAGCACCGTCGTCCTGTTGTTCATCTATTTGTTAAAGCGGGCACCAGTAATGTCTCCATAGTGAGACTTCATGTAACTGTTTTTGGCATATGGAACATGTCATGGGTAGGTTGCCAGTCTCTGTTGTGCGGGTGGGATACTCTCGGTAGCTTGCTGGGCTCTCCAAAAGGGACAGAGGAACCGAACCTGGGTTGGCCACATGCAAGGCAAATGCCCTACCCGCTGTGCTATTGTGATAGTCCATGGCATATAAACACCTTAAAGTTCACTAAACAGAAGCAGAATACTTTGTCACCACTGAAAATTAGGTAATATCTTACTACCAACTCTAATTTTTCTTCAGAGGAATAAAATAGAATACAGAGACTCAGAATAGAATATTAAAAATGTCTGCAATGTGATATAAAATTCTTTAACAGAAGAGCTAGGACAAATGACCCAGTCTCAAAAGAAAATAAAATCAACCTACACAGACCTCAATTTTGGGTCAAATGTTGAATTGAATAAAATAATGTCATGTGATACACATTTATTATAACTTCATTCAATGGTAAATGGACAATAAGCTAAATAAACATATAAATATCAACAGGAAATAATTTTTTAAGAAGTTTCAATAAAATTTAGGGCTAAAAAATTTGAAATTTAAAATTCTATAAGAGAATGGAGCAATGAAAAACCTATAAACTTGAAAGTAAAGTCACCCCATTATTTTCCTTTCCTCCGTGATGTAGATATATGTACATATATATATATTTATCTTACTATTTCTAATTGTAAATTGCCTTCTCATAAAGTCCTTCATGTATGTTTTGGTCATGTTTCTTAACAATGCATTTCTTTAACTATTGTTTATATGAAAGAGATTTTGTTCAATTTAATCTCCATTTCTGAGTAAATACTGGATGAGCAGATTATTTATGGTCAATGGGTTTTTCCAGTATTACTCTGTATATATCTTCTGACTGTTTCTGGCATACAGAGTTTCTGTGGGAAAATTTGTTGATAGTCTTAGGTATTCCTATATATAATTCTTTTTTAAATGAAAACCTTAGAATTCACACTTTATCTTTGAGTTTTGCAATTTTTAATTATAATGTTCTTAAAGTCTGTCTTATTAGATTTATTTTGTTTAAAAATTTGAGTTTTCTAGATCTGGATGTATAACTTTTTTCAGCAGATGTTTTGTTATAGTTCCTTCCAATAAGAATGTTCTTCCTTTCTTTCTTCTCCTAAAATCCTGTAACATAAAAGTTGTATCTCTTGATAATGGCCTATATATCTTTTATGCTATCACAATTGTTTTTAGTTCTTTATTCTTGATGTCAATCTTTTTTGGATCACTTCACAACTTTACCTTCAAACTCATTAATTTAGCTTTCAAATTTTTCAGTTCAGCAATCGAGCATAATATGAGATTTTAATTTAGTTTTCTTTTTATTTAGTTTTATGGTGTTTGAGTCATACCTGACTATGTGTGGAGACTATTATCAGTGAGAAACTCAGGGGATTCAGGAATTAAATCAAGAGTTGTTACATAAAAAAGATGCACTCCAACACTTAGAACTATCCTCCCAGTCTCCACTCTCTGTTTCCTTCTTCTATTGTTCTTTTTCTTCCCCTTTGCCTTAATTGCATCATATTTTCTGTCTTTGATCTTATTATCATTTCAATAAGCATTATTAGGACTGCTGCTTTGTTTTGAATCTATCCATTAACTTGCAAAGCTTTTGCTTTCCAAGAAACTTTTCTTAATTTCTTCCTCTGTCCCCAGTGAATAATTTTCTATGTGATCTTGGAAAGCTATATTGAAATAATGATCAGGAGTTGAGGCAGTTTACTTTAGGGCACCTGTTCATTGGATAGTTTATCCTGTTTATCAAGTCTACCTGCTTATTAAGTCTGAGGGGGGTCTAAGAAACTACCAGGGATTCAAAGTCACCAGATCCCAAAACCAGCAGCCTGCTGAGCTTGTGCAGATTAAAAGAGCTGAGAGTTCATGATGAAAATTTAAAAGAAGGTTGGGATCTTACCTGATAAAAGATCATACAGTTCAGGGATGGTAGGAAACAGATCCTGATGATCTTGGCCTTGAAGAGAGCAGCAGGAACGGTGGAACCCGGACTGGCAAACTTGACTATACTTTGGGAAGCCTTTAGGGTGCTCTCAACTGGTAGGAATGTGGCTTGTTTACTAGCCCTTCAATGTTGGACTCCAGAATCTGTTGTGTATATGTATCAGGACAAAGTATGTCTGCTAGCTGCCTGGCCCCAGAAATTTGTTAGAGGTAGGTACAGCTCTTCTTGGGAATTTGCAGTTGGATTCTGTTATTACAGAGTATAAAATCAATTCGTGTTCACCTCTGAGACTGCTGTCATTTAGGTCATGAGAGGTCAGGCAAATAAGACTGCCAGCAATTCTGACTCCAGTTTCTGAAAGCTTCTTGATTCCCCTTTCAGAGTTGCAAACACAGAATCAGAGGGCAAGATGCTAGATGATTGTCACAATCCACAGATTAAAATTCTGCACCTTAGAAATCTCTTTGCAGCCGATTTCACCAAAATGATATTTCTTTCTTGGTGCAGGAGTCTGCTACAATCCTTCAGGGCACTACCCTTTATCCTTGGATGTGAAAGCTATGTTCATTGGATTCATGTAGATTTGTGTGTAGATTAATCCTGGTTTTAATGTTAATTTTCTTCCATTGCTAGGAGAAAAAAATACAAGTTTTCCTGTTTGGTCAACTTAATTCTGCTTCTCAGAACCCTTTGCCAAAAATGTTGCAAAGTTCAAAGTTTCAAACTGCATCTCAGGACTCTCTAGTGTCTTTAGGAAATTCCTTATATCTTTTAGAACTTGTAAATGCTAACTTTAGAAACAGTATAATATAGTTTTAAAGGATTAAATTTTTGATATAGTTCTATCTGCTGTTAATTTATTTGAACATTAACTTTATGAGTTAACTTAAAATGTTTCGTTATGTTTCCCTCATCTTAAAATTTGTGACACTGTCTGATTATTCAGTAACCTCATGGATAAAATAAACTGCTTTAACTACCTTTTGGAATGAGTTTTCATACTACATGCACATCATTTCTTCTCAAGAGGAAATATACCTATATCAAGGCCACTTTCAAAATTACAATTTAGGCAGCTCTTATTTGTGTCAAAATTGTTTAGTCTGCCTGAATTGCCCAAAGAAAAAATATGCTAAAGAGGTTTTATAAAAGGAAATCTTCTTGTTATTCAACTCATATGTTCCTCCTGAGAATTTTTTAAACACATCTATTTTAAGAAGCTGTGGGGAAATTTACATTTTATCCAGAGTTGTTGTAAACAACAAATATAAAAAAGATTCAAATAAAGATGCTGAAGCAGGAGTGTGTTGAATTACTCCAGTAATTCTTTAGTGTCTATTTATATATGTTTCTAATATTTCCCTCTGAAATATTTATGGGGAAAGAAATAGAATGTTAGAAACAAGAATCTAGAAGTCCACTCATTCAACTTATTCCAACAGATAAAGCATTTGTCAAATAAATAGTAATAGAAACATGTCTAAATACAACAGACTTAACAGCTCCATTAACAACATAGTTGCTCTAAATTAGCAAATCACTATTCAGTAAATAAGTATTTGAAAATTCATTCTCAGTCCATTTTAGATATAATATAAACAATTCATATTTTTATTCAAAGAGGAAAATGTACTTACATGCATGCATGCGTGTGTGTGTGTGTGTGTGTCTAAGCATGTGACTTCTACTCTGTTATCTTTGTCAGATACACTGAACAGTGCATAGTATGTGGGCATTCATAGTCATCAACCTTTCTCCCAATGTTTTATGATGGATAAAACAGACTTTACACACTTTATCTTATCAAAGTTTTACAGAAGACTCTGAGATGATATATTTTGAAGTTCAATGAATCTTGGATTGTTATATGTCTGAATATAAAAAATAGTTATTATTAACTAAGTAGTTTTTGGAGTTAAGGTGTGATATTTTGTCATATTTTCTAGTTATGGTTATTGTGTTATGTCATTGTGCCTTAAATTATCCATGATTGTGCTTATTTTTTAATATAAGTCGAGTTCAGTGTGTGCACACTATGGTTGGGCATCAATATCATATTTTTAATAAAAGCTATTTACATAGACACAAATTAAGTGACTATGATTTTAAATATTATACACAAGTTATACTAAGCTTAGTGTTTCATTTGATTTAGGTCATATGTGTATTGAGTGATATGATCATAAGAACAGATATTTTTCCACATTATATTTGCCCATGCTGACTAGAAAAAAAAATCACTCTGATTCACTGTAATCAAATCTAATCATGAAATCAACATTTCAGGAAGTAATTCATGGAAATTAAAGATGACATGCTAGGGACATATTTAAGTGACAAGTACTTGAAGACCTATCAGTAATGCTTATATGCAGTACTAGTAATCTAATGCAAATTATTTCTTATTTTATTTTTCTTCTTAGGCAGTTCTGAATCATAAATATACTTAAAAGTGTTGCACTTTGCCCTGTAGTGTTAAAAAGAAATATGGACATTTGTTGACTATGTTAAAGTACAAAAAAACCTCAAAAAATAATAGCTATAAAAGCAAATATTCTAATCAGAATAACCCAAAGCTATTAATAAGTTTCAAATAATAAAAGCAAATATTCTAATCAGAATTACCCAAAGGTATTAATAAGTTTTAAATATACACAAATATCAAATATCTAAGTATATATTTAAGTTTCCTAGTGTATTCTCAGATTAATTTTTGGATTTTTGTAGACTCAAAAATTATCACAAATTTCATACTAATATAGAAAAAATCAAGTATGTTGTATTTTTTAGTATAAGTAATATAATTTATACCAGAGATGATAGTTTAAAAACAATATTTTTTAGTTTATGAAATTTGATTTCCCGGAACAAAAAATTATTTCAAGATTTAAAAAACTAAAGCCTAGAAAGAAAATAGTGATAGCATTTAAAAAATCAGTAGAGGTTTGAAAGAGGAAGTACCAGATAATCTCACACACTGTAAAGTAGGACACTTGCATCAGAATGCTGAGTGGGACACATCCTTCAGAGTCTGCAGTCAAAGGTGTGTTTAGACATCCAAAGGTTTATCAGCATCTGCACAAGCATGTGGGAAACTATTAATGTCCCAGCATGCAACTCCCAATACCAATCCTCATCATATGTAGAGAGATTTTTCTATACCATTATTTCATATTCTTTTAATTTTACTTAAAGAATTGTTACACTTTGTTTAATTTCACATAATTACACCAAATGGAAATGTTCTCCATTGCAATAGACTAATATACTGTATCTCACAGAGTCGTCTCAAGCTGTTAGGTACAAATATATCACTGTATTGCTGTCACTGTCATCCTGTTGTTCATCAATTTGCTCGAGCGGGCACCAGTAAAGTCTCCATTGTGAGACTTGTTATTACTGTTTTTGGCATATCTGGGTTCTCCGAGAGGAATGGAGGAACTGAACCCAGATTGGCTGTGTTCAAGGCAAATGCCCTACCCACTGTAGATATGGAACAGAAAAACATATTATGTAAGTAACATGTGTCCAGAAACAACAGAATTGAAGAGTTCTACAGAACTGAGGTTCCTTTGGGGCTCAAACAAAGACTGGAGGAGTCCCTGGGATATTGGTGTAGGACACTGGTCACTCTGATGGATGGTGTGGTATTGTGAGGGTATGTGTATGAATCTGTTATTAGCAATATTGTTAATTGTGACAACTCGGTATAAACTGGGAACAACATACTGTTTTGTCAGTTCAGTAACATTTAATAGTAGATTTTAGTTTGAAATGGAAAATAATTTTAATGATCAAAATTTCTAAGATTTAAATAAAACATGTAAAATTATCTGTCCTACTTTTTAATCTTTTTTGCTAATTTATAAAAATAATTTCCTGACTTGCACCCACCAAATCCACTTTAACATTTTAACAAGTCTTTTAAAAATCTTTTTAAAATCTTTTTAAAATCTTTTAAAAGTCTTTTCAAAATCTTTCAATTTTGAAATCATCCATATAAAATAAAAATAATTTCTTCATTATTAATGGTAAAATTGTTATTTTTTTAAAAAATGATGGGAAGAATTCATTGTTATTTTCCAAACATGTATGATTAAAATGGAAATTCTGGAATTTGAGCATTATTTTAAGTTTCTGGAATAATAATCTATAATAATAGCAATGCAATATGCAGAATGAATTGTAAAACACTCTAAAAGTGTATTAAGTACTTTGCAAACTTATTAGAAAATAAGGAATAAATGTATTTCTTTTGAGAAATAAAGGAATGTTAGAAAAACATGCCATTTGGCTTTTTTAATAAATAGGATCAACAAACTACCAAAATATTTCCAATTATAAATATTTTTTTCTAATCATAATTATTTAAAGTGCATTAAAATTCAAGATTTTAAATACCTGTTTTTGAAACCTGGTTTTTCAAATAAGGGAATTTCTTAATTAAGCATGCTCATTCTAAATTGCTTTAAATTATTAATTTTAAATGCTTTTTATATACTTCATTATGAAAAAATTCCAACTATATATCCTACTTCAAAATACATTGCAGGTGAACACTGAGTATAGATATGTATTTATTATGTATTTTCCTTTGCTTTTAATATTTGCTTTTATCATACATTAGTCTCTCTCCATCTCATCCATTATCTTCAAGTTTATCCATGTTGATATATTCTATTCTCATTAAGTATCTGGAGTTGTTAGTTGATTAAGTTCCTAATATGTCTTCTGTACTGTGCTGTTCCACCTCAGGTTCAGCCAGGGGATGTTCACACACATCCTCACTGGCCCATTCACCAAACGCCTTGCCACTGCCACTGTCAGGCTGCGAGGTCCCGTGACCCTGCCTGCTGTGTCCCTTCTGACGTCCCTCGAAGCAAGGAAGGCAGGTGTTGCCTGGCGCCCCTGAATCTCAGCAAGGGAGCGGAACCTTGCTCTTTGCTGGTCCGAAGTCCACACTATGGAAGAATAAAAATATTTGCCTGAACTGATGGCAGAGAAAGATGGCCTGAATCCATCTGTTGTGCATGCCTCATGCCTTTTGGTGGACGAAATCGAAAAGTTTCAAGGTTCTGATATAAAAAAGAAAGATGAAGAAAAGAAATACCTTGATGTCATCAGCAACAAAAATATAACACTCTCAGAAAGGGTACTGATTCCTGTTAAATAATATCCAACAATGGTACTGCCACCGCCTGAACCCAGCTCACCATCTCGCCTAAGACAGCATGCGGCTCAGCACACCAGGTATGGAACTCTTATGTGTGATCCCTGCTAGAACTCTATGCTTGATTCCTGATGGACATCGCCGACTGTTTTGCAAGATTCAGACAAAATGGCATCAACGGGGCATGGAGAAATCTCAAGGAGATCAACCTGAGGCTGCAGATGTCCCAGGTGCTGCCCAGAGATGCAGGCAGGTGTTTTTTTTTTTTTTTTTTTTTTCAGTGTGCAGGTCGTTACAACATGCCAGTCAAACAAAAACTTACATTTGGTAGACTGGGAACACCTAAAGGTGATTAGAGGCCACCCCAATAGCCTCCGTCCCTCTCGGATGGCCCAGCAAGCTACAAAGAGTATTATGCCCGCAGGGCAGAGCCTGACAAGCTACCCATGGTGTATTCCATATGCCAAAAACAATAACAATGAAGGTCCTCATTCCCCTGACCCTGAAAGGGCCCCCAAAATGCCATCAGGCTACATTAGCATATGAAAGGGATGAATTAAGATGTTACTGGTGTCTGCTCCAGCAAATCCAGCAAATCGTTTAACAATGGGATGACAGTGATACAGTGATACAGTGATACAGTGAATATGTCTTCACTCAAATTCACTGATGAATTTCTCTTGTTTTACAGAATCTTCCCCTTAGGAGACCCTTAGCTAGAATCCGCACAAAACTTAACCCAAGCCCAGCTCATTTAGCTTGAGTTGAGGCATCTTTTCTAAGTTCAAGGACCACAGGCACTTCACCCATGCACCCAAACAAAGGAAGAGTCTAGTTCCCATTTTTACTCTGTACTCTGCATCCCCTGGGTCCCTTAAGATACACTAGATATTTCTTCAGGGTCTGAATGTAATAGAATTCTCTGTTGCAGTTTGTTTTGCAGTTTGTTGATGAATTGAAGCTCACTGTCTGGCTCCTTGCGCTATGTTTAATTTGACAAATCCATAAAACTATATTGATGGTGGCATTAGTTACTGCATTGCTCTAATGAGGAAGATAGACTGGCATAAGCATTTTTATACTGACTCCCTTTGATTAATATTTCCTAGGATATACTACAATGAACACTGTGTGGGGTTATCTGCTATAAGAAACTGAAATCATCAAAAATTGACTTTAATTAATTTATTTTCTTTTTAATTTGGGAAATGCTGTTTTATATATTATTCTATTCCCAATTAAATTTTCTCTGAGCTTACTTAAAATGATTTCCAGGGTCAGGGAATTCACAGAAATTGGTAGTGATAGTAATCAAAATGACATAGGGCCTTAGTTTACTACTAGCTCAATCTGTCATCAGCTCAATGACACATTTTCAAAACTCCATTCTTCTATGGGCTGGAGTGATAGCACAGCGGTAGGGTGTTCTCCTTTCATGCGGCTGACCCATGTTCGATTCCTCTGCCCTTCTCGGAGAGCCCGGCAAGCTACCGAGAGTATCGCTCCTGCACAGCAGAGCCTGGCAAGCTACCCGTGGCATATTGGATATGCCAAAAACAGTAACGATAAGTCTCTCAATGAGAGATGTTACTGGTGCCCATTCAAACAAATCAATGAGCAATGGGATGACAGTGACAGTGACATTCTTCTATATCAAAATGCTGTTTCCTTCCCAGTGACTTTCCAATGTTTATTTTATGTATGGTATTTATCACAGTTTAAATATTTTGTTCAGTTTTTTTTACAATTTCTTTGTTCATTATAATAAATATTTCACTAGCACAAGCACCCTATTATATACACAACTTTATCTCTATCTGACTATCCCTACCTCTCCTACTCTCCCTCAAAATTTCCAACATGTATATTTCCAACAGCCTCTATTCTTTGACCACTTGTGAAATAAGTAATACTAAGATAGGATGACAACAGTGTTGGAAAAACTGCTTACAAAATATTGTAAATATTAAAAAACAACTTACGAAAGATTAAAAATGGAAACTTACTTTACACTGTTTGCAGTAATTTACTTGATGTAGATTAAAAATAGAAGACCAAAAACCCATTAACTTCATCACTGTCATCACTGTCATCCCATTGCTCATCGGTTTGCTCAAGCGAGCACCAGTAACGTCTCCATTGTGAGACTTGTTATTGATTTGGCATATCGAATATGCCACCGGTAGCTTGCCAGCCTCTGCCGTGTGAGTGAGAAATACTCGGTAGCTTGTTGGGCTCTCTGAGAGGTACGGAGGAATTGAACCTGGGTTGGCCTCATGCAAGGCAAAAGCCCTGCCACTGTGCTATTACTCCACCTATAAATTTCAAGAAGAGTAAAAATATAAAAGAGGATTAAATTTCCTCTATTGATCTTGGATATTATTTCTTCTTGCATGTTGGGGATTTGGGGGTATGCTTGCCAGTGTTTAGGGTTTACTACTGGCCTTTGCATAGGGTTCAATCCTGGCGGTGCTCAGGGGACCATATGTGGTATTGAGATTTGGATAAGAGCTGGCCACATGCAAAGCAAGTGCTTACCTCCTGTATTATCTCTGTAATCTTTCGGTAACGATTTTTGAGTATCATGTGAAAAGTACAGCAAAGAAAAACAAAACAAATAAATAAAAGAAGAACAGAAGAAATGGCATTGAGTCACTTAAAAGCAAAGGAACTCAGAATAATAAAAATAAAAGTTATGGAGTGGAAGAAAATATATACATGTTATATTGCATATATGTTGTGCAATATGCAGGATGTCACTATAAAATGGATGAAAAAGTTATGCAACTTAATAGCAAAAATAAAACAATTGTAAAAAGGCTAATGCCCCACCAGTGATATAGATCAATATGTTGAGTACCTGCCCGGCAGGCAAGAGCTCGGGGTTCAACTTTCAGTTATACATGAATTCCCAGAACAAAGTCAGGATTAGTCCCAAATACTGCTCTTTGTGTTCCTAAAATTAAAAATAAAACTGGGCAAGCAACAATAGTAAATCTCTTTTTTATAGAATAAATATAATAATGTTTCAATCTCACTAATCATTATGAAAATTTAAAAAACACAATCATACAGAATGATATTTTGAGGTGGTTTTATTTTCCAGAGATATACTTCAGGTGAAACATGCCATGTAGTACTTGGGAGCTGCTCCTGGTTCTGATCTCAGAAGAGCACAGGGTGCCAGGGAGTGAACTGTAGTCAGTTGCATGCAAGGACCAACCCCCTTGTACTATCTCTTGGCTCCATATAAAAAGATGTTCCGAAAGAAGTTTTAGAAAGAGTTTAAATTTAGTACTTTTAACATGATTAATAGGTGAAACAGGAACTAAAATTTCTGAATATTAAATGAGAAGTTGATTGTACAAGGTTCTAAATGAGATGATAGAACCCCTTACATCTCTGCCCTTCAAATCACACAAATAATTTATAGTTTCATTAAAAAGATAAAACCTTAGTTTCTGATTCCCTTGCAATTATAAAACACTGTATAAATATGTAATAAGAATGCCCTAGTTTACGCATTTCCAATTTAAGTAAATATTTTAACACGTCAATTTTTAAATCTATTTTAGACCTTTAAAATGCAGGTTTATACATTTACTATAATGTACCTAGATGGATTGTGAAAACATTACATTGGTGTAAAAAATAAGATTACTGTAAAACAGTATACATTAAAATGTTATATTTCACAGGAGACTATGTAGAGTAATTACACAGCTTAAAGCCCACTTTTAGAAATAACAAATATCTGGCCAGAGAGATAGTACGGGGGTTATATTTCTTATATTGCACATGACCAACCGTGATTTGCACCCTGGAACACACACAATCTCCTGAGAACTTGCATGAATGGTCTTGAGCACAAAACCAGGCAGAAGCCCTGAGTTCTGCTGGATGTGGCATACCGCTTCCAAGAAATAAAAATAACAAGTATTTTTCTATGGAAAATTGAGAATTTATGTCAGATATAGCATTAAAACAAACACTTCTTTAAATAAACTTCCAGATAAACACCATGGGAACAACACACTGTAATTTGTAGTTGTTTTACTTTTAATAAGGCTATGAAACAATGGTTGATTAAAATGTCCTCTTTTTTTTGTGTAATATAAAGTTAAAATACTTGTAAAGATAAAAGGGGAGAGGTTACTATAATTTTAAAAATATCAGTAGGTCCATTTTTACATGTGGGGGAAGTTTCAAAACAAACCCTGAAGTGCCTTATGCCATGGATATGAGTAATAAAATATAATTCCAATATTGAAATATATGAATGTATTGATACCATGTTTTGTTTGAAAAGAGGATACAATTATACTTTAAAGTTTATGTTATTATTTATATATTAAACTTTTTGTCAAATTCAATATCCTCTGCTTAATAACTTCAAAAAGGAATATCATTTAAATAATTCCAGTGTAATCTGAATTTCACACCTGCACTATAATGTATGCATTCAAATATAACTACATTTTTCATAATTACTCTGTCAGTCATTTGACAATTTTAAATCTTATTTTAAATGTGTGTATCACAGTTCCCAAAATAAAGAATCTTTCTACTGATGTCTTACATTAAAATGTTCCCTAATTATTATTTCTCTTACTGAAATATTATTGACTTAGTGCAGATATTCTGAGTATATTTGCCTCACTCTCCATATGATCTTTATTAGAAGTTTAATACAAAGAATATTTAATGGAAAAATGGTAATTTTTTATATAATAATTCCAATTTTAAACTTTGTTGAACACATTAATGAATTAACTTGAACAGATAAATTATATTACAGACTTGAAATTTAATTTAAAATGTTATGTATATCATATAAATAAAATATAATATACCATATAATTCATTTAATATAAAGCTAAATACTGTGAGTAGCATTCCCAAGTAGAGGTCTAACATAATTTGTAAAGATTAGGCATATTGATGGTGATTACCATAAAATATAACTGTAATTTAAGTTTTAAAAATCTGTAAATATTCATTAAGCTATTTCTTATTATATGCATTTAGTGTGATACATATTTTTTATAACTAGTATTTATTCTTAAATAATTTTGTTCAAAGTAAAAAAGTTAAAGAGTGCACTAATATTAAGCAACATATGACTATGCTCAATTAGTTGTTCTACAAACTCCTATTTTGATCTTATATTCATTGTTTACTTGCTCTTCATTAACATATTTTTATCACTTCTCTCCTTCCCAATTCAAAAAAACATACTAACTGATTTATCATTACACACATTCAATCTGTCAAGAAACCTTGTGGGTTTGCCTTCATGATTTATCAAATATCTAATTATATTTTATCGTTGTTATTGGCCTGATCCTCTTACAATCTCTCTCTTGAATTAAGTCAAGCATATTCAAATCAATTTATTTGTATACTCATTATTTAACTCCCACTTTGTCCATATGTAGGCCAAACTCAATAGAATAGTAAGAATCATCCTTTTACCTGTGACCTTCCAGTTTTCCCAAAACCGTTAGTTGAGGAGACTTCCTTGCTCTACTTAATTTTTTGCTCCTTTATTGAGTACTAAATGTCAATATGCCTGAGGCTTTATCTATAAATTCTTGTTCTATTAGTCTTATATCTGTCCTAACACTAGTACTTAAAATGTTTCTTTTTGTTTGTTTGTTTTTGTGTTTTGGGTATTTTTGTTTGTGGTTTGCTTGTTTGGGGGCCACACCACAAAGTGCTCAGGGCACCTAACTCTGTGCTAAGGAGTCTCCCCTGGTGGGCTCTGGGGGCCATCTGGGCTTTGAAATGGAGTAGGCCAATGGCCTACACTCTGTACTATAGCTCTGGCCCCCCAAACGGTTGTAATTACTATGACTTTATAGTATAGTTTGAAATTTGGGAAAGTGATGTCCCCCATTTCTTTTTCTAGGAATTTTGGTTATTGCTGTTGGGGGCACAGTAGGGGGTGAAGTATTATTCTATATGAATGTCAGGAATGTTTTGTCCAATTCTTTGAAATATGTGATGGTTATTATTATAGGAAGAGCACTGAATCTGTAAAATGGTTTGGGCAATATTGCCATTTTGACAATATTAATTCTCATTATCCATGTATAGCAGGGGAGGTGTTTCCATTTTTCATGTCCTCTTTTATTTCTTTTTCTTGTGTTTGGACCACAGCTTACTATGATCAAGGCTTACTCCTGGCTCTATGTTCAGGGACTCTCTCCTGTTAGGACTTTGGGGACCATATGTAGTGCTTGGAATTGAATCTAGTTCTGCTGAATGGAAAGGAAACAAACTATGTACACATGGTATTCACTTCTGATCCTCCCTTTTATCTCATTTAACAGTATTTTATAGTTTTCTTTGTATAGTCTTTCACCTTTTTTAGTAAGTAAATTCCTAGGCACTTGATTTTCTAAGGCACTCTTGTGAATAGGATTTTTTCTTTTTACAATTTCCTTTCTTTTATCTCATCATTTGCATGCAAAAGTTCCAGTTTTTTGTGTGTTGATTTTAAAGCTGACACTTTACTGTACAACTTTTGTTGCTACTATCTTTTTTGTATAGCCTTTGAAGTCTCTTAAGTATGGTGTCATATTATCTACAAATAGTGAGAGTTTGAACTCTTCTTTTCTGTATGGATGCCCTTAATATTTCTTTCTTGCATAAATACTATGGCAAGGACTTCTGTGGCAAGAACTACTATGCAATCACTTCACTTGTATTACTTGTCATCCCATTTTTCATCAATTTGCTCAAGCGGGCACCAGTAATGTCTCCAGTCATCCCTGTCGAATTCTTGTGTAGCCCAATGGCTTCTGCTTGCTCCAGAAACATAAAGAGCCTCAACCCATTCATTCAGGGTCTTGACAAAGAAGTCTGACCATCTCGTTGGTGGGCATCCCATGGAGTCCAGTCACTAACAGCTCTAGTCCAGTGGTCATCTCTAAATCTTATTATGTGTCCAGCCCATCTGACTTTCAATGCCTTGGCAAATGAGACAGTGTCCCTGATTCTTGATTGTGGACGGAGTTTGGAATTCCAGATTCCTTCTCTCACTTGAGTGTAATGTGACACTCCAAGCATAGTTCTTTTGATTTCTCTCTGGGAGACCTGAATAGCGTTCTCATCCTACTTTCCTGTTTTTGTAGGGTTTATATCTCTGAGGCATATGTTAGTGCAGGAAGAACAGTGGAGTCAAAATGATGTGCCTAGAGTTGGAGGTTCTTTGTCCTCTTAACAACTTCTTCTGAGGCTCTTGAAGGCATTACAAACTGCTCTCTTCCTCCTGCGCAGTTCAGGTGCCAGGTAGTTTGTCATGTTGAGTTCTTGACCTAGGTACACATAGCTGCTGCATTTGGAGATGTTCTTTCGGTTGATAGCAAATGGAACATCTGGAACTAGTCTGTTTCTCATGAACATTGTCTTTGTGAGATTCACTGCAGTCCGACTTTTCCACTCTCACTCACCTTTCCACACACTCATACTATGGCAATACTATGTGAAATAGTAGTCCTGAGAGGGGGAAATCTTGTCTGCGCCTGACCTTAGACGGAAGTCAGTTTTTCACATTGAGTATAATGTGGACTTGGTGGTAAGTGGCTTTAATCATTTCTTTTTTTTTTTTTTTTTTTGCTTTTTGGGTCACACCCAGCGATGCTCAGGGGTTACTCCTGGGTCTGCATTCAGGAATTACTCCTGGCGGTGCTTGGAGGACCATATGGAATGCTGGAAATCAAACCCAGGTCAGCCACATGCACGGAAAAAGTCCAACCCGCTGTGCTATCGCTCCAGTCCCAAGTGGCTTTAATCATTTAAAGAAAATTTTCTTCAAAACCATTTCATTGAGAGTTTGTATCAGGAGTGGTTGCTAGATCTCTTCAATTCTTTTTTCTAATACAGTACAGGATAATTTAGATAGTGAAGCTATTTTGTATGAGACTGTAATAGTAGAATATACAACCCTAAGAATAAATCCATGGAAAAAATATAAATTTTAGGCCATGTCCAGTGTAGATTAGACAAATATAACAAATGTATCATTTTGTTGAAGTAATTTTGGGAGAAATTGAATATGTAGGGGGACTAAGCATAGATAAACAATTTTGTATATCTTTTACTAATTATTTTTCTTTTGGACCTAATTATTTTTCCTAAACATAACTGAAATTATTTTTAAAATCAGAGGACATATTATAGACACAGAACTGATATAATTAAACCAATCCTCTGAATGGACAGGGATATGGCTTATCAATCGAGATCATGCCTCTTATACATAACATCCTTGATTTTACATCTCTGACACCATATCCTTGCTTCCACCACCCTACCACACTCACATCTGATAAAAAAAGTAGAAGAATCATAATGCCAAATTATTACTATGCATCTGAACTATTCTGAATAGCAGTGAGAGTATATAAGAGTTTCTTGTGCAAGGAACATGCATAAATGTACTAGGAGAGCAGCTATACCCCTTGCTCCTAAAATACTTTTGATTTACATTTGACTGGGGAGGGTATTACAATAACCCTAAGGTTATTAAAACAGGAGTCTGCTATTCTAATCAACTGACTAATTACAGAAGCATATGTCCTTTTCAAAGACTAAAATCTCAGTTCATGTCTCCTTACATTATCAAGATAGAAACAAACTGAAACAATGAAGACAAAATACCGGCCTCAATTTTGACAAAATTGTTCCATGAATGTCATAAAATTTCATTCAATTAGAAAGCTTTAATATGCAAAAAGTAATTGTTTTATATTTTATATATTATCCATTAATAAATAAAGTCATACTTCACAAAATGCATGAGCACTTGGAATAGTTGTTTGAAGAATTAACTATAGCTAATAGCCAATAATATTGCTTAGTGTACTAGTTCTCAGCAATTTATTAAGAAATGTTTTGTCCCATTTGGGCCTTAATGTTCAATAACGAATACATTACACATAGTAATTTAAAGTAATTGCATGACAAAAGTTTATAAATTTCTTATGAAATCACTTAATGCATAAATTCCCAGAAAGTTAATCAAATTTTAAGTTTTATATAAAGGAAATGTTATGCAATAGTTATTATTTTAGAATTTTTCCTTTACTGGTTTAAAAAGAGTAACAGTATATACAAGTAATAACAAGCTTTATAACTGCAATAAAAGTTTTTTTAAAAACTTTAACACAAGCAAATAAAACTTTTCCAAAACCATATTCAAACTAATGAAATAAAAATGGAGATCACAACAGCTTTATTAAAAATAAATAAGTTATTTTCTCTTTACTTATGTTTACTGAGTGTATCCAAGGCTGAAACTCAGTACTGAGAATCATTTATCAATTAATTCTTATTTAATTTTAAATATGCATTCATATTATTTTTAATAATTATTAATATTATTAATATATAAGAATTGAAGTAGAATTTTTCAAAGAAATGGAAAATATTCTAAAATGTGTATGGCAGCACAAACGATCTAAAACATCCGTAGTAATAATAAATATCTTTTAATTTGAAACTACAGTACAAATCTGAAGCAATTAAAATAATTGGCATAAAACAAGAGACATTGTTCAATATAATAGAATAAAGACCCCAGAAATAATCTCCACACTTATTGTCAACTCTTATATAATGGGGAAGTCAACAGCATTTCCCAGGAAATGTTCATTCCTAGGAAAGAACAGTCTTTTCAACAAATAATTCTGAGTAAACTGGATAACCAACTGCTTGCAGAAAAACAAAATTAGACTCCTATATACCTCAGTCACAAAAGTGCCTTAAGGTGAATTAAAAACTTAGAGGCAGTTTTAATTTTTCTAGAAATGTCATGGGAAAAGCAGGACATAAGAATACTGCTGCTTGCTAATGATCTTGACAAAAAATTTTCAGATTTAGCAAAACACAGGTAAAATAAGCAGCAATCAATAGTGGAGCAGCATGAAACAATAGTATATGTAATATCAAATGAAACAGTTTTGAAAATGAAGAGTCAATCTAATTTAGTATGGAAAATACTGCAAGCCATGCATTTGATATGGAGTTAATGTCCAAAGTACATGAAGTACTCACCCAAGTATCAGTTAGAAAAAAAGAAAGGAGGGGGGGCAAAGGCTTAATTTATGGGAGCCTTCAGGACTGTACCCAAGGGTACTCATTAGACAATGTGCCAGGGATCTAGCTGGAGTTGGTTGCAAGAAAATTGTGTGTCCTAACCCCAGTATTATTTCTCTAGTCTGTCCCTTTTCCTTCTCTACTAAATTATTAAATTATCCTGAAAAGAAATATGTCCATACTTAATTAAAAATGTTTGCATATCAATTAACTAATGGAATTGCATGTTTTAAAATCAACTGGGCTGATATCACTAGATAAATATGTTTAGAGGTTTTGTGTTCCTTCTAGCTTACTTACATTTTCTTATACCAAAAATGTCATTTGTAAAGGTTCATCAACTCTTATAAACACTATTTGAATATACAAAGTTTAGCTGAAATTTGAAGTCCTTTGAGAATCTACAGTTTGAAGTTAAACAATAAAAGTTAAGTGCTCCCTTTGTTTTTTTTGATAGGGACTTATATATAAAAGATAATACAATACTATTTTTTATGCAAATTTCAATTGACTCCTGCCTTGTTTCTTTTCTTGAGTTTTAAACTTCAGTTACTAAAAAAGCTGAGAATAATGGTAATAGCTTATAAATTAAAGGTTTGTATTCAGATTCAAATGTCAATTCAATTCTAGGGACTCAGAAAGATGCAGCTGCTTTCAGAGATAAGAATTAAATTATACCTTATTCTATTAAACTATGATTAAAAAGTATAAGCCCAAATCCTGCAATATCAAAGACTGTTTTAAAAAAAACACATAAAGCAGGCTTGCATTTTTTAAAAACTTATAATAAAAAAGTAGGAATATGCAGTTGATTTCTATGTGATGCATTTCAAACTTCAAATCTAACTCTAGCGTATTTCAAGTTGCATTCTATGTACTATTCCAACCATGTTTTAAAAATGTTGATAAACTATATCTTACAATAATTAATTAAAAGATGTTAGGTCAAGGGGCTGGAGTAATAGCACAGTGGGTAGGGCATTTTTCTTGCACGTGGCCAATCCAGGTTCGATTCCCACCATCCCATATGTTCTCCTGAACACCACAGGAGTAATTCCTGAGCGTATGAGCCAAGAGTGCAACACCAGGTGTGACCCAAAAAGAAAAAAATAAGATTTTATGCCAAGAAAAAATAAAATCAAAGTAATGTTATTAATTGAGAATGGATATTTATATATTAATTTTATCTTTTTTCCCTCTATCACAATCCTATCTATGGAAGCCTTCAGAGTACACCAGTGGTAAATAACTAACATATAGCAGTTTTTGGTTTTATTTTACGTTTTTTAATTTAGACACCTTGAGAACAATTACAGGGCTTTCAGGATCAAGTCTCAGTCATACAATGATCAAACACCCATCTCTTCACCAGTGCACATGATCCATCACCAAGAACCCCAGACACCCTCCTTCCCTCTCCCTAAAAACTAAAAAGAGTTAGTTTTTAATTAACTCTCTCATTGCTATGATAACATTCAATTTTTGACCAAAAACTCACTACCATTAATTGGAATTCTCCCCCGAACAGTCAGACCTGTCAGAATGGCATCATTAGATCGTATGTTTTCTATTGTTGATAACAATGAGCATATGATGTTGCATGGTAGTGAAATTGGCTGCCCAGTTTTGGGATTCTGATATTAAGTCCAGAGGTATTTCTGCCAGCAGCTGTTGCATTCTGAGATTGGTTTGTGTGCCTCTGAGATTATGGCTGTTCAGGAGCAGGGGAGCTGTTCGTGGGAGGCCGCTGGGGTCTCATTAGGGCAGGAAGCAGGGCCGGTTCTGCCCCCATTGCAAGATTCCTCATGCATCCCATCATTGCTCCTACCTCTCTGTCCAATTGGCACTAAACGGTGATGGTTGCCATGCTGCCAAGAGGGGAAAAGGGTGAGGACAAAAACCCTTTCCCTCGCAGGGCTGCACGGGATCGCAGTTTAGTTCAAAGTCCATGAGTGGAGTTTCCAGCAGACTCTGGGTTTCTGTGCCTCTGGTACAATGGCCGGTCTGGGGTGGTGGAGCTATTCCTGAGCGTTTTCTTGGAATATCAGGAAAAGTCGCTCAGCCACAGAAGCGGCCACGCAGTTTGGAGAGATGTCCCAGTCCCACGAACCTGAGCTGTGTTAGTAGAAGCTCAGTGTCACCAGAACTCCATCTGTAGAAGGAGTCTGCACCTTCTCTGTCTGGTACCCTGGTGTTGTTGGCCCGGTCTGAGGTCCGGAGCATTCTCCAACTTGTGGGGCCGCTGGCTCCGGTTCTTGCTGCTTACTGTTGCGGCAAAATGGCCTAGCAGTATTTTTCGATATACTGTTGTTAAATTAACAATACTAGTTCAATAATGAAAACAATTCAAGTGTTAGATATAGATAAACTTTAAATGTAGATACGCAAAAAAAAATGTAGATATGCAGAAACATTTGTTCCCAAAGATTTGGTAATCAGAGCTGGCATAACATTACCTATAAACTAAATATTCTTTGTAAAAGTAATAGTCTGTACTCTCACATTTTTTGTCCATATTCCTAGAAAATAGAGTGACTAATTTTTGTACTGGAAATTATGTATTCATTGTTGCTGAAACAATATTTAGGAGCATAGGATACTTTCAGCAAAGGAACAGATTAATGAGAAAAAAAATGATCTTGTCAAATTCTTAGGAAGAATTTAAGAGTCTCTTACATAGAAAGTATATCTGAATATTAGGCAAAATTTTTGTCTGTGCATCAATCAATTTGTAGTTCTGTATATACGAAATATTTATGAATTAATATAACATTTGGTTGCATTGTAAGAGAGCGATGCAGAACCTCACACAGCAGAGCTGGCAAGCTACCCGTGGTGTATTTGATATGCCAAAAACAGTAACAATAATGGACCTCATTCCCCTCACCCTGAATGACATAGGAATGAATGGAGTTGTTACTGGTGCCTGCTTGAGCAAATTCATGAGCAATGGGATGACAGTGATACAGTGATGCATTGGACATGGTGGTTATAATAATATTGTAACACCAATCATATAAATATCTCCATATATGTTGAATGAAGATTTAGATAGAACATGAGTGAACAAGGTAATAATAGTTTTCTATTTTGATGAATAAAAGGAGAGTATTTGATACAGGACAATGTTTATATACAATGTTTATATAAGCTTTAATTTATGTACAGCTGAATAAAATTTTATTATGTCAACTTGTTTTCCTTTTTAATTTTAACATTAATGCCAATTAATAATAGGCATTTAGAATTAAAACAATTTGAAATAGTATTGGATGGATAGTATAGTGTATAGGGCACTTCCCTTGCACGAGGTTGACAAAAGTTCAATACCTGAAACCCCATAAAGTTCCCTAAATCCTTCCATTTCTACATACCTATCTTTTTAAAAAATCTGTGACGAGTGAGCCCTGGATGTGGAGTCAGGAGTAAGCTGTGTGTACTGCAAGATGTTGCCCCAATGTCCCCCCCAAAAAATAAAATAAATTAAATATGTATTTATATTTAAAATTATTTATGTTATGTTCAGATTGTTTCAACTGGATTTTTGTGACAAATACTCATATCTCACTTACTGTAAATGCAATTAAAATGTCCATTTCTATAGATCTTTAGGCAATTGAAAATGAATATAATTCAAAATCATAAAAACTTTATGTAAGATTAAATAAGATCCCCGAAGATGTATACAAATAGGGTCAGAGAGATAGTTCAGTGGTGAAGGCTCTTGCCTTGCATGCAGTCAACCAGGGTTTGATCTCCAGTGCCCTGTGGTCTCCCGAGCACTGTCAGGAGTGATCCCTGAGCACAGAGCCAAGAGAAGTCCTGAAGAGCACTGGTGTGACCCAAAGACAAAAGCAATAAAATGTATACAAATATTGAGTAAAAGACCATAAATAGATAGCTGGCATCTGGTATATAAATACTTATACACTTAGTAATACTGTATTTGCTGCTTAAAATTTTCTAGAAAGATCTTAACTATCCTAACCCTAATCTAATATACACAAACATACATGTTAACTGTGTCAGTAACATATATACTTAGTAGTTTTGTTCAAGACATAATTTTACAATGCATAAGGACATGTACCAAAGAATCATGCTGTATATATCAAAATGAAAATGATGTAGCAAAACACAAGATTCTGACAAGAGAGATAAAGGGATTACTGTTACAAACTGTTATCCACAAAGAGAAGAACTTGATTTTATATCTGTATGGATAGTTAATCTATAAAAACAGATTTTAAAAAAGATAGGTATATAGAAATGAAAGCGTTTGAATGTCTTGATGTCAGTTTATTTCTGATTATTTCAGTCAATAGCAATCAATGTCTTCAACTAAAGTCGTAATCACGAGCATCAGCAGCAATTCTAAGGTTGTTAAGATAAGCAAATGAATTAGTATTTGTAGCAAACATAGAACTGCTTGTGACATTTTGGCATTACCTTATTAGATAGCTGCAAATGATAATAAATATCAATTCCTACCTGTAAATATTTCTGCTATTCATCCAGACTGCTCTATTTTTCAAATCATTTTTCAAAGACAGAATAAAACATTTGAAAATGAGCAACACTGGAAATGAGTCTTCTTACTATTGTAAATCATACCCGTGTGTGTATTTTTGCCTGCAACTTATTTCACTTATTTGCTTGTGTTGCTTTACAAATGAGGTCTTTCTCAACACAGTTTTCTGTAGTAGCTCCCCTTCTTATGGAGAGAGGTGGGGGGGGGCTCTGTCCTCTTTAGTATAGATGTCAACATGTGGCTGAGTCAAAGCATATAATTTACAAGTTTAAAAAACAAATAGGCATCCTATACATAATATCTCTAAATGCTATTGTTGAAGCGTACTTTTTTTTTCTTGAGATATTTTAAGGCTAATAGAAGTGTGGGATAATCTAAATGCCTCCCTTTATTTTTATATTTACACTCAGAAGAATTTTGTCCCTTTAAGTATTATTACCATAACAAAACTGACAATGTGCACACTTAATCAGATTTTTATAAACAGGATATTCCTGATGATGCAGTTGAAGAAACCAGTGTCATCAACATTTGCTGTCCCACTTTTACATTTGAGGTGGTGATGATTACTGTGGCTGCGATCATGAAGCATTCTAGCAGGACTCCATGGATTGAATAAAAGCCCTTGCAGGTGTGTAATCAGCACTTTGCTTCCATGCTTCACTCTCTCAGTGGGAAGATTATCGGTGAGTGGGTTTGTCATTAATCATGACTGGTACAGAGGTGCTGACTCTTACTTTAATGTACACATTTTTCCAATGTGACATTTAATTTTAAATGCAATAAGAAATTAAGATTCTTCAAGAGTATTTTATTGATATCATTTTATATTTTATCTCATTGTATGAGGCCAGCCTTCCACATTTTAATAATCTTCTAGCTCTAGTATGTGAATTATTTTATTTGACAGAACAAAAGTAAAACTCAAGAGTTCCTCTCACACACAAATAAATTTAGTCTTATTATTACAATACACATAAAACTTTCATCTGTTTGGGTAATTAATAAATAAATATGTTTATAGTATAGGGCTATACAGATTTTGTATTTGTATCTATTTAGTTACTTTAAACTCAATCATGTTGAAGTTATCTTTCTATACTAATTGTTACTTAAAGCCTATTCCTTCAAATCTTTCAATGATTGATTTTATTTTGAATCTACGTCTTGCCTGAACTTGTGTCTTCTTGTTGAAGTTAAGAGGCATCTAGGCTAAGTGAAAATCTGAACATTTATCAGTTGCTGGCCTGAATCATTCTAATTTTTCTACTTAGGCCATCATTACCTAAGCACAAAGAAGCTGAAACAGCAGCTTCTCCAGATTTTACTCCCTGCAGATTTTTGTTACACTAAATGAAAATCTAGGGAAAGGATGTAGGGATAATGCTGATTAGGTTCCCACAAGACCTTCCCCCAATCAGAGATAAATGGTGTTGTCTTTAGTGTTTATTCCTTTTCTAAGTTCATATCTCTAATTATTTTGCTTTTTGTGGAGTCAATGATATTGATTCCCACTTCTTTGTCTGCATTTAATGTGCTGTATATGCTTTTTAACTTAGAATCAATAATTATGTTGCTCTTGCACCAACTTGAAACAATCTTTCTCCAAATGAAATTTTCACTAATTAGTTTGAGATTTTATTATCATCTGATTAATGATTCTGATAGAATAAAAATTTTCTAATCATCTAGGGAAAAAGTCACATTAAAGTTGATTATAATTTTAAGCATTTAAAACTCACAAATAAATTTATTCACAAATGAACCTTCTTATAAAGATACTTGAATGGAAGTTACAAATGTTCAAATCATTATTTGAAAAAATGCTTTCTTTTACTGTTTTATTGATTAATTATCCCCAATCCAATAAGAATAACACAATAAAAGATAACTATACACAAATAGCCTTGTTGAACATAAAACAGAACCAAAACAACAGCAAAATATTAGCAATACATATTCAACAACACATAAAAATGGATTATATACACAACCAATTGGGATTTGTTCAGGGAGGGAAGGCTTGTTCAACAACTCCTAATCAAACAATACCCTTTACTACATTCAAATACTGGAACAGAGAGAGGCACACAGACCAACTTCAGAATGCAGCAGCTTCTGGCAGAAATGCTTCTAGACTGTGAACTAAGCTACGGTCTGTGCCACCCTGGGGGGAAAGGGCATTGTCCCTTCTACCTACTCCCTTCAGAGGCAGCATGGTGACTACCATCTTTCAGAGCCTATTGGACGGAGGTAAGAGTTTGCAGTGATGGGGTGAGTGAGTGGGGAATCCTGGGATGTGGGGGCAGAACCGGCACTGCTCCCTGCCCAAACGAGACCCTGAGCGTCCACCCACAAAAAGCTCCACTGCTCCTGAACAGCCATGATCCCAGAGGCACACAAACCAATTTCAGAACCCCGCGGCTTCTGGCAGAAATCCCTCTGGACTTAATTACTAAAATACCAGAAATCCAAAACCGTGCAAGATCATATGCTTTTCATTATCAGCAATTGAGAACAAATTATCAAATGATGCCTTTTCGACAGTTCTGATTGTTGGGGGAAATTTTCAAATAATAATAATAATGGGTTTTCTGCCAAAACATTGAATGTAATCAAAGTAAAGAGAGAGTAAAGTGAAAAGTATCTGCCATACAGAGATAATATGTGAGGGTGGGGGGTAGGATGGAGGTTATACTAGGGTTCTGGGTGGTGGAACATGTGCACTGGTGAAGGGATAGGTGTTTTTTCTTTGTATGACTGAAATTTAATCCTGAAAGCTTTGTAACAGAAAGAAAGAAAGAAAGAAAGAAAGAAAGAAAGAAAGAAAGAAAGAAAGAAAGAAAGAAAGAAAGAAAGAAAGAAAGAAAGAAAGAAAGAAAGAAAGAAAGGAAGAAAGACCTGATAATTCCAATAGAGGTAGAAAAATAAAGTATATTCTTACAATAAAAATGTTCAATAAATTGGGGATAGAATGCGCATCTATATCATCATGTATATATATGACCAGAAAGCAACTAACATATGCAATGATGAAAGCTAAAATATCTTCTTTTCAGATTAGAAACAATAAAAGGAATCCCATTTTGATTCTTTATATTAGCATGATATTGGAAATTTTAGACATGTGCATTACATTATTTATAATAGCCACAACCTGCAAACAATTTAGGTGTTTATTCATGGTTAGATTTAAAAAAAATTGTGGTATATAAACCCAACTATAGATCATTGATCATTCATAATAATGGTCCTAACAAGTTATAGCATAACCACAGAGATTAAATGTGTAGTACTTCATAGTGTATACATTTGTATGACATAATTTGCTACATTCACACAGTAACAAAGTTGCCTAACTCATTTCTTAAAATGTGTCCTTAAGTGATAGTGGGCAGTAAATATAGCAGAATCTTACTTCCCACAAAAAAGCAAAGAAATTTTGCCATTTTCAACACATGAATAACCCTTAATAGCTTCATATTAAGAGAAAATAATGAAACAGAGAAAGACCCTGTGTAGATTCTTAAAAAGAAATAGGTAAAATATTTCAGTTTTCTGGCTAGAGAAAAGCAATTGGTAGTTGTCAAAGTGTGAGAACTATGGCCGGAAAATTGGACAGTGCCATAAAAAGAGAGAAATATTCTAATTATAAAATAAATAACTTATGAATATATAATATGTAATCATGATGACTGTAGAAAGTAATGTATCATTGCCTATTTGATCACTTCCAGAATAGTAGTCCTTATTACAATAAAATGTTTTATAAAGATATTTAGAAATATCTTTATATTTAACAAGAGTTAAGTGGTGATCATTAGACAATATACCTATATAAAATATAAAATATAAAATTATAATGGTAAATACTCAAAAATCATGTCACATGTTAATTAAGCTTCACTAATAAAGAAGCTATACATTTATACAGATATACAGATATACAGAAACTATACATTTGAATTGCCTTAAATAATTATTTAAATGTTATTATATGTTAATAACTCATCTATAATTTGTTAAATATAAAATGTTCAGCGTATAGTAGCACCGTAGCACTGTCATTCTGTCATTCATTGATTTGCTCGGGCAGGCACCAGTAACATCTCCATTGTGAGACTTGTTTCTGTTTTTCGCATATCGAGTACGCCATAGGTAGCTTGCCAGGCTCTCTGAGAGGGATGGAGGAATCAAACCTGGGGGCGGCCTCCTGCAACGCAAATGCCCTACCCGCTGTGCTATCTCTCCAGTTCCACCATGTAATGCATAAAAACAGAAGCATAATTAGTATTGTTTGCTGTTAAGGTAGCATGTTTACAATAGCATTAACTACTATAGACTGTGTCTTGTTACACAATTGCTGCACCTTACCCTCTCCAAGGTTCCCAATACCTCTCAACAATGTCCATATGTCTGATATATCTCTTGTTTCCATCTCTCCCTCCCACTTGGCACTTGACCCACTTATTAATCTCTGCTTTGATAGACTGTTCTAAAGGTTTACAGCTCATGAGTGAGCCATCAAAATATTTGATATTTCTTTGGTATTTTTCTATGGCTTATTGATGATCATTTCTTTCTGGGTTAGAATGTGCTTTTTCCTGATAAGTAGATGTATCTCTTTGTTCTCTCTCTTCACTCAGATTGAACTATAGATGTGTATTTAGGCCTTATTTTTAACTCCATTGTCACTGTAAATATATTTTCTCTAAATTGCAATCAAATTCTGAGGTACATTGATGTATAAATGGGGACAGGTCATTATTCAGCCCACACAACAGTTATCCAGATTGTCAAATTATTCTGCCTATAAGATATTTGTTAGATAAAAGAAATGTCATCAAAATTCATTTGAAAGTGCATGCCCCTTTATGTGGAAATATAGAAATATAGAAAACTGGTCTTCCTACATGATTTCATAATTTAATCCTTTTCTATTTTATCTGTAAGTCTTCAAATTTCAATAAATTTCCATAAATAAATTTATTTTGCTGATTAAAAATGCAACATGTGAAATGCACTGAAGAATGCAGACAAGTCATGAGAAAGTGTTTATTCTTATTTTATCAGTGTCACAAGACTATTTTTAATAATGCTAAAGAACTTTGTTACCTACTTGTTTTCTGAGGCTCCATGTTTTAAAATTTAAATTTAGGATAATGTTACAGGAAATTGCAAGTAAACTAAAGAGAAGTCCGTCCATGTGCTACTCAGTTTTCCTCAGTGATAATATCTTTCATAACAATAATAAAATATCAAAAGCAGGAAATTAAAATTAACATAATCCACAGATTATCTTTAAACTTTCATTATTCATAGACATACTCTTTTGTATGCATGAATGTTTATAAGTGTTGTATAAATAATTTATCATGAACATTTATGTAACCATATTGATAATTAAAACATAATAATTCTACCAACAAAATGCGATCATTACTACTCTTTTACCAATTTTACCTCACTAGTATTTCTGTAATCTTCAACATGCAGTCTGATCACTATTGTTTTTGAATCCTTCTCTAATGAGCCCATTTATCATTTTCCCTTGAATTTCTAGAGACATTCTAAGTATTGCTTCAGTATCCCTGAACACATTGCATCGAAATTATTGTCAGATGTGTCTCTTACTAGACTCATTACAAACTATTTGAAACTTATATAGTTTTGTTAAAAGCAATATACTTTGAACTAATAACTGCTGGGCATTGTTGGGAATTTGACAACATTTTTCCAAATATGGCTACATAATCATATATTTTTTTGAGTAAGTACTTAAGTGAAAACTTAAGTACTTACTCAAACTGCTGGGGCTAGAGCAATAGTAGAGCAATAGTAGAGCAAAACTGCTGGGGCTAGAGCAATAGTAGAGCAGGGAGGACATTTGGCTTGCATGTAGCCAGCCCAGGTTCAATTCCCAGCATCCTGTATGGTCCCCTAAACACTGCTAGGAGTAATTCCTGAGTGCAGAGCCAGAAGTAACCCCTGTACATTGCCGGGTGTGACCCAAAAAAGCAATACATCTATATATATGAATATATATATATATATGTGTGTGTGTATGTACTGCAGATGACATGACCTTATTTTTACTACTGAAGATGCCAAGATCATCTTAATTACTTCTAAAAAGAACCATTTTTCTTTTCAGTTAAAAAGAACTACACATTACTTCAATGGCCATAATGATCATCAGCTAGTAAACTTGGTGGGTTTAGCTAAGAATCACTATTCCAAAATTCCTAGTAATTAGGAATTTATCTATTTAGACAGTAGAAATACCTAAAAGTGTTTTCTTAGAAATTGAGCAGATGATTTCCGCCTTACTCTCACTCTGCTTTTGTCACATTTAGCATTTTGACAAAAGATCCACCATTATTATTTGGAACTTTCCCCAACACTCAGACCTGCCGAAAATGCATCGTTAGATAGTTTGTTTTATACTGCTGATATGAGGGCTGAAGCTGTAGCACAGAGGATAGGGCTTTTGCCATGAACTCGACCGACCTCGGTTCAATTCATCCGTCCCTCTCAGAGAGCCTGGCAAGCTATGGAGAGTATCCCACGTGCAGGGCAAAGCCTGGCAAGCTACTCATGGCGTATTTGATATGCTAAAAATAGTAACAAGTCTCACAATGGAGACGTTACTGGTGCTCCCTCAAGCAAATCAATGAGCAATGGGATGACAGTGATACAGTGATAAAAATTGAGCATATGTTTAATAGCAAGACCATAACCCCATGTATCTCCAAACTTACAAATGTCAAATATATGTACATTTGTGTGTAGATATATGTAAATATATTTTTGAAGAAATATATAGCACTATAAGTAATTACATTCAACTTTCATTATTTGAAATTATGTTTGAACATTGATGTTTTATCAACTGATAAATTGAATGTTGAATTTTTCTTCATTTTTGGTCACTGTCACTGTCATTCCGTTGCTCATTGATTTGTTTGAGCGGACACCAGTAACATCTCTCATTGAGAGACTTATTGTTACTGTTTTTGGCATATCCAATACGCACGGGTAGCTTGTCAGGCTCTGCCGCGCAGGCTCGATACTCTCAGCAGCTTGCCGGGCTCTCCGGGAGGGGCAGAGGAATCGAACTCAGGTTGGCCGCGTGAAAGGCGAATGCCCAACTGCTGTGCTATCGCTCCAGCCCCATTTTTAGTGAATATTTTCAATTAGAAATTTAAGTATTTTTAATTTTTAATTACGCTCAATATTTTGTGTGTAATTTTTCTCAAAAAAAATGATAGAGCTGGATGTATAACTCAACTGGTAGAGCACATGACAAGTATGTAAAAGGCCCTGAGTTTGATCCTTGATCCTTGATGATACATGGTGCCCTTAGCACCACTAAATTTTACTCAACTAACATAGTCAAATATATTTCTGGTGCTATTCCACTAGAGAAAACAAAGTAAGTAAACAACAAAAAACAACTTTCATCCATTTTGATCTGACTTTTGTACATGGTGATAGATGGAGATAAAAGCCCATTTTTTTCCATGTAAATGTCCAGTTTTGCCAGCACAATTTGTTAAACATGCTTTCCTTGCTCCACTTCAACATCAACACCAGAATCCCTAAGGTACATTGAAGACAAGGCCGGCAAAACCCTCCACGACATTGAAGCCAACAGTATCTTCATAGATGACACTCCACTGGCCAAGCAAGTGAAAACAGATAAGTAAATGGGACTATTTCAAACTAAGAAGCTTCTGCACCTCAAAAGAAACAGTGACCAAAATACAAAGACAATCTACAGAATGGGAAAGGATATTTGTGCAGTACCCATCCGATAAAGGGCTGATATCAAGGATATACAATGCACTGGTTAAACTCCACAAGAAGAAAACTGCTGACCTGATCAAAAAATTGGGTGATGAAATGAACAGAAAGGTATACTGTGATTCTTGGTGGTGGAATATGTGCATTGGTGAAGAGATGGGTGTTAAAGCATTGTATAACTGAGACTTAAACCTGAAAGCTTTGTAGCTTTCCACATGGTTATTCAATAAAAAAAAAAGAAAGAAAAAGAAAAACAACTTTACATAAATGCCAAATGTCAAAATTTTTAAGTTTTCAAATTAATGGCTTTAAAAGAAATTAATTTCTGAATTTCATACTATATCTACAATTTACAATTATATTTCTAGAAAAATATGTGTAGCAAATATACCTGCAATTGAGAGTCACACTTCTGGAAAATATGCTTTACACATTTATCTGCAATTTAGTCATATTTATAGAAAAATATGCTTAGCAATACCCTGTTATTTCCCCAAATGCACATGTTTTTGATATAAAACACAAGTTTAAAATAATATTGTTGTAATTAATAAAGATGAACTGAAAATAAGTTTTTTAAAATATAAAGAATCTTATGTAAAACATATTTCAAAATTTTTGTTTGGTCACTATGAAGATATTGTAGTTGAACATATTTAGTAGTGACTCAGGTGAATAATTACATCAAAAGAACAATTACTGAGGAAATGGTTTTGAATCTTCTGCATCCTCATTTTTTTTCTTTAATAGTAATGGTCATCCTAACATATAAGATGTAGTACTTTAAAATTGTTTTGCTTTCTCAGTGATATTTTTGTTCTCAAATAATTATTGGCCATTTGATATTTGGTTATGGACTCTATTCAAATATTTTACTCATTTATGAATTAGACTATTTACTCTTTTCTATTCCAATATAGAATTTGCCTGAATGTCTTAGATATTAGCACCAGATGGAACATGATTTGCAAATTGAAATTTTTACAATATAGATTTTTGAAAGGAAATCTTTTTAATCTACGTTGTTCCATCATTTCAAGAATATTAAAAATAACATAAAAACGTAGGTAGTGCCCTTCATTGCAGCAGTATTCACAAAAGCCAAAATATAGACACAAGATAAATTCTCACAAAGATATATTAAGTAAAGTGTGGTATAAATACAAACTGCACATAACCGCACTATTAAAGCAGGCAAAATCTTATTGTTGTAACAACAAGAGTACATTTAAAAATGGTCTGAGATTAAAAAGACTGGACTATTAAAAAAGAGCTAGAATGTCTGTTGTACCAAAAAATGATTTCTGGATACTAGAGATCACTAATTTATAATGATAAGTGATTTATATTGCAGCAAATTATGAACCTAGTGCCATTTGATATAGTAAATGTCTAAGTTCATGTCTATACATCTGTTCCTTTTACAAACAATATGTTCATCCATCTGCTCAGTTCATATGAACCACATACACAAGCCATAAATTAAAAAATACTTTGGAAATATTATGTTTTAGTAAAAGTCTAAAGAATTATATTTGTATATATTTTCCCAAGCATTTTAAGACCGTGTATGGAGACATTATGGAAATAAAATTTTCTAGATATGCAAGGAAAAGATACACTTCATAGTTGAAAATGAAAACAATATAATTAGAGAACTTTAATGTGTCTGTTAGGTAATGTTAAACTGAGGAAGAAAAGTTGCAGATTTGAAAAATATTAATCCTCCTCAAGGACATCCATGGTCTCAGAGGCCTCAGAGAATTTCCCTTTTTCACTCCCCCTGTTCAACCACTAGCGAACAATTGCAATAGTGGCATAAATCAGATCACTGGGGTCCACACAGTGGCTGTGGTGTTATTCAGCTTATACACAGCTTGCTATATTTTGGCCACATTCGCACCAGGTAGCAGAGTGGGAGGTGACTGGTAACTAATACTAACTTGAATCCAGCAGGGCATCAACTCACAAAGAAGATGCTGTACTTTTCTTGAAGTCTTCGGTCTAAAATCACTCTAAAGCAATGATAACATTTTGCCTATGGCACGTTTTGCCTTGGAAACCACATGCAGCCACATGCCAGCAAGTCTGGGGACCTCATCCTTCTTTCCTGTGTTGTCAGATCCCTATCCTCAGGGATTGGCCCAGGGATGGACCCCAGATTGTGTCTATCCTCTAAACCCAAATGCATGCCCTGTGGCGTCCACACTTGTGCGTGTCCTGACATTACTAGATATACCTATTATATTTGGGGCAGGTGGGATGTGGAATTCCTATTTTCCAGACAGTACACAGACTTAAATCTCAGTTAAGTCAGTAGAGTAACTAGATGACAATTTTCAGGGCATACTCAAAAAATACTGAATGGTAAAGTCAATAAACTGAACAGCAGATGTAGTATTAGTAACCATCTGGTAGAAATAACAGATCAGTTTTCAAGTAAATGGGAATCTCAATTCCCACCACTAATAGGCACAAATCTCAACAATGTGTAAACTAAGGATATCAACTGTAGTCTCAGTTAAGGACAGGTATCTATGCAAGTTCTTAAGCCTATCAAAATGCTTGAGTCTGTTCAATGGAGGATCTAAAATCAATACTCACCGCACTGATAACAGAAATTAAGTAAATACTTGCTAGTGAAATTAAGAATAACTAAATGAGAAATTCAACCAACTCAAAGAAGTCTTTTTTCAGAGCATTAGATTCCATACAAATGGAATCGAAGGAGCTAATAAGCACACTATCAAGCAATAGTAGCAGAATCTCAGGGAACAGTATAGACAAACAATAAGACAAAATACAGGCCAGCATTGATAGGCAAGTAGAAAAAGAAAAGAGGACAGACGAGTGTAAGAAAATGTAAGATACTTAATGAACAAAGATAAGAATAATCTCTAATTCAATCAGCTAATCAATGGCTGAATAAATAGCAGTATTCCTACAAAAAAAAAGGAATAATCTCTGAATTATAGGAATTCCAGAGATGAAGGGAAAAAAAGGGAAGAACAAGTGGTGGGAGAGATAATAACTAAGAACTCCCCACTCTCTTGAGGAAGAAAGCTATGCAAATTCAAGAGATCAAAAAACTAAAAGAACAGTTTATAGAATGGGAATGAATATTTACCCAGTACCAATCTGATAAGGCATTGATATCAAGGATATACAAGGCCCTAGTTGAACTCTACAAGAAGAAAACATCCACCCCCATCAGAAAATGGGGTGATGGAATGAACAGAAACTTTCTCTAAGAAGATATACAATGACCAAAAGGCACATGGCACATGAAAAAACGCCCTTTCTCACTAATCATCAGGGAGATGCAGATCAAAACAACAATGAGATATCATCTCATACCACAGAGACTGGCCCACATCCAAAAGAACAAAAGCAACCGGTGTTAGCATGGATATGGGGAGGAAAGGACTCTCCTTCACTGCTGGTGGGAATGCCGACTGGTTCAGCCCTTTTGGAAAACAGTATGGACGTTTCTCAAAAAATTGGAAATAGAGCTCCCATTTCACCCACCAATACCACTTCTGGGAATGTATCCTGAAGGGGCAAAAAAGTAATGTAGAAATGACATCTGCACTTGTATGTTCATTGCTGCACTATTTACAATAACCAAAATCTTTAAAATACCTGAGTGCCCAAAAACAGTTAAAGAAACTTTGGTACATTTACACAAAGGAATACTATGCAGCTATTAAAAAAGATGAAGTCAAGATTTTAGCATATAGCCTGCCAAGCTACCCCTGGCATATTGGATATGCCAAAAACAGTAACAAATAAGTCTCACATTGAGAGAGTCTCACACTGAGAGATGTTACTGGTGCCCGCTCGAACAAATCGATGAGCAACAGAATGAGAGTGACAGTGGATCAATATGAAGCTATCATGTTAAGTGAAATGAGTTAGAAAGAAAGGGACAGACATAGAAAGATTGCACTCATCTGTGGAATATAATGTTACATAATGGGAGACTAACACCCAAGAATAGTAGAGAAAAGGACCAGGAAGTTTGCACCATGGCTTGGAAGCCAGCCTTACATGCTGGGGAAAAAGCAGCTTAGATGGAGAAGGGAACAACAAGTAAAGGGTTTTTGGAGGACCTGCTTGAGATGGGAGTTGTGTGACAAAAGTTGACTATAGACCCAACACAATGGCCACTCAGTGCCTCTATTGCAAACCACAATGCCCAAAAGGAGAGAGAGCACAAAAGGAAATGCCTTGCCATGGAGGCGGGATGGAGTGGGGTGGGGGATTGGGAGGGGGTGGTGGGAGGGATACTGAGATCATTGGCGGAAAGAGAATGGGCACTGGTGGAGAGATGGGTACTCAATCATTGTATGACTGAAACAAAAACACGAAAGTTTGTAGGCATGTAACAGTACCCCATGGTGATTCACTAATAAAAAGAAAGACTACCAAACAAAATAGACTTAGAACAACTCCAAGATACACAGTAATCAAAATGAACAATAGAGAGAATAATTACCTAAATCATCAAAAAAGAAGAAAAATATAAGGGATGGTACCCTTAAATATAAGGGTATTATCAGGAGAATCACAACAGATATCCCATGGGAAGTGGGACAGGTGAGAAAAGAGTAGAAGAGCAGAATGCCTATTCAAATTACCTAATGGAACTGTCAACTTAGAGTCCACTACCCAGCAAAGTTCTCATTTAGAAGGGAGGGAGGATTTATAAACATTCTTAGATAAACAAGAGCGGGTGATATTTGACATTACAAAATCATCCCTGAATGAATTACTGAAAGGTCACTAAAATAAACTGAATAGTCAATTCTAGAAGCAGCAACCCTCCATAGTAAAGTGACAACACAACATTTCTGTCAATGATATCCCTGAATGTCAATAAACTAAACTCTATCATCAAAAGTCATAGGGTTATGGGACGAATTAGAAAACAAAATTCATTCATTTGTTATTTATGGAAAACACATCTAAAATTGTAGAATAGAAACAGTAATAGATTAAAAGAATGAAAAGCAATTATTCAAGCCAATGGAAAACTAACAAAAATGCTGGTATAGCCATCTTTATATCAGAAAGTAAATAGAGACTGGGTTGAATGCTACTTTTTGATCAAGGAAACAATAGACCAAGAAATCCTAATTCTAATATATTTATATGTACATATATATATATAGCGAATATTGTGTCAATAAAGTCCTTCAGACCTTTGCTAAGAAATTTAGAGTAGAGGACATCGCTAATCAACAGGGAAATGCAGATCAAAACAACAATGAGATACAATGAGATATCTCACACAACAAAGACTGGCCCACATCCCGAAAAACCAAAGCAACCGGTGTTGGCATGGATGTGGGGAGAAAGGGACTCTCCTTTATGTCCGGTGGAATGCCAACTGGTTCAGCCCTTTTGGAAAACAATATGGATGATTCTCAAAAAATTAGAAATTGAGCTTCCATTTGACCCAGCAATACCACTCCTGGAAATATAGAGGCAAAATAGAGAGGCAAAAAGGTATAGTAGAAATGACATCTGCATTTCTATGTTCATTGCAGCACTGTTTACAATGGCCACAATCTGGGAAAAAAACAGAGTGCTCAAAAACAGATGACTGGTTAAAGAAACTTTGGTATATCTACATAATGGAACACTATGTAGCTGTTAGAAAAGATGAAGTCATGAAATTTGCATATATGTGGATCAAGATGAAAAGTATCATGTTGAGTGAAATGAGTCAGAAAGAAAGAGACAGACATAGGAAGATTGCACTCATGTGGAATATAAAGTAGCAGAGAGGTATGACCTTGCAATGATGCAACTTCTGGAAGATATTTCTCTGGACTTTGTTATTAAAATACAGAAATCCAAAACCACTTGGCCACGATAGCCTCACATCTCTTCATTCTCAGCAATGGAAAACAAATTATCAAATGCTTCCTTTTCAGCAGGACTTTGGGGGGAGAAACTCCAGACAATAATAGTGAGTTTTTCTGTTGAAATATTGAATGTAATCAAAGTAAAGAGAAAGTAAAATGAAATTTATCAGCTACACAGGCGGTTTGGGGGGGCTGGGGTGGGGGCTTGGGGGGAGGTATACTGTGATTCTTGGTGGTGGAATATGTGCACTGGTGAAGGGATGGGTGTTCGAGCATTGTATAACTGAGACTTAAACCTGAAAGCTTTGTAACTTTCCACATGGTGATTCAGTTAAAAAATAAAGAAATTTAGAGTAGATATTAATGGATATATGATAGTAGTAGGATACTAAAACAGCCCACTGTAACCATTAGAACAAATATCAGTAAAGACACCGATCCCTAAATAAGGAACTGAAAGAGCTGGGATTAATAGATTTATATAGGAACTTTAACCCTCAAAAATCCAAATATATGTTCTTCTCTAATACACACAAAACATTCTCTAGGGAAAATAATATTCTAAGAGTCAAATTAAACTTACATAAATTGTTATGTAAGCTTACAAGCATAAGAACCATACTAAACATCCTATCATACTCCAATGCCACAGAGATAGAAATTAACCATAACTAGATGTGGATAATGTGGAAAGCCTGGGTACTGAACAACATGCTGCTAAATAAAGCTGGATCAAAAAGGAAATAAAGAAAGAAGTAAAAAGTCTACTTGAGACTATTTATAATGAATAAAGACGTTTCCAAAATCTGTAATACACAAAATACAGCACTGCTTAGGTGGGATCTCATAGCAATATAGACCTACATAAGGAAGGAAGAAAAAGATCAAATCGGCAACCTAAATGCACACCTTAAATATCTAAAGAACAAACAAAAAATGGATCAAAAAGATGAAAAGAAATAATAACAAACCAGAGCAGAAATAAACAGTATAGAATCTAAGAAAGCAATACAAAAAGTCACTGAAACAAAGAAATGATTCTTTGAAAAAATAAACAAGATAGACAAAGCATTGGTTAGACTCATGAGAAAAAAGAGAGAAAGTGTTCAAATATGTTGCATCAGAACAAAATGGAAGAATAACAACAAAATATCCCAGAAATTCAAGATATCATGAGAAACTACTATGGATAACTTTATTCTGCTGAGCAGGAGAACCTAGAACAAATGGGCAGATTTGTGGAAACATGTAATCTCCTAAAACTAAAAGAAAGTTTGAACAGGCAAATCACAAGCAGAGAAATTGAGACAGTAATTAAAAATCTCCCTTAGAACTAAAGTCCTAGTCCAGGTGGGGTTATGGGTGAATTTTATAAAATCTTAAGAGAAGATTTGCTGCTGTTAGTCCTTAAGCTCTTCCAAAATGATCAAAGATACAGAAATTCTTCCTAAAATATTTTTGAAGTTAACATTATGCTGATATCCAAAGTTGTGAGAGATACTGAAAAAAACAATTTCATGCAAATGTCCTTGATGAACATCAATCTGGAAATTTTGGCAAACTGAATCCAACAGCATAAACAAAAAAATCGTACACCATGACCAAGTGTGGTTCATCCCAGAAATGCAAGGATGGTTCAATAAATGGAAATCAATTAATAAGGAACACCAAATTAGTAGGAGGAAAGACAGCATAATATGATTCTATCAACTGATGAAGAGAAAGATTTTGACAGGTTACAATATATATTTATGATAAATACTATTAATAAAAGCAATGGGAAGAAACTTCCGTATGATAGTAACAGCTGTCTATAAAAATTCTATAACCGACATTATTCTTTATGGTAAAAAATTTAAAACTTTCCTGCTAAAATCAGGCAAAACGCAAGGATGTTCAGTGCCCCCGCTCTTATTTAACATTGCACTAGATGGCCTAGAACATCAGTCAAGTAAGAAAAGGAAATGAAAATATCCAAATTGGAAAAGAGGAAGTAAAATTATTTCAAAGATGACATGATGGTATAAATATATATTTTAGACCATAAAGAGTCCACATAAAACATCTAGAAACAGCAAACCAATATAGCAAAGTGTTGGCTATAAAATCAATACAAAATTACCTCACAATACAATCTATACACAAATATCAGTCGCATACTTATATTTTTATGTTCATATATTCTTATGCATTCTTTGTGACTGCACCAGATGAGAAAGAGATCAAACAGGCCATTCTATTTAACATAGTGTCCATCAGAAATACCTCTTTCATATGCACGATATAAAGAAATATAAAGCGAAGTAGCAAATATCCTAAGACAATGGAACCACCAAATATGAGAACTTGTACTTAGTAGGAAACATGTAACTTGAGAGAGCTGGGAGATAGTACAAGAAGAGAGCAAACTCTATGGTGGAGGAAAGCGTTATGCTGGGAGGAGGTGGAGGTGCTGAAAAGTGGTGCTGAAAGGTGAAAACCAGTACAAAGACACACATGCACACACACACACACACACACACACACACACATGCTGCTTTCATAGAAACAGATTGGTAGAGGGAAGCAAATGGGACGGGATAGGCATTGATAAAGGAATAATTGGACAGTGGAGAAACAATTGATTTTGTAAAATTGTATGCCTGAAACCTAGTCATGAATAACTTTGTAATTTCACAATGACTAAAAAATATAAAATTATAGAAAAGCAAAGTCAATTGGGGGCTGAAGCGATAGCACAGCGGGTAGGGCGTTTGCCTTGCACGCGGCCGACCCGGGTTCTAATCCCAGCATCCCATATGGTCCCCTGAGCACCTCCAGGGGTAATTCCTGATTGAAGAGCCAGGAGTAACCCCTGTGCATCGCCAGGTGTGACCCAAAAAGAAAAAAAAAAGAAAAGAAAAGTCAAATAAGACAGTGTCTGAAAACACAAGTACCTGGGAATCGACATAACAAAAGAGATGAGAGACCTATAGCATGAAAACTTCAAGACAACATTAGGAATAGGAAAGACCTTCCAAGCTCATGAAGTAGAAGAATAAATATTGTCAAAATACCATTCTATTTTAACTATATAGATTTAATGAAAACTTTATCTATATCAACAACTAAATATTCTTCAAGAATTTAGAAAACTCAATTAGAAAGTTTGTGTGAAATCATATAAGACCCAGGATAAGTCTTATATGAAAAATAAGATATTGGGAGTTATCTTGTCATTTAACTTTAATGCTATAGCATCATAGTGATCAAAACAGTGCAGTACTGGCACAAAGAAAGACTCTCTGATCAATGGGTTTAAATAGAAAATCAAAAGATAAACTTCCATCTGTGTAGTCTGCTAATTTTTGTCAAAGAAACCGAAAGTAAGAAATGGAATAAAGATGGCCTCTTCAACAAATGGTGCTAAAGAAATTGAATAACTATGTGCAATAAATTAAAGGTGGATCTATATATCATATTGTCCATAAAACTCAACTCAAAGTGGATCAAAGACCTTGAGATCAGACCTAAATCTATAAAGTACATTGAGGAAAAATATGCAGAATACTACAGAATTGGGGCTGGAGCAATAGCACAGTGGGTAGGGCATTTGCCTTGCATGCGGCTGACCAGGGTTCTATTCCTTCATCCCTCTCAGAGAGCCCAGCAAGCTACTGAGATTATCCCGCGCACATGGCAGAGCCAAGCTACCCATGGTGTACTCAATATGCCAAAAACAGTAACAAGTCTCACAATGAAGACTTACTGGTACCCACTCAAGCAGATCAATGAACAACAGAACAACAATGCTAGAGTGCTACTCCACAATCTAGACTTCAAAGGAGTAGTAAATGATTCAATAGTGAAGACTATACAATCACAACTAAACAAAAATAGAGTACATCAAACTAAAATTTTCCTGTATGACAAGGAAACAAGGGTTAAAACTAAAAGAAAACTGAGTGGGGAAAAAAATATATGCCTTCAACATATCAGATAAGTGATTGATATTCAGGGTATATAAAGTACTCAAAGATCAACAACAATGAAACCAAAAATCTCATCCAAAATATTGGAAAGGTGATGAACAGACACTTCATTGCAAAGGAACATCAGATGGCTAACAAGCATGTCAAACAATACTTATCATTACCTACTATTAGGGAACTCCAAATACAACGAGGAGATATCATCTTTCACCAGTGAGAATGGCACATATCAAAAATACTGGAAACAATCTGTACTGGCTTCCATAGGGTGAAAAAGGAACTCTCATCCACTGTTGGTGGGAATGTAGGATTATTTTCTGCTCCAACCACTGTGCAAAACAGTACGAGTGTCTCCATAAACTCAGAAATGAGCTCCCATATGAGCCAGTAACTTCACTTCAGTATCTACCCTCAGGGCAGAAAAACATTCAGTCAACAACAACAACAACAACAACAACATATGCACACTGTTATTCATTGTAGCATTCAGATCAATAGCTAAGATTTGGAATCAATCTAGATGGCCAACAACAGATAAGTGAATCATGGAGATTTGTTAAATATGGAATCACTGCAAGAAATAAGGAAATCATGCAATTCGTGGCAACATGAATGGAATTGGAAGATATTCTGTTAAATGAAGTAAGCCAGAAGAAGAAGGAAAAACACAGACTATCCTAATATGTGGTATTTAGAGTAACTGGGCAAGGGAATTAAGTGGTTTAAAGAGGAGGAATGTCAAGTTCACACTTGACCCCAGAGTATAGGGAGAAGGAAAGAAATAGAGTTAAGGGTGAACATATAAGTAAACAGAGGTAGGTCAAGGGCATTCAGGTACATTGGTGGTATTAGGAATGATAGAGCCAAATGCCCAAAGCACAGAGTCAATAATAGTGAAATAATGAGACCCAAACTTTAACAAATAAACTTAAAAAATGTTCCTATGAAGAGGGAAGGCTAGTGGGGAGGTACAGGAGGGAAACTGGAAACACTGAAGGGGGACATTGGTGTTAGGATTGTTGGTGGAATATTGTATATCTAATACTCAGCTATGAATAACTTTATCACAATGCTTTAATAATTTTTAAATTATCTTATTAAAATCTCTGAAATTTCTAAGAAGAGAGAAATATATGTCAGTTATGTACAGTGTATTTTTCTTATTCCTGTCTCTGATTTTCATCATGAAAAATGATATTGAAATAAAATGTCACATATACATTTATTCTTTTGTTTTATATGTCAGACAAAATGGTATATATTATATCTATCTATTATATATCTATATATCTATCTATATCACCCCTAGTGGGCTTCTGAGGACCATATAAGTGACAGGGATTAGACCCTGATCCATGGCATGTATGTATGGTTCCCAGAACCACACCAGTAGTGATATAAAGAGATAAATAGACAGATAGATAGACATATACTTTTTTTAAAATGAACTTATTTCTATTGAAATTATATATAATATCAGGTATAAATTGAAAAAATAAAACTAAAGTTTAATTAGATAAGTGAATAAAAATGAGTGAGAAGTTACTTTAGGACTAAAATTTCATATAAAATCAACTATTAATTCTTCATGTAAAAATTGTGATGATATTAATTAATAAGCGAAAACACCTCCTCAAACTATAATTGAAATAATTTTTAATTTTAATAAAACATTTAATTTTTTTCTTGTTGTTCTTTGGGTAAATGCCTCCCAAATAGTGCTTATGGTAACCAGAGTTACTACCAAAGATTATCTGCCAAAAAAGCTAAAAAGTCCAATTCTGAGGACCAGTGATGTAAATTGCTAAGGCCATCTCTGCAGTGTTGGTGAACCCTGAGAGCTACAATGATGACACTGAGTGGGCCCATTCAGTGCTGGATATATGTTCAGTTCATTGTGTATGCAAGACATACTTCCCTGATCACTGGGTGATTTTAACATCTTCAAATAAATGTATTTGTGATCAAATTTTTTCTTATAAAAATAGTGGTTTGGTCCAAAAATGTTGCCAAATGACTTCCTTAAAAGTTTTTTTTTTTAAAAAATTAATGTTTATGCTATTGAAACCAAATAAAGCAATGCAATTAAATATTCAGAAACTGAATTATGTTTTAAGAGCAATGATGACTTTCCCGCATAAAACTTTACTGTACACTAGCAGAACCACAGGATTCTGGATAGGAAAAGGAAACAGAAAAAAAAGTGACAAAAGAATACACCCAAAAAGGTAATACAGTCTCTCTGGTCATTTTAGTGAGTACAGTTGTGTGAACTTTCCTGTGCTAGTGCCATTGATCTGCAGCTGGACAACCTGCATTTGTAATAAACTAAGCAATGCTTAACACTTTATTCAACATAATGCATGACAGACAATGTGTTTTTCTAATTAAATAATTTATAGATTTTGTATAAATAAAAATCAGAGCTGGAACTAGTATCAATTATTTTACCACATGAAGCAAAAATATAAGAAAAATTTATTAAAGGCATTCCAAACTATGTAAAGGACAAAAGGCCAAACATATCTCAGTCAAAACTTAGTAATGTAGACAGAATTCTTAAAGTAACAAAAGGCATTAGTCCATGTTAGGTTTTATGCAGTTATAAATTAATATCTTGTTATGAGAGTCTCTTCCCCCTGCGCCTGGCTGTCTTCACTGGGGCCCCTCGGAGAGGGTGAGTTGAGTTTCCCTCCCCAACCTGAGCAGAGCCCAGCAGGCAAAGACCTCCGGAATCCAGTTACGGCCATGGTCAGGGCCCCTCCCCACACGTTTGGACGAGTCTCACGCATGAAGGAACCGGTAGAGGAACCCAGGTGTGCAGGACCTGGAGCTGAGATCCCTAACCCTGCTCGGATCGGGACTGGGCCTCTTCTGCCCAGATCCCCCATTTTCCAATAACTAGGCAGTCACACCCAGAAACTGCCCCCATGCCATGTAATCCCATCAATAGCCAACATCCAGAGACTATAAAACTGAGTTCCCGGAAGTGTGGCAGCATTTGTGGCCACACTATATCTTGTAGCCTAGTTCTTCCTCTTGGGGAACCTGTCAAGCTAGCAAGAGTTTCCTGCCCACATGGAAGAGGCTGCCAAGCTCCCCGTGGTGTATTCATATGCCAAAACCAGTAACAGTGATGGGTCTCATTACCCTGACCCTGAAAGAGCCTCCAATGTGGCACCGTTGGGAAGGACGAATAAAGAGAAGCTTCTAAAATCTCAGGGCTAGGATGAATGGAGACATTACTGAGACCTCTTGTGAAAATCGACGATCAAAAGGATGATGATGAGAATTTTTAAAGGAAGTTTTACTATAATTTCATTTGTTGATACCAAGGGTCTAGAGAAGAACATTTCTTCTTAAAGTAAGTTCTAGTATAAAGTAAAGGCCTGCCCCAGAGGCGAGGTAGGGTGGAGGGGGCAGGATGGGGGTGGTAGAAGGGATGCTGGGACCATTCGTGGAAAATGGGCTCTGGTGGAGGGATTGGTACTTGACCATTGTGTGACTGAAACACAAGCATGAACGTTTGTAAGTCTGTAACTGTACTCATGGTGAATCACTGATAAAATAGAAAAAAAAAACACTCCTTCTAGATCATTTTTCAGACCATTAAGTTTATAAACAACAATTTCAGACAAAATATTTGAAATAAATTAGAAGTTTTGCTAGGCATCTACTATTAAGACCTGAGTTATCTCTTCAACTCCTGGAGGAAGTTTATGTTTTTTTTTTAACAAATAGTGAAGGATTGATTGAAAAACCAGAGACAAAAAAAATGATAATGATTAATTGCAACCTAAACTTCACACATTAAACAAAAGCTAATGTCTATAAATCATCAACTTAAATGTGAAACATAAAACTATAAAAATTTAGAATAAAGAGGATAAAGTCAGGACCTAGGTTTACATGTTTTGTTAGTAATGAGTTTCTATATAAAGAAATGTAGAGATCATACAGAAATGACAACATATATTGCTGGGATCATTACTTATAATTTTTTAAACCAAAAACTGAAACTGTATTTAATTTTATTTTATTATTTTGTATTACTGGTCATTTATTCTTTTTTTATTTTTATTTTTTATTCTTTTATAGAATCACCATGTGGAAAGTTACAAAGCTTTCAGGTTTAAGTCTCAGTTATACAATGCTTGAACACCCATCTCTTCACCAGTGCACATATTCTACCACCAAGAATCACAGTATACCGCCCCCCTCCCCCACCTCCCCAACTCCCCACGCCGCATGTGTAACTAGTAAATTTCACTTTACTTTCACTTTCACTGTTTTTGGGCACTCTGGTTTTTTCCAGTTTCTGGCTATTGTAAATAGTGCTGTAATGAACATGGAAATGCAGATGTCATCTCTATTATACCTTTTTGCCTCTCTGGGAAATATTCCCAGCAGTAGTATAGCTGGGTCAAATGGGAGCTCAATTTCTAATTTTTTGAGAATTGTCCATATTGTTTTCCAAAAGGGCTGAACCAGTCGGCATTCCCACCAGCAGTGAAGGAGAATCCCTTTCTCCCCACATCCACGCCAACACCGGTTGCTTTTGTTTTTTGGGATGTTGGCCAGTTTCTGTGGTGTGAGATGATATCTCATGGCTGTTTTGATCTGCATCTCCCTGATGATTAGTGATGTTGAACATTTTCTCATGTGCCTCTGAGCCATTCGGATTTCTTCTTTGGGAAAGTTTCTGTTCATTTCATCACCCCATTTTTTGATCAGGTTGGCAGTTTTCTTCTTGTGGAGTTCAACCAGTGCATTGTATATCCTTGTTATCAACCCTTTGTCAAATGGGTACTGTCTAAATATCCTTTCCCATCCTGTAATTTGTCTTTGTATTTTGGTCACTGTTTCTTTTGAGGTGCAGAAGCTTCTTAGTTTGAGATAGTCCCATTTATTTATCTCTGTTGTCACTTGCTTGGCCAGTGGTGTGTCAGCTTTGAAGATACCTTTGGCTTCAATGTCGTGGAGGGTTTTGCCGACCTTGTCTTCAATGTACGTTAGGGATTCTGGTCTGATGTTGAGGTCTTTAATCCATTTTGATCTGACTTTTGTACATGGTGATAGGTGGAGGTCTAAGCCCATTTTTTTGCATGTAGCCATCCAGTTTTGCCAGCACAATTTGTTAAACATGCTTTCTTTGCTCCACTTCACATTTCTTGCTCCCTTATCAAAGATTAGATGATCATATAATTGGGGGTGTGTGTCGGAGTATTCAACCCTGTTCCATTGGTCTGCACCTCTGTCTTTGTTCCATTACCATGCTTTTTGAATTATTACCGCTTTGTATTAGAGTTTGAAGTTGGGGAGGTTGATTCCTCCCATTTTCTTTTTCCCAAGGATTGCTTTAGCTATTCGTGGGGACTTATTGTTCCATATGAATTTCAGGAACGCTTGTCCATTTCTTTGAAGAATGTCAAGGGTATGCCTATAGGGATCGCATTGAATTTGTACAATGCTTTGGGGAGAATTGCCATTTTGACAATATTAATTCTTCCAATCCATGAGCAGGTGATGTCTTTCCATTTCCTCATGTCCTCTTTTATTTCCTGAAGTAGCGTTTTGTAGTTTTCATTATACAAGTCCTTTACCTCCTTTGTTAAGCTGATTCCGAGGTACTTGATTTTTGAGGCACAATTGTGAATGGGATTGCTTTTCTCATGTCACTTTCTTCTCTCTTATTATTTGCAGATAGAAAAGCCACGGACTTTTGGGTATTGATTCTATAGCCTGCAACTTTACTATAAGAGTCTATTGTTTCTAGGAGTTTCTTGGTAGAGGTTTTAGGGTTCTCTAGGTATCGTATCATATCACCTGCAAATAGTGAGAGCTTGATTTCTTCCTTTCCTACCTAAATGCCCTTAATATCTTTTTTTTGCCTAATCACTATTGCAAGTACTTCCAGTACTATATTGAAAAGAAGTGGAGTAAGTGGGCATCCTTTTCTCGTCCCTGTTCTCAGCGGGAAGGGTCTTAGTTTTTCCCCATTGAAGATAATGTTTGCCATGGGCTTGTGATAAATGGCTTTGACTAAATTGACAAAGGTCTTTCTATACCCATTTTGGAGAGCTTTTTCATCATAAACGGGTGCTGAATCTTGTTAATTGTTTTTTCTGCATCTATTGATATGATTATATGATTTTTATCTTTTCTTTTGTTGATATGATGGATTATGTTGATTGATTTCCGGATATTAAACCATCCTTGCATCCCCGGGATGAATCCCACTTGGTCGTGGTGTATGATCTTTTTGATGAGTTGTTGAATTCTATTTGCTAACATTTTGTTGAGAATTTTCGCATCTGTTTTCATCAGTGGTATTGGCCTATAGTTTTCTTTTTTTGTGGTGTCTTTGTTTGCTTTTGATATTAGGGAGATATGAGCCTCATAGAGACTGGGAGGGTTTCTGTTTCTTCAATTTCTTGGAAAAGCTTGAGAAGGACTGGCAATAGGTTCTCTTTAAATGTTTGGAAGAACTCGCTAGTGAATTCGTCTGGACCTGGGCTTTTGTTTTTAGGAAGACTTTTGATTACCTTTTCAATTTCCTTAATGTTAATTGGGCTATTCAGGCACTCCAGCTTTTCTTGGTTCAGCCTTGGGAGATTATAGGATTTGAGGAATTTATCCATTTCTCCTAGGTTCTCTTGTTTCGTGGCATAGAGATTTTCAAAGTAGTCTCTGGTGATCTTTTGAATTTCATTGGTTTCTGTTGTGATATCCCCCTTTTCATTTCTGATTCGGATTATAAGTGTTCTCTCTCTCTCTTTCTTTGTGAGTCTTACTAGTGGTTTATCAATCTTGTTTATTTTCTCAAAGAACCAGCTCTTGGTTTCATTGATCTTTCAAATTGTGTTTTGGGTTTCCATGTCGTTAATTTCTGCTCTAAGTTTTATTATCTCTTTCCTTTTGCCTGGTTTGGGATCCTTTTGTTGATCCTTTTCTAAGATCTTGAGCTGTGAAGTCAAGTTATTTATGTGGGCCCTTTCTTCCTTCCTGAGATATGCTTGTAGAGCTATAAATTTTCCCTTAATACGGCTCTAGCTGCATCCCACAGGTTTTGGTAGCTTTTGTCTTCATTGTCATTTGTGAAACTGTACTTTAAACTGAATGCAAATATCAGAATATAAAATTTACCGTCTTATTTTTTGCTTCAAAAATGAAAAATTATAAGATTCAAATTTTAAATTTTTGTAATAAATATGATACTTTATCTACTTTATGATATGAGTTATAGGCTCTAGCACACAAACAATGACCAAAAAAAAGAGTAACTGCCCCCGTGTCCCGTGCCTGCCCGCGACTGCGGGCCAGCTTGGAACACCCCAGCCCCGCCTGGCAGGTCTCAGTCATTCGCCCACCGCGTCTGACCCCGCCCTCCCGTGTCTGAGCAGGTTAGGGGCGTGTCCTTTCATTAGGGGGCGTGGCCTCAAAAGTGGGCGTGGCCTCTTTCTGGAGCACAGCCCGCTAACGTGGCCGCAGTTATTTTTTTTACCATTCCATGCATTGTCCTTTGGCCACAATTGATAGAACCCATTCCTCCGAAGAACTCCCTGATCATCTTAGTTACTATATGTTAATACTCAACTAACCTAGCCTATCCTAACTTCACGAAAACATTCAATGAACACATCAACTTACACAGAAAAGTCCTTTGTCAAAAGAGCATAGCCCCAAATCTTCAGTTGAGGTTCCTCCCAAGCTAACGAGAGCTCCAGATAGTAAAGCCCAAAACAACATGGAGAAACAGAGAAAATCCCCACCACCAGGAGAGAGCCAAGAAAATATCTCACTAACCTCAGCAGCGACCTCCCAGAAATACATCCTCCTCTCAAATAAAGAATTAGAGAGGAAATTGTGAGGATGGTTCACAAACTCAAAGAAACTATGGAACGAATATCCAATAAATTAAGGTAGGATATGGATGCAGCATTGGAACACTCCACCAAGATAATCCAGGAAGAAATGAGAGCAGAAATTTCAAAGCTACGAACAGAAGTCACACAACTAAAAGAATCAGTAGATGAAATTAAAAACTCCTCCGTAGGAGCCCTCAATAGTAGAATGACTACAGCCGAAGACAGAATCAGTGAGCTTGAAGATGAGCTGCACAAAGCATATAGGCAACAACAAATAATGGCAAAAGACCTCAAGATGGCTCTAGAGTGAGTTAGATTCCTAGGGGATGACCTGAGGAGAAACAACATAAGAATCACGGGAGTGCCGGAACCACACAGAACCAATCCCAATGAAAAAAACACCATTAAAGACATCATTGATAAAAATTCCCAGAGCTAGAGAATGCGGACATCCAGATACAAGGAGTCCGAAGGGTGCTAGCTAAAAGGGACCCAAATAGAAAATCCCCAAGGCATATCATAGTCAGAATGATGGATGCCATGGATAGAGACACAATACTGCAAGCAGCAAGATCAAAGAAGGAGATCATATACAAAGGAGCACCCCTTAGATTCACAGCAGACCTATCAGAAGAAACCCTCCAAGCCCGAAGACAATGGTGGGATATAGTGAAAAAGCTTCATGAAATGAATGCCTCACCAAGAACACTCTACCCGGCTAAACTCTCAGCTAAACTTGAAGGAACCATAGAGTATTTCATGGACAAGCAACAGCTCAGGAACTTCATAGACTCAAGACCAAATTTAAAAGAAGGACTCAAAGGGCTACTATAAGACAAGGAAAAAGACCTATAAGAACAACAAACCCTACAGAAAAATGGCACAAAATCCCATGACAATAATTTCTCTTAATGTTAACGGGCTAAATGCACCAATCAAGAGGCACAGAGTGGCAAAATGTATTCAGAAACTAAACCCAACTTTCTGATGCCTACAAGAAACACATCTGAATAGTCAGAACAAACACAGACTCAAAATCAAAGGATGGAAAACAATCCTGCAAGCAAACAGCCCCCTCAGAAAAAAAGCAGGGGTGGCCATACTAGTATCCGATAGCATAGATTTCAGGTCGAAAAAGATCAGAAGGGACAGCAAAGGTCATTTTATATTTATCAAGAGATATGTACAACAGGAAGAAATCACACTCCTAAACGTATATGCACCTAATGAACGACCAGCTAAATACTTAAAAGAACTCCTAACAGAATTTAAAGAGGACATAACTAGCACCACGATAGTAGTTGGAGACTTCAATACTGCCTTATCACCTCTGGGCAGGTCAATAAGAACAACACTCAGCAAAGAAACAATGGCCCTGAAGGAAGAAATGGAGGAGACAGGGCTAATAGACCTATACAGGGCTATACACCCCAAAAAGAAAGAATACACATTCTTTTCCAGCACACACGGAACGTTTTCCAAAATAGACCATGTTCTGGGCCACAAATCATACCTTAATAGAATTGGGAAGATAGAAATTGTATCAACTATCTTTTCAGACCATGATACACTGAAGATGGAAGTTAATCACGCACGGACATGGAGAACCGAATCAAACACATGGAAATTAAACAACTCACTATTGAACAATGAGTGGGTCACGGAGAAAATCAAGGAAGAAATCAAGAGATACCTCGAAACAAATGAGAATGAAGACACAAGCTACCAGATCCTATGGGACGCAGCTAAGGCTGTGTTAAGGGGAAAATTTATAGCTCTGCAAGCCTTCCTCAGAAAGGAAGAAAGGGCCTATATAGATAGCTTGACTTTGCAGCTCAAGATCTTAGAAGAGGACCAGCAAAAGGAACCCAAAGCAGATCGAAGGAAAAAAATAATAAAACTTAGATCAGAAATTAACGATATGGAAACCCGAAAAACAATCCGTAAGATCAATGACACAAAGAGCTGGTTCTTCGAGAAAATAAATAAGATTGATAAACCGCTAGCAAGACTCACAAAGAAAGAAAGAGAGAAAACCTTAATAAACCGAATCAGAAATGAAAAGGGGAACATCACAACAGAAACCAAGGAGATTCAAAGGATCATCAGAGACTACTTTGAAAGTCTGTATGCCATGAAACAAGAGAACCTAAAAGAAATGGATGAATTCCTTGACTCCTACAATCTCCCAAGTCTGAACAAAGAAGACTTGGAATACTTGAATAGACCCATTAATGTTAAGGAAATTGAAACTGTAATCAAAAGTCTCCCAAAAAACAGAAGCCCAGGTCCAGACGGATTCACTGGTGAATTCTTCCAAACATTTAAAGAAGACTTGTTGCCAGTTCTCTTCAAGCTTTTCCAGGAAATCGAAAAGACAGGAACCCTTCCGAACAGTTTCTACGAGGCACATATCTACCTAATACCAAAAGCAAACAAAGACACCACTAACAAAGAAAACTATAGACCAATATCCTTGATGAATACCGATGCGAAGATCCTCAACATAATACTAGCAAATAGAATCCAACAACTCATCAAAAAGATCATACACCATGACCAAGTGGGATTCATCCCGGGGATGCAAGGATGGTTTAACATTCGGAAATCAATCAACATAATCCATCACATCAACAAAAGTAAAGATATAAACCATATGATCATATCAATAGATGCAGAGAAAGCATTTTCAAGATCCAACACCCATTCATGATAAAAACTCTCACCAAAATGGGATTTGGAGGAACTTTTCTGAAGATAGTCAAAGCCATCTACCATGAACCTATGGCAAGCATTATCATCAATGGAGAAAAACTATGGGCTTTTCCTCTAAAATCGGGGACAAGACAAGGATGTCCACTATCACCACTTCTCTTTAGTATAGTACTGGAGGTATTAGCAATAGCCATCAGGCAAGAAAAAGATATTAAGGGGTTTCAGATCGGAAAGGAAGAAATCAAGCTCTCACTATTCGCAGACGATATGATACTATACCTAGAGAAACCTAAAAGCTCTAGTAAGAAACTCTTAGAAACAATAGATTTATACAGTAAAGTTGCAGGCTATAAAATCAATACCCAAAAATCCATGGCCTTCCTATATGCAAACCATGAGACAGAGGAAAGGGACATGAAAAAAGCAATCCCATTCACAATTGTGCCCCAGAAAATCAAATACCTTGGAATCAGCTTAACTGAAGAAGTAAAGGACCTCTACAAAGAAAACTATAAAACGCTACTCCATGAAATAAGAGGACATGAGGAAATGGAAACATATCCCCTGCTCACAGATAGGGAGAATAAACATTGTCAAAATGGCAATACTCCCAAAAGCATTATACAGATTTAACACGATCCCTATAGGGATACCCATGGCATTCTTCAAAAAAACGGAGCAAGCAATCCTGAAATTTATATGGAACAATAAACGCCCACGGATAGCTAAAACAATTCTTGGGAAAAAGATGATGGGAGGCATCAACCTTCCCAACCTTAAACTCTACTACAAAGTGGTAACAATTAAAACAGCATGGTACTGGAACAAAGGCAGAGCTGCAGACCAATGGAACAGGGTGGAATATCCCCACACACAACCTCAAATGTATGATCATCTAATCTTTGATAAAGGTGCAAGAGATGTGAATTGGAGCAAGGACAGTCTTTTAGCAAATGGTGCTGGCACAACTGGACAACCACATGCAAAAAAATGGGCTTAGAACTCGACCTGACACCATGCACAAAAGTCAGATCAAAATGGATTAAAGACCTCAACATCAGACCACAAGCCATAAGGTACATTGAAGACAAGGTAGGCAAAACCCTCCACGTTATTGAAGATAAAGGTATCTTCAAAGATGACACGGAACTAAGCAATCTAGTAAAAACAGAGGATAACAAATGGGACTACATTAAACTAAAAAGCTTCTGCACCGCAAAAGATATAGTGACCAGAATACAAAGACTATCTACAGAATGTGAAAGGATATTTACAAAATACCCATCAGATAAGGGGTTGATATCAATGGTATATAAAGCACTGGTTGAACTCTACAAGAAGAAAACATCCAACCCCATCAAAAAATAGGGCAAAGAAATGAACAGTAACTTTATCATGGAAGAGATACGAATGGCCAAAAGGCACATGAAAAAGTGCTCTACATCACTAATCGTCAGAGAGATGAAGATCAAAACAACCTTGAGATACCACCTCACACCACAGAGGCTAGCACACATCCAAAAGTACAAAAGCAACCACTGCTGGAGAGGATGTGGGGAGAAAGGGACCCTTCTACACTGCTGGGAATGCCGATTAGTTCAGCCCTTTTGGAATACAATATGGACGATTCTCAAAAAACTAGAGGTTGAGTTCCCATTTGATCCAGCAATACCACTGCTGGGAATATATCCCAGAAAAGGCAAAAAGTATAGTCAAAATGACATTTGCACTTATATATTCATCTCAGGACTGTTTACAATAGCCAGAATCTGGAAAAAACCCTAGTGCCCTAGAACAGATGACTGGTTGAAGAAACTTTGGTACATCTATACAATGGAATACTATGCAACTGTTAGAAAAAAATGAGGTCATGACGTTTGCATATAAGTGGATCAGCATGGAATGTATCATGCTAAGTGAAATGAGTCAGAAAGAGAGAGACAGACATGGAAAGATTGCACTCATCTGTGGAATATAGAATAATAGACTATAAGACTAACACCCAGGAATAGTAGAAATAAGTACCAGGAGGTTGTCTCCATGGCTTGGAGGCTGGTCTCTCATTTTGGGCAACTCAGAGAAGGGAACACCAAGTAAAATGTGGTTGGAGGTCATGTGGGGGAAAGATGATGCGGGCCGAATATAGACTAGAGACTGAACACAATGGCCACTCAACACCTTTATTGCAAACCACAACACCTAATCAGAGAGAGAGAACAAAAGGGAATACCCTGCCATAGTGGCAGTGTGGGCTGGGGGGGAGACGGGAGTGGGGAGGGGGGGAGGGATGTTGGGTTTACTGGTGGTGGAGAATGGGCACTGGTGAAGGGATGGGTTATCGAACTTTGTAAGGGAGAAACATGAGCACAAAAATGTAACTGTACCCTCACGTTGACTCACTAATTAAAAATAAACTATTAATTTAAAAAAGAGTAACTATTTCATAGAGCATTTAATTTTAGAATTGATCACATATTAGAATTTTTGAGCATCTACAATCTTTTATTCAACCAGACTTCTGAGTTAATATATGATTTATTATAAGTCAACACATGAGAAATTCTTTTGCAAAATCTTTATAGCAAGGGACAATTCTTAACCATTTATGAATTTCCCAAACATCACATTTTAAATAATGATATTTATCCGTCATCTAACACATCTAACAGACCCCTCTCCACACTTTTGGATGAGCCTCACGCATGAAGGAACCGGCAGAGGAAACCAGGTGTGTGGGACGCAAAGCCAAGATCTCCAAGCCTGCTCAGATCGGGACTGGGCCTCTTCTGCCCAGATCCCCAATTTTCCAGTAGCTAAGCGGTCACACTCTGAAACTGCCCTTGGTACTGTATAATCCCACCAATGGCCACCATCCAACGACTATGAGACCAAGCTCCTGGGAGCACAGCAGGGAAGCTACTGAGAGTTTCCTGCCCACATGGGAGAGCCTGGCAAGCTCCTGTGGTATATTCATATGCCGAAACCAGTAACAATGATGGATCTCATTCCCTGACCCTAAAAGAGCCTCCATGCAGCACTGTTGGGAAGGATGAGTAAAAAGAGGCTTCTAAAATCTCAGGGTTAGGACTAATGAACACAGTACTGAGTCTGCTCTATAAAATCGATGATCAACTGGATGATGATTGTGATAACACGTCTAAGTGTTTCAAAATGTTCAAATTCTTTTTTTTTAATATTTTTATTGAATCACCAAGTGGAGGGTTACATAGTTCTCAGGATTATGTCAGTTATATAATACTCAAACACCCTTCCCTTCACCAGTGCCCATCTTCCATCACCAACCCCCCCAGTATATCTGCCGCCCCCTCCCACCTCCCCAGTCCCCACCCTTGTACGTGATAAGTTTCACTTCGTTTACGCTTATCTCGATTACATTCCATGTTTCAACACACAACTCACTACCGTTGCTGGGGTTTCCCCCCAAAAAGAAAAAGACAGTCCTATTGCCAAGGAGGCATTTGATAGTTCTCCATTGCTAAGAATATAGAGATATTAAGTCCCGCTGTTTGTTACATAACTTTTCTTTTTCCCCCTTGCCCCGCGCCACCGAGTTCACGCCTGTTTAGTAATCGCCACACTGTCTGACAAAGGGAAAAAAAACCGAAGAGGATGGTTATTTCCCGTCATCAGCCGGCGTGGGGCTCTGGCTTAGTCGATAGTCTAGTAGAGTGTCTGCAAGCAGTTTCTGGAACCAAAAATCTTGCGCTGGTATCCGCTCCAGCTCGAGATTCCACCAGCGTCCCGCTGTTCCATGTACATAACTTTTCCCCTTATATCCGATTCCCATGCCACCAGGTCTGTTTGCTTAATGGACATCACACTATGTTTGACACCACGCCGTGTTTCTTCCCAAGATAGAAGGATATTTCTTCTCAGCCGGCTTGGGGATATAGCTTAGTTCAGTCTAGAGAGATGGCTACCACTTTGATTGCCTTCAATATTTCATCAAAAGACTTACTATTCTTGTTAGGATCTCCCACAAAAGTCCGACCCATTAAGAAGGAACCATTACAAATTGCTGATACTAAGATGACATTAGGTCGTGCGGCCGCGGCAGCGGCCACGCGGTTTTGGGATTCTGTATAAAGTCCAGGGAAAATTCTGCCTGAAATTCTATCACTACAATCTTTTACCCTTTTTATGGTGCTCATAAGATGGGAAAACCTAGAGAAATACCGGGGCTCCCCCGAACTGGCGGAAGTGGGAAAGCTCCTTTGTCCTCCTCAGTCATACTGGGGCTGCGGGCGCGGCGAAGTGGGGAAGCCCACGTGGCTGCACTCTCTTTAAGTGTCTGATGTGAGCGGAGACCGGTACTTCCCCGCCCTTGATCTCCCGCCAGCCGCGCCGCGCATTTGGGTGCGTCTCTCCATTTTGTGCTCAGAGAAGTGGGGTGGAGGCCGTGCTGTGCTCAGGAGAAGTTGAAGGAGAGAGAGAGAGAAAAAAAAAAGAGAGAAACGCCGGGCCCCCGCACGGGGGGGCCTGGCGGAAACGCTCAAATCACATACTGCAGGTTGCTGGCGGGCTGCTGGTGTCCGAAGCAGCTCCCTCTTCTTCCTCCGTCATACTCGGGCTGCGGGCGCGGCGAAGTGGGCAATGTTCAAATTCTTGAAGAAGGAATTGAGTGAAACAGATATTAACTACATGTATATAATTGTCAGCAAAATTATGCATCAAGTTTATTAAATTATTAATAGGATGACTCGAAATTCCACAAAATTTTATAAGAAATCCTGTTCTAGTAACTATTTTAGTTCAGATAGAAAGTTTGAAGCCTGCCATTAGAGTATTATGTTAATGGGATATTTGGACTTTTATGGTGTGCAAAAGGTAGGAATCTCTATTCTTCCAAACTCCCATGTCCAAATAATGCATTGCTTTTAAGACATGCTTCTTTCAAAGATACACATAGAGAATAAATCTAGAAGTGACATTTTTACTTCATAAAACATATTATCTAAGGTTATATTAAAATTTAACTTAAATATTTTTAGGATGTCACATTTTTTATAATACACTGATTAACAATGTAGATAAATCTATTCATTATCACTGTATCACTGTCATCCTGTTATTCATCAATTTGCTGAGTGGACACCAGTAACATGTCCACTCATCCTAGTCCTGAGATTTTTAGAAACCTCTCTTTACTTGCCTTTTCCAATGGTGCCACATTAAAGGCTCTTTCAGGGTCAGGGGAATGAGACCCATCATTGTTACTGTTTTTGGCATATGGAATACGACATGGGGAGCTTGCCAGGCTCTGCCGTGCCATGTGGGCAGGATACTCTCGGTACCTTACCAGTTTCTCTGAGAGGGAGAACTAGACAATTAGCTTTTGGGAGCTTTCTTTCATAGTCTCTGGATCTTGGCCATTGATGGGATTACATGGCACCAGGGACAGTTTTCGGTGTGACTGCCAAGCTACTGTAAATGGGGGATCTGGGTAGAGGAGGCCCAGTCCTGATCTGAGCAGACTTGGAGATCTCAGCCAGGGGTCTTGCAACCTGGATTCCTTTGCTGGTTTGTTCATGCGTGAGGCTTGTTCCAGCTTGTGGAGAGTGGTTTAAGCATGGCTGTGCCTGGGTTCCAGTTTTGGCTGCCTGAAACTCAACCCGCCCCTCTGAGGGGACCTGGTGAAGACAACCAGCCACGGGGGCAAGAGACTCTTTCCAGAATATTTCTCTATAAAATATATATTCCAATTGAAGCCAATCTATTATTATTCAGTCTATTATAATGTTTAAACCACATTCTCCACTCTGAATTTTAACCTGAATCTCAACTTAAGATGTTTACTCTCAGCTTTTCCCCTTCTTGACAAGTTAATGTTCTTTCTTGAACATTTTCTCTCTCCATTCCTCTCTCTTGTTTTTTCTCCTCACAGTTCTATCCAAAATATATTTTTTTTGGCTTTTTGGGTCACACCTGGCGATGCACAGGGGTTACTCCTGGCTCTGCACTCAGGAATTACCCCTGGCCGTGCTCAGGGGACCATATGGGATGCTGGGATTTGAACCCGGGTCGGCCGCGTGCAAGGCAAACGCCCTACCCACTGTGCTATCTCTCCAGCCCCTCTATCCAAAATATTTTTAATAATGCCCTAATTTGAAAAATAGCAACTTGTATTATTTATATTTATTATTATAAATTGAGAAGCTAGAATTATTGCATATTTTATAGTCCATAAAACTATTGCTTGTATTTTTATGCATCTGCTAAACTTGTATCATTATATATTACTCATTAAATTTCGTCTTTATTCTCAATGATTTTTTTATAGCTGTTGCAATTAAATATATTACCTGTTCATTTGAATTTAAAAACGCAGATGAGAGCTGGAGTGATAGCACAGCGGCTGGGGTGTTCGCCTTGCATGTGGCCAACCCAGGTTCGATTCCCAGCTTCCCATATGGTTCCCTGAGCATTACCAGGGGTAATTACTGAGTTCAGAGCCAGAAATAACCCCTGTGCATCACCAGTTGTGACCCAAATAGTAAAAAAAGAAAGGCAAAAAAAGCAGGTGAAGGGGTGTATAAAAGAGGAAAATGGAAATGACAATGAATTTCTATTAGATGAAAAATTCAGAATGATATTTCTTAGTTCATAATATTGGCGGTGAACTAAACTTATATCAAGGTTGTAATGGTGCAGGATAGCCTCGCCATAGTTTTTTTCTAAATTTTCTGAATGAAACAACATTTAGAGAAGAATACAAGAATTGTTGGCTATATCTGGGTCCATGAATGTATGCTGAGGTTCATGTAGCAAGATTCCTCATGTTATTATCAACAATTCTATCAATTTTGTATTGAAAAATATATATATATATATATTTATAAAGGTGAGCAGTCTAATTGCCTAGCTTAATGAGAATGATCAATATATGTTGTGGAACAGTTTTTCCCCAATGTATTCTGACATATGTATACTGGGTCCAGGCAGACGTGGGGTGAAGGTTGACAAACATGCGAAGAAACCACTCCAGGACACAACCAATGGCTGTTCACTTTATTGCCAAATGCACAAGTATTTTATAGAGGGTCTGGGCTTAAGAGGATGGTCCAATCACATAAAGTTTAGCACTATTGGCCTATCACCTTTACAACTCTTCTTTGCCCCAACCCAATCCCAATTAAGGCTAGATGCTACAGTAGGAATGACTCGCTAAGTGTAGGTGAGAAGTCTTGGGGGGTTGGGTGAGATACCAGGCCAGATACCTGGTACTTGTAAAATGCACCCAGACATTCCCTGTTGGTTCACTATGCAGGAACAAATCTGATCTGCTCTGGTGCCCATTGCCATGCTCCACAAATATAATTGTATAATGTGATCATTTGATTTCAGTCTTAAGTATGAGTTAATCTGTAAATTTATTAACTTTGGGTGCTAAAAAAATTACCTAAACCCCCAAAACCCTGTGTTTTTCTCTTGCAGTATAACTTAATTTATAGACACCTGTGTCACCAGTGCTGCTACTTATCTCTGAAGGCAAGACAAAGATAACTGCTTTTATTATTGTCTTTTTCATCAGTATTTTTGTTTTCTTCTAACAATGAAATCTTGTGTTGTCTGTTCTCTCTCTATATATATGAAACACAAGAAGACTTGATTATCAAACTGGTTTGCTCAGATACTTCTGTGAATCAGTTGATAATGTTAGATAGTGTCATTGTGCATGTCAGAACATTTTTAAAATTAAAGTTTTTCAAGATACATAGTCTATATTTGCCCTCTTCTTTGGAATCAGCTCTCCTTACAGAGTAAAATGTTTGATTACTAAACAACTCATCCAAATGCTCTTCAAAGTCTTCCCAAATCAAATATGTGCAATTTATTTAATTAACAACCCACAGAGAAAAGCCTCCTTACATCACTCAAGTTCCAGATTCTCCATCTTCATTAATTTCTGACCACAATCTAATCCTGTTGAGACACTACAAAAGCTATTAAGTTGGTATTCTTTTTCCCCCCTTTATTCATCAGGTTATACTGATGTGTGTGTGTGTGTGTGTGTGTGTGTGTGTGTTAACAATCAACAATGTTAGGTACCAATCCTTCTTTGAAGCTTTCAAAATGCTTTATTTAATTTGATCTTTTAACTTTTCAGCTTTTTAAAAATCTAGTTAACCAAAGTGATAAGCATCCAGATTTTCAATTGTTGAAAATATTGACAAAATGAATTTTTTGAATTATTCAAAGTATGTCACATGCAAAATTCCATTGTTTTAGACAATAACTGAAACCTTAAAAATTTGAATGGGCTGATGAGTTATTAGAAAAATGCAAATAAATCAGTGTGTTAAATGATTATTTGACACAATAAAATAAACACCTGAATAATAAACTGTGAGTTTTCTTTTCACTAAACTAATGCTAGACATTTATGCAGCTTAAACATATTGAACAGAACACTTACAAGATAAATTCTTTGTTCCTGGCTTAAATGTCCATCTTATTCACATTACCAAATAAAGTATAATTATCTTCAAGAAAAATTCAAGGAAATTGTACTTATTGGATGATGCTTTCCTTTCATTTCATCTTTGGCAATAAGAAAAAAGATATAAAAAGCAACAATAAAAACTACATGACTTATGCATGTTTGAATTACTAAGTCTTCATTTTTCAAATTTGTCGTATTATATAAAATATACATGACAATCGACTTTTTTAAAGTTTGTACTTGTGGGAGGACAATTTCATTATTTTACCAATGTACAGTCAAATGTAAAATAGTCTAAGTAAATTCTGCAAATCAGATTTTTATTCTCAGTAGGTAAGCTTGTTTTAAGAGAAATAATGGGGTTATGTTTCTCTGAATTTTCTAAGTTAGATTATAGAAAATGGTAGGAAAGTGGCAGAAAATGGTTATGACTAACAAAGGAAAATGTTCAAATACAATTTTGAAGTTGCTCAATAATTTGTAGTAGGCAGTGTATCTGCTACCAATAACTTTAGACTTTAAATTTAAATACTTTAGATAAAATTGAAATCTGTTGATACTTTAATTTAATATGTACTTAATTCTATGTATATATTATTTTTTGAATGGTAGAATAATTTTTGATAATCTTCCTCCTTTCTAAAAATAAAATACAGTACCTGTCATCCTAGCTTTATTATAAGCTCTATTATTTAGCACAGTTATGTGGCAAAAGTAAAGCTCTATTTATTATCAGTATCAAAAAATGAAAAGCAAAGGAATCACGAGCTAAAAAATAATCTGTCAACAAAACCATTAAGAACCTTTGAATATGCTCTTCTAGATATATAGAGATTTTTTCTATGTCAGGGGTAATATTTTTAGTCAAAAATAATATAATATGTTCTAATAGAAATTTATTCAACACAGTTTTTGTATACTGAAAATTACCATTTCAAGTCATGAATCATGTAGAGGTAATTAATGTTAACTGGTGTATGGAAATGTGGGAAGAAGCAAACACAATATTCTGATGAAACAAGCACACTTATAGATTATTATGATATGGTGTAAAGTTTGCAGCAAGAAATAAAGTGCACAGCACAAATTTAAATGGAAATATAATTTCCAGAGACAAAGATTTAGTAGTATCAAATGCAATCACAAAAATAAACTCATTCTAAGTATTAAGAGTCCAGTGCTCACTCTATTTTGCCATGGAGCCTCATTCTGAGTATTATATCAGAGAATAATCTAGAATAGCAGCATAAACTTGAGACAATGGACAATTCATATTTCTTTAGTAAAATTTTAAATTAGTACTTTTTCAAATAGTACAAAAGAACAGATATGAAACAATCACAGTAAAATATATTTTTGTGGGAGAGAGGCCATACACTGTGATGCTCAGGACGTGATTCTGTTTCTGCATGCAGGGATCAATCTTGACATTGCTCAAGAACCAATATGAGGTCAGTCACCTGCAAACCAAGGCCCCTAACTGCTGTACCACTGTTTTGGCCCCCATTGAAGTATATGATTTAAAATTTGCATGCAAAACAGTGAGAAGCAAGAGCAGAAAGAGTTGATTGTGAGATCTAGAAATTCAGGAATTTTTCTGTACTCTATAATCATTCTGAAATACCAATAAACATAGAGCTCTCTATCTATGTATGATTTACGTATTATCTATCTATCTATCTATCTATCTATCTATCTATCTATCTATCTATCATCTATCTCCTTTAAGAAATTAAACAAGATGTATGAAGCAATAAGGACAATCTATTGGGTCTGGAGAGATAGTATCATGCACTTGCCTTGCGTAAGACTGGCACAGATTCTGCCCCTCATGTGTGATCCCTGAGAGATCAGGAGTAATCTCTGTAAACCCTAAGAAGATTGGTCCTGAATTTAAAATAAAAGAAGGAGGGGGAGAAGGAGAATAAAGAGGAGGAGGAGAAGCAGAAGAAGAGGATGAAGAAGAGGAAGAGGAAGAAGATAATTATAAGGCATGGGAAGTGAACTTTTTAAGAATGTGTTATCTCATATCACAGATCCAGATATCTGCACAGAAAGCAGAAAAGAGAAATGTATTTTCAGAATGACATTTACATCTTTAACCATGATTCCAGGTCTTGGTTAGAAAATGGGTAGGACTCTACTTACAGACAAATGAGTAATTAACTTTCCAGCTGGAAATGTGCACGGTGGATTTCTATATTGGCTATTTATGTAATTTCAGATCTTTTAAGAAGCACTAATATATTTAAAGGATTTTGAATGCCATTTAAAAAAAATATAAGTGATTATATTACATTTAAAACCTGCTCATTCTTTTATGGGTAACTCAGCAAAAATATCTTCAATTATGGGGTGAGGGGGAGGGTAGTGGATATAGTACATACCATACCAAGAACTGCAAAAATTATCCTTAGGGCAGCTGATATCAGAGAACTAGAAGTTAATTATAGGCCATAGGAAAAGTAAATCATATGCAGTAAAATGGACTAAATCATTATTGTGGGATTGGCAAAACTGACATTCAAAAAAAATTAAGCCAAGAAGACAAAAATCTCGTAATGTGGGTAATAATATAGGATGAACAGCATAAAAGTTATTCACACAAGTGGTTTTGTGAGTAAGCACAAGAGAAATGAGGTTTATTTTTAGCTTTTCCAGCTACATGGTGTAGGAGTATGCTGGATAGAGCCAAGAAATCAAGCAGAACTGGTCAGAATGCATGGCAAGGTGTCAAACTTTTTTTACATAAAATTGAAATAAGTTGAAGCTTTTCTTTTGTACTATATGTGGAGGATTAGAGTTTTTATGATCAAAAAATTATATTTATATAAACGCAAATTAGTGTTGCTTACTTCTAAGAAAATAATTGTTTAATAAACATTATGTTCATTTTAATTTTAATATTTAATTTTTTGGAATAAATACTATCATCCCAATTTTAAAGTTGAGGAAAATATTCCCTAAGATGATTTAAAACATCAGGTAACATCAAGGAGCTCATATAAGTAGCATATACAGGAACTATTTCAAGACAATAAGTAATGAACTTATATAATGTTATAATTTTAAATTTAAAATAATTTTAAGTATACTTTTATTAAATAGATTAATTTATAAAAGCAGTAATGAGAAACAATCTTGTTCTAGCTAATAAAATGCTTTTACTCATTAAAAATTTAAATATTTGATGATACATTCAGTTATTGCTATATTAGAATTAATAGTAATTGATTGTTTAATTGATTATTTAATTTTATTTAATTATTATTAAATAGTAATTAAATATTACTGGGTGGGCTCCAGCTTCCCTCCCTGCCCTGAGCAGAGCTACCATGGCCGAAGACCTCTGGAGCCTAGCCACAGCCATGCTCAAGGCCCCTCTCCACACGTTTGGATGAGCCTCACGCATGAAGGAACCAGCAGAGTAACCCAGGTGTGTGGGATCCAGGGCTGAGACTTTCAAGCCTGCTCAGATCAGGACTGGGCCTCTTCTGCCCAGATTTCCCATTTTCCAGTAGCTAGGCGGTCACACCCAGGGACCGCCCCCTGTGTGGTGTAATCCCACCAATGGCCAACATTCAGAGGCTTAAAACCAAGCTCCCGGAAGACCTCTTATAGCCTGCTTCTCCCTCTGGGAGAACCTGGCAAGCTACTGAGAGTTTCCTGCCCACATGGTAGAGCCTCGCAAACTCCCCATGGTGTAATCTTATGCCAAAACCAGTACAATGATGGGTATCATTCCATTGACCCTGAAAAAGCTTCCAATGCGGCATCATAGGGAAGGACGAGTAAAGAGAGGCTTCTAAAATCTCAGGGCTAGGAAGAATGGAAACGTTACTGAGACTGCTTGAGAAATTTGACGACCAACAGGATGATGATGATGATGATGATGATGATGATGATGATGATGATTTAAAAATATTCGCATATTTTCTTTATTTTTCCCAAAAATATTGCCTAAGTCAATCTCATCTAGATGTTATAAAATGGAGGTAAAATTCTAGAAGAATAAATTTTAAGAAAACCATAAACATGTACTTTATGTTGAGAAAAATAATAAAGTGCATTAATATGACAATAAGAGTATGTCCTTTTGAGCTCTCCAAATATGATCTCAAAAATGGAATATAAGTTAAATAAGTACAAATGTACCTTTTATATTTAAATTATACTTCTTTATATGAAAACACAAAATTCTGAAAATAAGGAATCACAAAAATAAACATAACATCTGATTTGTATTGTCGATTCTCATTGTAATGATAGGAGCAAAAGAAACCCAAGCAAAAAAAGCTTTTTCATTTTGGGTTTGGGATACACCTGTGTGCTCAAGTGTCACTGTAGCTCTGTACTCAGGTTCCTGGTCAGGCTTAGGAACCATCAGGAATCCAGGGATTTAAAGCTGGGTTGACCATGAGCAAGACATACACCTGCTGTGCTAAAGCTCAGGCCCTGGGATGCATTTTTAGCTCAGATGATAAGCAGAAAAACCCAAAAAGAATTCCCTGCCATAGTGGCAGGGTGGGGTGGGGGGAGACGGGACTGGGGAGGGGGGGAGGGATGTTGGGTTTACTGGTGGTGGCGAATGGGCACTGGTGAAGGGATGGGTTATCGAACTTTGTATGGGGGAAACATGAGCACAAAGATGTATGGATCTGTAACTGTACCCTCACGATGACTCTCTAATTAAAAATAAACTAATAAAAAATTAAAAAATAAAAAAAAGAAAAACCCAAAAATTATCTACAAGTAGTGATCAGAAGTGGTTCATATGAGAATTACTTTGTGGGAGGCCAGAATGATAGTATATCGGTAAGGTGCTTATATTTCACATGCGTGACTCAGGTTTGATCTCTGAAAACTAGATGTAAGCACTGAACACCATCAGTTTTGACCTCCAAGCCAAAACATTTTAGAAAATAATTTTTTGTTGTTGTTTGTGAGGCTACACCCTGCAGTGTTCATGGCTTACTCCTTCCTCTGTGCTCAGGGATCATTTCTATTGGTGGTGCCAGGGTCAAACTGTTTGATCATGTTCAAGTCAGGCAAATTACTCCCTGAATTTTTTCTGCAGCCCCTAAATTTTCTTCTGTAGTTATAACAACTCTAATTGTGGATAATAATGGTATTAAGAACACAAATATTAGCTTCCCAGTTATTCTCATTTGGTAAGACATTTTGATGAAAAATAAAATACACCCAAATATGTAATAAATATTTCTCAGGATGCTCTAGAGAAAACTTTAACCCTAGTTTTGTCACAAATCTCTAGTATTTCAGATTTTTGCTATTCATGGGAAGCCTCCTATTATGATGATCAAATTCATGTCCCAGTTTCCTTAATTGTATTAAAATTTCCATGAAAAAGGTATACTTTTCCTGTTTTATACATGAAGATATTGAGAAGCAAATTATATTCATGCATCCCTTAATGATATTTCAGTTAATACACAGGATGGTCAATATAATAGTGATATCGAAAGGCAACTCTTAAGCTATAAGTAATGTAGGCAATGACAACTCATTTTATTTAGTTATGTTCTGTAATGTTCACAGTGACCACATCACTACGCACTGGGCATAGTGACATGTTTCTACGAGCATCTGAGTTTGAAATGACACATGACTCCACTCCTGTCATACAACTATGAAATAGAAATCCGGACCAAAAAGATAGGTCTTTGTTATTTCACTCTATTTCATTTCATTCAGTGAGTGAATTTCCTCACTTGTTGTCTACTAAAATTACATTGGTCTTCCATCTTGGCAAATTATTAATTTGTTAACTAAGTTCTTTCTATATATTATTTTAAAATAACATATAGTCCCAACATAGATCTTTTTCTAAGTCATAAGTAAAATGTAGGTAATCATATTTTCTGAGTTGACATAGAACTAATAGCTTATACCAACTCTTCAACTAAAAACTTTTAGCTTATATCAACTCTAACTAAAACATGTTACCTAAAACATGTTAAATCTCATTAATGTGGTTTCTGGAAATTTAACCCCCAAAATCTATATCCAGAGAGAAGGTGGGGAATATTTACTCACATGAATTCACTTTAGGAAGTATAATACAAGAACAGTATGGTAAGCCTTTGAAAAATCCTACTTTATCTTAAAGCATGATGCTAAAAGTACGTTGTGATCTCTAACTTCATTCAGTTAAATCACTGATTTTAGTTTGTTAGTTGTATATCAAGGCAAGTAAACTGTTGAAAGTATCAATTAGTCCTATATAAAAACAACAAATATATATCACAAAGCACCCTAACATGGCTTTTTAATTAAGGAGGGCTAGAGAAATATTATAGGGTGTTTGCTTTGGACTCTTCTTGGCACCCCATGTGGTCCCCAAGTCCTACCAAAAGTGATCCCTGAGCACAGAGCCAGAATCATGCCCTAAGGACAACTGAGTATGGCACCAAAACAAAAAAAAATAACTTTTATGACTATCTAAGAAATTCTCGTTGAAGTCCACAGAACATCATTTGATTGTTATGCCATTTGTGATAAGTGCAAAATGACAAAATCACTTCAGTTAGTATACTTAAAAGAGATAGAATTGAAATATAATAATACTTTTCCTCATATTTAATTCTTATTTCACAAGAATAAAAATAATTTAAGAATTTTACTTGACATAGATATCATAAGAATTGTTTACATATTCTAGTTAGGCATTTGGATACAGTAAAAATAAGAAGCAAGACAAAAGCTAGAATCAGAAAGATGAGGGGAAATCGGAAGCTTTCCAACACCTGCATGCAGTTCTCTCAAAAACAATGTAAAATATTCCATTCTATAGAACAGAAATATGTAAATAATAAGTTATTCTTAGACTGAGATGTACAATTTTACAAAATACAAAAGAGTCTTTGTATTCCTATCAACACTATAATGAAGCTGGTCAAATTCTACCTACTGTTCTTTGCCAAGTTCTCTAAAACAGCTGAACTTTAATTTTTGAAAACCTATCAAAATATAATCTATGTTTTTCTCATATTGAGAGAGATGAAATTTAGACTCAAATAAGTTTAACTTGTGGGTTATTTACAGAACTATTTCTCAAAAAATGAGATTTCTGGGTTAAAATTCATTTATTTTACACTTTGAGAAGCATCTATTTTGGTTTCTGAAACATCTTATTTTTATTACATGCCACGTAAATACCGGGTTGTAAAAACATATTAATGAAAAAGTAATTTCAAATTAGAATAAGCATTAATGTAAATAATAAGAAAAAAAAGTAAACTGAAGATGTTAGGTTTATTTTGTTTTTTATACTTCCCCAAATAAAATTTAGAATCTTTTCAGAGTTACATAAAACAACATTCAATTAAATACATAATACATATTAATGAATGAAACATATAGAAAAAACATTTTCATGATATCACTCCTTCTTCTGTACTCCTGTAACAATTAACAAAGCTATTAAAACACTTATTTTAGTTATAAGCATGCTTACAGTATCCCTCTCTATATAATGCATCTTGAGAGCACAAGTGCTATATTTTATGCATTTATATGACAAAGGGTTTATATACAACAACAATGTACAAGTCGTCATTAAATAAATTTTGTTAGATAAAAAAACAAGATCATTACAAAATAAGAGCTATAAATATGTCTTAAAATTTATAGCAAACGTTATTAAGTTATGGAAAAATCAATTTTAGTTAGTTAAATTAACAGGAAAATATCAATGATTTTGTTATCTCATTATGTGATATTGTAAGTCTTCATTTGATATGAGAATTTTATGTGTAAAATTATGTTCCATTTTATGCTCCTTATGGGTTCTTGCTGCATATTTTGTTTTAAGTTTATGATGAGGTTTGTATATAAAATCCTAAGCTTTTAAATTATTTTAAATTTTATTATTACTGCTTTTTATTATAATACCTTGATTTACAAAGTTCTTCATAATATAGTTAATTCTGGTATTCAGTGTTCCACACTAATCCACCATCAGTGTGACTGTCCTTCTACCAATGACCCCAGATTTTCACCAGCTGCCAAAGCCTGACCCCTTAGCAGGCACAAATGAATTTACTTCATATTGTTTGTTTTAAAAAAAAAGGTAAATGGACTTGGGGTTGGAGCGATAGCACAGCAAGTAAGGCATTTGCCTTGCCTGCAGCCGACCTGGGTTCGATTCTCAGTATCCCATATGGTCTCCTGAGCACCACCAGGAGTAATTCCTGAATGCAAAGCCAGGAGTAACCCCTGAGCATTGCCGGGTGTGACCGCCCCGCCCCAAGAAAAATGGTAAATGGACTTATCAAAATTAAATCAATAAAAGTCAATTTGTGAAAATTCTTTTTTTCTCACTATGATGTTACTAAAGCCTGACTTATAATCTATTTAAAATAGAAAACAAGTCAATCTTGACTTCAGCCTAAAAGTCTGCATTATTCCTCTCCTTTCCCATATTTTATATGTGTCTTGCCAAATTAAAGAAAGCTTCGGCAGCAACCTAGATTGAAAAACCACAAGGTCTAGGACCTATTGTAGAATCAAATACAAGCAATTCAGGCTTTCTTGGTCATGAAATACTAACAGTAGTTAATAAAGCAAAGGATGGAGCTTGAAGTGCTTTCTCGGACATGAGAGCCCGTTTGTGAATATCTGGCAATAGAGTATGTGTTCCCTACGACTCAGAAACAGATATAGAGTGCAGTTCAGCTGGCTCTGTGCCTGTGAAAGAGCTTGAAAATTCCAGACATCAACTAGTGGGTCTCAGTCCCTGTCGGGGGACAGACATATGAATGCAGTTAGAGTTGGTCTAAGCAGTGGTCAGGTATAGAACTGACACATGCCCATGATAGATAAATATTGAGTTTAAAAATAAATTTTACTTAGGCAGAGATAGTACGGTGGGTAGGATGTTTGCAGTATATGCAACTGACCCAATTTAGGTCTCTGGTACTCCATATGGTCTCATGAGGTGACCAGGAGGGATCTCTGAGCAGGGAGAAAGGAGTAACACCAGAGCACAGCTGGTGTGGCCCATAAAAACAAACAAAAATGGTTTGGACAGAGCTTGGGTAGTTTGCCCAACAATGACTGGACTGTAGCAGGAGCAGAGATCTGAATGTAACATTTCATTATATTTATCCATCTTTCATGGAAATTGATTTACTGAATCGAATTGGTGATGCTAGTGATAAACAGGTATTTCCAGTTTGGATAAATACAAAGTCTGGGGCTGGACCAAAGCACAGCGGGTAGGGCGTTTGCCTTGCACGTGGCAAACCCGGATTCGAATCCCAGCATCTCATATGGTCCCCTGAGCACCACCAAGGGTAATTCCTGAGCGCAGAGCCAGGAATAACCCCTTTGCATAGCCGGGTGTGACCCAAAAAGCAAAAAATAAATAAATAAAATAAATAAAAATAAATAAGTTAAACAAATACAAAGACTACTTGCTATGTATTAGGATTGAGATACTGCTGGGCTGAGATCTTAAACGAAGGTACCATCTCCCTTTTTTAGTGACACAATTAAGTTGTTCCATCATTTAAGATTATTTCCTAACTTGCAGAACTGTTATAATATGCACAAAAAAATAGAACACCATAGGAAATTTTTAATTTACAGTTTAGCGTTATTAGATACATTCAGAACTTGCTGCTAACATTACCATTCTTCTCCAGAGCACTTTTATTTTCAACTGCAAATCTACATCTATTTTTATATTTTTTCTAGATTTTCTTCTTCCTCAGCCCTAAAAACTATAATTACACTTTTGTACTAATGATTTTTGAGTATTTAATAACTTCACACAATTTTAATAATATGGTGATTGTCCTTTTAGACTGGTGTATAGACCTAATATTAGTAGGGGACCTGTGCTGGGGAAGGCAGAAGAGAAGGCTGGGATCTTGTTCCTAGCTGCCAACAGTGCTGAACTCAGGAACAGATGTGGTGTGTATAAGTAGGCGGTACATTGGGTCCAGGTAACATGGAAGGCGGCAGGTGTCCACTGCCATTTCGCATCCAGTAAGAGCAGACCTGAGTATACTCTCAAGGCCCGGCAGTATTTCTGTGTGGCATTTAAAAGGAGTCAGGCAATGACCAGCTGTGGTTTCATTAAGGTTTTCGGTAAATTTTTGAGCAGATTAAACTAAATATTGCTATAAGCTTGCTATAATCACAAGGGGATATAAAAACAGGTTTTTGTTTTAGACAAGTTTTATCTAATTCCAAAATTTAATTTAAAACCTTTTTCTATGTTTATGCTGGAATGAGTGACTCAGCATTCTCTTAAGTTCCCTTTTATCTTTTTTTTGTGTACTGTGAATGGAAAGTGATTTTTTTCTTCCCAAATGTATTTAAAAATATTTTAAAGTTTGAAAATTTCAATTAAACAGGTTTACAAAACCTTCAATTCTCACCAAATCCTTTAGAGAACTTTTAAAGTTAAAATTTTATTCATAGAAAAATGGCAGCACATGTTTTCCTTATAAATTCCCAATTATAATACCCAATAGGTATATGTCCAAAGAAGTTGGCACTAACACTGATGTTATGACTAACTAGAACTGATTTATATATTTTATTTTACTTATTTTAAATGATTGGATTAACAAATTTTTGGCACATGCTTTTTCCTAAGTTATAGTCCAGACTATCAAATTTAGTTACATGTACTTTATGTCATTAATGATCTGTTAACCTTGAAACAAGAAAATTATCTCATTATAAATTGTTTGATTCAAATGCATACATATATATATATATATATATATATATATATATATTCCTTCTCAAGTGTTTGCTACTCAAGAGATTAAGTTTTATGTTTTCTTTGGTGGATGGGGAGGGATTTCTAAGTAGTGTTAAGGAGATCCAGAGACCAAACCAATGTTTTATTATTGTTTTACACTAAGCTGGTGGTCCAATAAAAAAACCTGAGGATGAGATGGCAGTTGAACTCTGTGGGGCTAGGGACACTTGGATTACCCCACGGCAGTAATGGAGACCTCCAAAGCTCAAGCTGGACGTGCTTGAAAACCATGTAGTGCCAAGGTTCTAATGCTATACTATTTCTTTGGCACCAGTTTTTGAATTTTAAGGTGTGTTTCATAAGCCATTATAAATAACAACACTTACAAATAATCACGTAATTTTCTTCACTTCTCTAAAATAAAATTTGAAATTCATCTATAATTTCTTGAGAGAACAGTTTATTACTAATATTTCTCTTAGCTTAACTCTAAAAATTGAACCTGGTCTTTGCTCAGCACTTCATTCAAATTACTTGCAACTCTTGGGGAGATAGTCAGGGGTCAGGTGACCTGCAGTACAATTTGTGGCACGGTGTGGGGGGGGGGGCAGCGAGAAAAACACATTTAGGTTGGAGCCACTTCTTCTACATGTAAGAGAAACCTTTTTCTCTCATGAATGATTAAAATTCAGTTTTATATATGTATGTACAAAACGTATTTCCAGGGTAAGATTTCAATTTGACTGCTATGATAAGAAAACAAGAATTATTACCATTTGAGAAAATTTAAGAAATTTTACACACATACACACACACAATATCTGAGAATTCACTATATCAAAAAAAATAGGCAGGGTACTTTCCTATTCTAATTGTTATTATTCAAGTGTTGTTCTCTGATGTATTTTAACATTTACAGCATTAAAATTTGCTAGAAATGTTCATATCATTAAATGTCAGAAATCCTTGCAGAGTCCTATGGCCATCTCATGCAGTAGTGGACAAAAATCCCAGAACAAAAATCTAGAGTTCATATAAGCAAGTTGTAAGTTTGTTTTTCCATACAAATTGCTTACATAGCCATTTCTAGCATGAAAAGGAGGTCTCAGAAGATATAAATTAGGATATAATTAGTATCTGATATGATCACTAGTTTTTGTTTATGTTTAGGAACTTTCAAGCAAAGGCGTCCCTTGTATATGTTGCTGCCTAAGCATATTTTTGAATTTCGATCATGGAAAAGCTGTTGCCAGAAAAAGAAGTTAGGCTGTTATATTTTCTGGAAAGAAATGGCAAATAAGATAGAAGATTGTGTTTGTAGTTTTAAAAAATATTCTATAGCACTATTATAAGCTCGTGCTAAGTGTATAAAACTCAAGTGCAGGGTTCATACCACTAAAACAATATAATTTAGGGGAACCTCGTATCATCTTGAGCCTTTTTAATAACAGTGTCTACATAAACAGTCAAGGCTAATATTCACTTAAATCTAACAATAAAAGGAGTTTTTCCAGGTTGGATGGTGATGATATTCTGAATGACCTTGTGAAAGAAACTCTACCACAATTTTGCTTGAATTATTAGAATTTCCCTTTGCCTTAACAAGACTTGCCTCTATAAATGTCTTAAAATGTATATTTTCAGGGAAGAGAGAGGTAGTAGAGTGGGAATGGCAATTGCCTTACATGTGTCTGACCCAGATCTGATATCAGACACCCTATATGGCCTGCTAAAACTGATCTGTGGGTGCAAGAGCAAAGAGGAAATAATCACAGCCAGATGGCACCCCAAAAAGCCCTCCCCCTAAAACTGTATTTTTCATTCTTAATTGCCATTTGATATCTAATAAAATGTGAAAAAAATTCTCTCTAAAAATATTTTCTTGACTGTGTTTGTAGAATGCCAGACTATTAATAAGCAATTAATAGGATTTTAGAATAACATAAAGGGTGGTAATAAAATGTTGTAATAAAAACTGCATCAATTCTGGCAAGCATAAGTCACTGTTACTGTCACTGTCATCCCGTTGCTCATTGATTTGCTCGAGTGGGTACCAGTAATGTTTCCATTGTGGGACTTGTTGTTAAGTTTTTGGCATATCAAATATGCTCTGTTGTGCAGGTGAGATACTCTAGGTAGCTTGCCGGGCTCTCGAGAGGGGCGGAGGAATTGAACCCAGGTCGGCCTCGTGCAAGGTGAACACCTGTAAGTATTACGTTGAAATTATAGTTATGTCTAGCTTTGTTCAAAAGGCCTAGTATGTTAAGCTGAAATATTCCCCATTGTTACCCAAATTCTACTTGAATCCCAGGTATCAATTCATGGCAGCTGACAGAGAATACTATTTTTAAAAATGCATGGTTTTTAAAAAGTCCAATATTATGATTGTGCTTGGAAACTTAAGGTAGAAGAATCCTTATATATTCCATTAGCTAGCTACTTTATTGTTCATTAAGTAGAATGCAGTTCTTGAAATATTTTCATTAAATATATTATTTCTGGAGCAATAATTTATTTTATTTATACCATGTGAATATACTAATGGATACATTAACCATTACCTTATTTAAAGATTAATAAAAGTCTACTATCTCATATACTAGTTGTTCTTTAAAGATTTTTATCTAACATACTGCAATAATTTAAAAACTTATGTTAAAAGAACATAGAAATAAATGTAAACACTGACATTCATTGAGATTTCTCACACTCACCATTACTATTTCCCTTGTAAGTACATATTTTCTCTGAGACCATACTATATAAATAAAAACATTACTTGCATTCTATGGAAAATAGCCTTTCTAACAAAAAACCCAGGGTTGGGATAATTCCCTGCATAAACAGTTTAAGTCTTTTTAGATTATAACAAGGCAACAAATGCAGCCCAAGCAAGAAATGTATACTTTGGGGGCAGCAAACCAGGAAACCAATAGAAGAGTTGAGTGACTTAGATATAAAAGTTAACATAGGCAAGAATAGAATAGTAAATTGTCACAACTTCATAAAAATTTAAGTGTGCCTGCTGATTGACTGCAAAGCATCCAGCCCAAGCTCAATGTGCCCAAGGAATTATGATGTACTGACACATAGTCCTTCATGTCTCTGTAAACTTAAACAATGACTTGCTATTTGGAAACCAGGTGTTGTAGCCATATTACATTGAATGGACACCATGGCACAGACAGCCTTTAAGCTCTCCCAAAGCTGCTTGAGTCACCCTATAACATGAGGGTCCTTGTGTTCCTGTCTCGTTTTCTGCAATTGAGCCCTGCTGATAGAGGTTGAAAGTGTTAATATGATTGGCTTTATTATGGTAAATTGGTACAGTAACCTATCAAAAATAAATATTTTCTGACATATCTCCTAACTGCTTTCTGCATACTGTTCTGAACTTTATAAGATGCTATTATAGGTCTTAGATTACTACCACACACATGTAGAATTTAAATAAATAATTAAATCATTAATTTATTTAAAACAATTTAAGAGTGGTGGGACTCACAGTAGAGTGGGTACTTCTCTGAAATTTTCATATCCTGATAATTATTTAGTCTATTCTGAACTAGAATGTACAGTGCCTATTTACCAGCCTTGATAATTCAATATAGAATCAAAATTTCAAAAAAGAATTGGTAGTAATAAGTAACTAATCAATATTTTGTCAAATGATAATCACTAACCAGAGTTTTAAACATTAGTTAAGAAAATTGTTCTTTACATTCACATCTACAGTATTTGTCTCACTGGAGTTTTAATCTCAGGAAAACAGCTGGCTGCATCTTTGCTTAATACCTTCTAGGTGGAAAATAATTTTACTCTTGATTAGGTAGCAACATATTGAATTTGCACCATGATTTAAAGGGACTGAATTCAACTTTTCTTTTCATTTACCCAATCACTTAGTACTAAGTTATATTAAATATATAGGTATACATATGTGTATGAAATATATTTATAGTCACTAGCTTGCTACTTTGATAGAAATAAAATGTAAATAATAAGATTTCTAATTTTATATCTTAGATATTGTGGAAGACCTGCGGAACCCAGCCACATTCATGTTCAAGGCCACTCTCCACACAGTTGGATGAGCCTCAAACACGAAGGGACCTGCAGAGGAACCCAGGTGTGCAGGACCCAGGGCTGAGATCGCCAAGCCTGCTCAGATTGGGACTGGGCATTCTCCAGTCAAACCCCCATTTTCCAGTAGCTTGGCAGCCACACCTACAAATTGCCCCCGGTGCCATGTAATCCCACCAATGGCCAACATCCAGAGACTATAAAACCAAGGTCCCAGAAGTGACATGTAATAGCCTTGTTCTCCCTCTTGGAGAATCTGACAAGCTACCAAGAGTTTATTGCCTTCATGGGAGAGCCTTGCAAGCTTCCCTGTGTATTCATATCCCAAAACACAGTAAAAGATATATGCATACCTCTCGGGGAGCCCGGCAGACTACCAAGAGTATCACGCCCTGATAACAGATCCTGGCAAGCTACCCGTGGAGTATTCAATATGCCAAAAACAGTAACAATAGGTCTCATTCCCCTGACCCTGAAAGAGCCTCCAATCATTGGCAAAAACAAGTAAGGAGAGGCTGCTAATCTCAGGGCTGAATGTAATAGAGACATTACTGGTGCCCACTCAAATAAATCGATGAATAATGGATGACAGTGATACAAATATCTTAGATATTACATAATTAAAATTAAACCCAGCCTGTATATTTGTTTGTTGTACTTCTACCGTCAGGAAAAATTGCTATTTTCAAGTATATAGATCTGTTGATTATCTGTCCTGTGTTCTCAGGTTTTGCTTTATTCCACCCTCTAAGTAGTATGAATCTGATAATCATCTCCCAACATGTGTCAATTAAATGCCAGAAACATGTTATATAGCTACTCAATGCATTTGTTTAAATATAAGTATATACCAGAGTGTTCTTTATTTTAAACTAAATAATATTTATAATACTTCTGTACACATTTTAATTAAGCATTCATCTATTGCTGGACATATAGCAGTCCATCCCTGTTGCTATTTCTTTTTAGTAAACATTCAAAATTGTAATTTCTAAGTCATATAGCAATTAAAGGTCTTATTTTTTGAAGAGCCACCATCTATTTTTTAAGGAAAATATATCATTTTGCATTTCTATGAATTTTTTTACAATGGCTTTAGTTTTCTAATAACTGGTTTGAAATATATATAGGTTGGAGTGCAATGTACCTTTATAAAAATATAAGTAACATTTATTGGAGAGACAGTACAAAGTTAAGGCACTTGAATTCCATGAATATGCTCCCACTTCAACACTGGCACAGTGTAAGGCCAGTCATGCCCACTAGGAGTTATCCCTGAGCTAAGAATTAGGACTACAGAATAAGGACTAAACCCTGAGCACAGTTGGGAGTGTTAACAATACTATCTTCACTCTCATACGTATAACATAAGTGAGCAGCTGAATGCATTTTTTTAAATTAACATACTTCTGTAAATGGTAAGTTAATATCTCCTCTCTTCTCTGTCTACTTCTTTATGAGCTCTTCAACAAAGTCACATTGTAACAACCAACTTTCATCATCATCATCATCATCATCATCATCATCATCATCATCATCATCACCATCATCATCATCCTGTTGATCATCGATTTTCTTGAGCAGTCTCAGTAACGTCTCCAATCATCCTAGCTCTGAAATTTTAGAAGCCTCTCTTTACTCATCCTTCCCAACGGTGCCGGATTGGAGGCTCTTTCAGGGTAAGGGAAATGAGACCCATCATTGTTACTAGTTTTAGGATATGAATATGCCACAGGGAGCTTTCCAAGCTCTCGCATGCAAGCAGGAAACTCTCGGTAGCTTGCCAGCTTCTCTCTTGCCAGGTTCTAAAAGAGGGAGGACTAGGCTATAAGATGCTTTGAGTCCACGTGCTTTCAGGAACTTAGTTTTATAGTTTCTAGATGTTGGCCGTTGATGGGATTATACAGTGCCAGGGGGAAGTTTCTGGGTGTGACCATCTAGCTACTAGAAAATGAGGGATCTGGGTGGAAAAGGCCCAGTCCCAATCCAAGAAGGCTTGGAGATCTCAGCCCCAGGTCCCACACACCTGGGTTCCTCTGCCAGTTCCTTCATGTGTGAGGCTCATCTGAACTTGTGGAGAGGAGCCTTGAGTATGGCTGTGGCTGAGTTCTGGAGGTTTTCAGCTGCCGGAGCTCTGCTTGGGGTGGGGAGGAAAACTCAACCCACCCCTTCCAAGGGGCCCTGGTGAAGACAGCCAGGGGCAGTTCAAGAGACCCTGCAACCAACTTTAATGTTATTTATTCTTGTTTTATGATTTTTCATATAATAAACTTACTAATAATCCTTTTTATGAAAACTATTGGTGTTATATTCAATTTTTATTATCAGGCATATACAAAATGATTTATACATTATATGTATATCTATATGAAACTTAAATATAATTTCAGCATAAGCTCATACATTTTTCAAAAAATATACTTTTAATTTGGCTACCTGCCAAATTTTTATTATTTGGTTGACATGTTCTACATAATGAACTTCATATTGGGGCTCATATATAGAAATCAAGTGCCCTACAACTGAAAAGAAGAGACAACAGGTATTATTTGGTGCTTGGCAAAACTGAAATTCTAGTACTTCCTTGATGGGAATGTAAATTGCTTCAGCATCTTGGAAAATTCAGTGGATATTTATTTGAAGTTATGGAAATTGCAATTGTCATGTAATGAAGCAATTCTGTTCCTAAGTACCTGTCCCAACACACAGAAAACTTTTCCTTAAAAAACTATATACAAACATATGTTCACTGAAACAATATTTAGAATAGCCCAGTCATGGAAACAACTCAATAACTCAATGATAAACAAGCATAAAAATGATCTGTGGCTTATATACAAAATGCAATACTACTCAGACATAGATCATTCAATCCTGCGATTTTTAACAATATGTTAAGTGAAATTAGTCAATTACAGAATAGAAAATAGTTTGTCCTCACTCATACATGGGATATATAGAAACAAAGTAAGGGAATAATGAAATAAAGTGACCATAAATTCTTGGAACTTTACTACAGTCCTCGGTTTACAATAGGGGGTATGGAGTAACATTAATTGGGGGAAGAATTCTAATGAATTATGTGGATGGATATGAGTGTTTTGGTAACAAGTGTAATATAATAATGTGTGTTTTCATAAGGTGTAAAATTGGATCCTTAGCCCACACACATTTTTGTGAAGGAATTACTCATTAAAAATGTTATTTCCAATCCATAACTGATACATTAAAAATTTTTTATCTTACTAACTCATATCAAAATGGTTATTTATTTCCTGGTAATGCTCTTTCAATTATTAAATTGTAGTGTATTTTAATTCTAACATGAACCATGATATATATAAATACATATATTTTTCTATTTGTGACTTTATTCTATTTCTTAACTTACAGAAAAAAGAAGTCTCTATACCTACTATATCTTAATTGTCTTAGTTGTCCATTATCTAAATTTGGTAAGATTATCAAATATCAGTTATTAAATGGTAAGCCCTATTTAACAGCATAACACTAAAACGTATTTGTAGTTAAACTTCAACCATACAAAGAACATTTTCATCTTAGCCTACATAAGTATTGTAATATACAAATTAAAATAGACTATATATATCCATAATACTCTTAATAGGTTAAAGATTACACTGAAATCAAGTAGCACAAGAAAATAGCCAGCAAATTAAATTCCTGGCCCTTCCGCTAACGCGGCCGCAGTTATTATTTCCTACCTTAGCACATTAGGTATGGTCTTCTTGCTTTGAAAATCGGTTTAACACATCTCAAGACCTAGCCTATTAACTCTAAGTTTAGAAAAATTATCAGTGAATAAGAGAAGCTTAGCAAAGCTTTTGTAAAGACAACTTAGCCTTAAGTCTTCATTAAAACCCCAACATCAATCACAAAGAAAAGGCTGAGTGTAAGGAAGACTTCTAGAATAGGAATAAAGCTGCCATCAGAAATAGCACAAACAGAGCCCCTCCTTCTCTCAGCAAGAGGTAGGAGGAATAAACACCTACAAACTTCCAATCCTATACTTCCATAACAATATGAAGAAGCAGCGAAAATCCCCTCCAGGAAGAGAGGGAGAATAAAAGATACTAGAAACCTCAAAAGAGGCTCCCAACATCTACGAACTCTCAGATAAACAATTCAGAGAGGAAATCTGGAGGAGAGTCGACCTACTCCAAGCAAATATGGAACAGACATCCAATAAATTAAGGGAGGAGATGAATGAAGCGCTGGAACGGTCTACCAAGAAAATACAGGAAGAAATGAGAGCAGAAATGAGAGCAGAAATTTCAAACCTTCGAACGGAAGTCTCACAAATAAAGGAATCGGTAGATGAAATAAAAATCTCACTAGAAGCCCTCAACAGTAGAATGACTACAGCCGAAGACAGAATCAGTGATCTGGAAGATGAGCTGCAGAAAGCTTATAGACAACAACAAATCATGGCCAAAGACCTCAAAATGGCTATAGAGCGAATCAGAGCCCTGGGGGATGACTTCAAGAGGAACAACATAAGAATCATTGGAGTACCAGAACCGCAGGGAAGCAACCCCAATGAAAAAAACACAGTCAAAGATATCATTGCTAAGAAATTCCCAGAGCTGGAGAAGGCAGGCATCCAGATACAAGGAGTCCGAAGAGTACCAGCAAAAAGAGACCCGAATAAAAAGACCCCAAGGCATATCATAGTCAGAATGGCGGATACCATGGATAGAGACACAATTCTGCAAGCAGCAAGGTCAAAGAAGGAAATCACATACAAAGGAGCACCCCTCAGATTTACGGCCGATCTGTCAGAAGAAACCCTCTGAGCCCGAAGACAATGGTGGGACATAGTGAAAAAACTCAACGAAATGAATGCCTCACCAATAATACTTTATCCGGCTAAACTCTCACTCAAACTCGAAGGAACCATACACTACTTCTTGGATAAACAACAGCTCAGGTCCTTCATAGACTCAAAACCAATCTTGAAAGAAGGTCTAAAGGGGCTACTGTAAGACAAGGAGGAGCCCCATAAGAATAACAAATCCCACAGAAAGATGACACAAAACCACATCACAATAATCTCTCTCAATGTCAATGGCCTAAATGCACCTATCAAGAGACACAGAGTGGCTAAATGGATCCGGAAATTAAACCCAACATTCTGTTGCCTGCAAGAAACACACCTGAACAAACAGAGTAAACATAGACTCAAAGTCAAAGGATGGAAAACAATCCTCCAAGCAAACAACCCCCTTAAAAAAGCTGGAGTGGCCATCCTGGTATCCGACAACATAGATTTTAGGATGAAAAAGATCAAAAGGGACAGCAAAGGTCATTTTCTGTTTATCAAGGGATATGTACAACAGGAAGAAATCACACTCTTAAACGTATATGCTCCTAACGAACGACCGGCTAAATATTTAAAACAACTCCTAACAGACTTCAAAGAGGACATCACTAACAGCACAATTGTAGTCGGAGACTTCAATACGGCCTTATCGCCTCTAGATAGATCCACAAGAACAAAACTCAACAAGGAAACACTGACTCTGAAAGAAGAAATAGAAGAGAGAGGCCTAATAGACCTATACAGGGCCTTACACCCCAAAAAGAAAGAATACACATTCTTTTCCAGTGCACACGGAACATTTTCTAAAATAGACCATGTACTGGGCCCCAGAACATACCTCAATAGAATCGGAAAAATAGAAATTGTATCAACCATTTTTTCAGACGACGATGCGCTGAAGATAGAAGCTAACCACTCACAAACACGGAAAATCAAATCAAACACCTGGAAACTAAACAATTCAATGTTGGCCAATGAGTGGGTCAGGAAGGAAATCAAGGAAGAAATCAAAAGATACTTAGAAACTAACGAGAATGAAGACACGAGCTACCAAAACCTATGGGACGCAGCTAAAGCCGTGTTAAGGGGAAAATTTATAGCTCTCCAAGCATTCCTCAGGAAGGAAGAAAGGACCCACATAGATAGCTTGACTTCACGACTCAAGACCTTAGAAAAGGACCAGAAAAAGGACTCCAAACCAGACCGAAGGAAAGAAATAATAAAAATTAGAGCAGAAATTAATGACATCGAAACCAAAAAAACAATCCGAAAGATCAATGAAACAAAGAGTTGGTTCTTTGAGAAAATAAATAAGATTGATAAACCGCTAGCAAGACTCACAAAGAAAGAAAGAGAGAAAACTCTAATAAATCGAATCAGAAATGAAAAGGGGGACATCATAACAGAAACCAGTGAGATTCAAAAGATCATTAGAGACTACTTTGAAGGTCTTTACGCCACAAAAAAGGAGAACCTAAAAGAAATGGATGGATTCCTTGATTCCTACAATCTCCCAACACTGAAGAAAGAAGACCTGGAATACCTGAATAGACCCATCAATGTTAAGGAAATTGAAACGGTAATCAAAAACCTCCCCAAAAACAAAAGCCCAGGCCCAGATGGTTTCACTGGCGAATTCTTCCAAACATTTAAAGAAGACCTATTGCCTGTTTTCCTCAAACTTTTCCAGGAAATTGAAAAAACAGGAACTCTCCCAAACAGTTTCTATGAAGCACATATCTCCCTAATACCAAAAGCAAACAAAGACACCACTAAGAAAGAAAATTACAGACCAATTTCCCTGATGAACACCGATGCGAAGATCCTCAACAAAATACTAGCAAATAGGATCCAACAACTCATCAAAAAGATCATACATCACGACCAAGTGGGATTCATCCCAGGGATGCAAGGATGGTTTAACATTCGGAAATCAATCAACATAATCCAGCATATCAACAAAAGTAAAGATAAAAACCATATGATCATATCAATAGATGCAGAGAAAGCATTTGACAAGATCCAACATCCTTTCATGATGAAAACCCTCGCCAAAATGGGGTTTGGAGGAACTTTCCTCAAGATAGTCGAAGCCATCTATCACAAGCCTACGGCAAGCATTATCCTCAACGGGGAAAAACTAAGGGCCTTTCCTCTGAGATCGGGCACAAGACAAGGATGCCCACTCTCACCACTCCTCTTCAATATAGTACTGGAAGTACTTGCGATAGCTATTAGACAAGAAAAAGAGATTAAGGGCATCCAGATAGGAAGGGAAGAAATCAAACTCTCACTATTTGCAGACGACATGATACTATATCTAGAGAAGCCTAAAACCTCTACTAAGAAACTCTTAGAAACAATAGACTTATACAGTAAAGTTGCAGGCTACAAAATCAATACCCAAAAATCCATGGCCTTCATATATGCAAACAATGAGGCAGAGGAAAGGGACATGAAAAAAGCAATCCCATTCACAATCGTGCCACAGAAAATCAAGTACCTCGGAATCAGCTTAACCAAGGAAGTAAAAGACCTTTACAAAGAAAACTACAAAACGCTACTCCATGAAATCAAAGAGGACATGAGGAAATGGAAACATATACCCTGCTCGTGGATAGGGAGAATCAATGTTGTCAAAATGGCAATACTCCCTAAAGCATTATACAGATTCAATGCGATCCCTATAAGTATACCCATGACATCCTTCAAAGAAATGGATCAAGCAATCCTAAAATTCATATGGAATAACAAACGTCCAAGGATAGCTAAAACAATTCTTGGGAAAAAGATGATGGGAGGCATCACCCTCCCCAACCTCAATCTTTACTACAAAGCAGTAACAATTAAAACAGCATGGTACTGGAACAAAGGCAGAGCCGTAGACCAATGGAACAGGGTGGAATATCCCTCCACACAACCCAAAATGTATGATCATCTAATCTTTGATAAGGGAACAAGAGATGTGAAGTGGAGCAAGGAAAGCCTCTTTAACAAATGCTGCTGGCACAACTGGACAACCACATGCAAAAAAATGGGTTTAGATCTTGACCTGACACCATGCACAAAAGTCAGATCAAAATGGATTAAAGACCTCAACATTAGACCACAAACCATAAGGTACATTGAAGACAAGGTCAGCGAAACCCTCCACGATATTGAAGATAAAGGTATCTTCAAAGGTGACACGGAACTAAGCAATCTAGTAAAAACAAAGATAAACAAATGGGACTACATTAAACTAAAAAGCTTCTGCACCGCAAGAGATACAGTGACCAGAATCCAAAGACTATCCACAGAATGGGAAAGGATATTTACACAATACCCATCAGATAAGGGGTTGATATCAATGGTATATAAAGCACTGGTTGAACTCTACAAGAAGAAAACATCCAACCCCATCAAAAAATGGGGCGAAGAAATGAACAGAAACTTTACCAAGGAAGAAATACGAATGGCCAAAAGGCACATGAAAAAGTGCTCTGCATCACTAATCATCAGAGAGATGCAGATCAAAACAACCATGAGATACCACCTCACACCACAGAGACTGGCACACATCCAAAATAACAAAAGCAACCGCTGTTGGAGAGGATGTGGGGAGAAAGGGACCCTTCTACACTGCTGGTGGGAATGCCGGCTAGTTCAGCCCTTTTGGAAAACAGTATGGACAATTCTCAGAAAACTAGAGGTTGAGCTCCCATTTGACCCAGCAATACCACTGCTGGGAATATATCCCAGAGAATCAAAAAAGTACAATCGAAACAACATCTGCACATGTATGTTCATCGCAGCACTGTTTACAATAGCCAGAATCTGGAAAAAACCCGAATGCCCCAAAACGGATGACTGGTTGAGGAAACTTTGGTACATCTATACAATGGAATACTATGCAGCTGTTAGAAAAAAGGAAGTCAAGAATTTTGTAGTTAAGTGGATGGGCATGAAAAGTTTCATGCTGAGTGAAATGAGGCAGAAAGAGAGAGACAGACATAGAAAGACTGCACTCATCTATGGTATATAGAATATCAGAGTGGGAGACTAATACCCAAGAACCGTAGAAATAAGTACCAGGAGGTTGACCCCATGGCTTCGCGGCTGGCCTCACGTTCCGGGGAAAGGGCAACTCAGAGAAGCGATCACCAACTACATTGTAGTTGAAGGCCATGTGGGGGAAGGGAGTTGCGGGCTGAATGAGGGCTAGAGACTGAGCACAGCGGCCACTGAACACCTTTATTGCAAACCACAACAGCTAATTAGAGAGAGAGAACAGAGGGGAATGCCCTGCCACAGTGGCAGGGTGGGGTGGGGGGGAGATGGGAGTGGGGAGGGTGGGAGGGACGCCGGGTTTACGGGTGGTGGAGAATGGGCACTGGTGAAGGGATGGGTTCCCGAACTTTGTATGAGGGAAGTATAAGCACAAAAGTGTATAAATCTGTAACTGTACCCTCACGGTGATTCTCTAATTAAAAATAAATAAATTAAAAAATAAATAAATAAATAAATAAATTCCTGGCCCTTAATTTTAGGAATTTTTCTCTCTACCAGAAGTTGTAAACAAAACTTAAAATCACAGCCAGTCAATTATTTTTCAATTTTAATACCAATAAAGTAACATTAAAGTTCTAAGTTAACAAAACTCACATAAGTTCTATCATCATTTTGGTCTTCAAAAATTATGACTATGGACATCTCTTTCTCTCTCGACAAAAAGAGACACACATCCCAACTAGAAGAGAAAAAATAAAGTCTGTGTCCTATTTTATATATAAAGTATTTCCATGAATCTGGTTTGCTTCTGAACTATGCAAGTGTGCAACAGAATCAAAATAGCTTGAAATCTTATTCAAAAAACTGAGTTGAGATTTGAGATGCTACTTAGAATAGAAAAAAGAGAGTTGGAAAAGCAATTTAAACAACACAATCTATAGGTCTATTTCTTTCAAGATTGCCAAGCATGAAATCCTCATAGCAAGAAGAGACAAACCTAATTCAGACATTATAAATTAAGTTAAATGCTAAAGTACACTCTCTCCTTCAATATCTCCCAAATAAATGCAAATGGGGTTCAGATACACAGTATAGGTGATAGGGCCCTTGTTATTATGTTCGAAGCTAATGGGGATTCAGTCTCCAGCTTCCATGTGGTGTCCCAAGCACAGCCAAAAGAATCCTGATCCCTGAATGAAGAGCCAAGTATAAGTCCTGAGCATCACTGGGTGTGATTCAAACTCCTTCTTCCAAGTAATATAAATTTTTACACGTTAAAGCTCCAATAGAGGGGGCATTACTGGCACACTCTCTGACCAGACGAGACCCATAGCAACTGCACACGAATGACTTTTCTGCTCCTAAAAGACCATGATCCCGAAGGCCTACTAACTTATTTTGGCACCCAGCGGCTTTTTACAGAAATGCCTCTAGACTGTGAACTGAGCTGTGACCCCATGCTGCCCTGGGTAGGGAAAGGTTTTTCTCTCATAGCTTTTCCTTTCCACAGTGGCAGTGGTGGCGGCGGTAGCCAGGTGGCGACTGTCATCTTATAGAGCCCACTCACCAACCGGAGGTATGAGCTTGCAGCGACACAACTTCTGGCAGAAATTTCTCTGGACATAATTACTAAAATACCAGAAATCCAAAACCGCATGGCTCATATACTTTTCATTCTCAGCAATGTAAAACAAATTATCAAATGATGCCTTTTCAGCAGGTTTGATTGTTTGAGAAAAATTTCAAATAATAATAGTGAGTTTTCTGTTGAAATATTGAATGTAATCAAAGTATAGATAGAGAGAGTAAAGTGAAGATCATCAGCCACACAGGTGGGGGGATGGGAGGTATACTGGGGTTCTTGGTGGTGGAACATGTGCACTGGTGAAGGGATGGGGGTTTGATCATTGTATGACTGAGACTTAAGCCTGAAAGCTTTGTAACTTTTTTCATCGTGATTCGATAAAAAAAACAAACAAAAAATAAATAAAATAAAACTCCAATGGATTAATAGGAAACTTTTTGGTCCATAGTGGGTGCCAGGGATCAAACCAATACATACAAGGCAAGCATCCTATCTGCGTTATTATCTCTCAAGCACCTCCAACACGTATTTTAAAAAGATTCATCATTGACCTTTGACGAAACCATTCTATAGAAGGAAAGCTCCCCTGCAGATTCATATTGTGAAAAGGGTTCTTCTTCAGTAGTGGTATATTTGGTATTCAGAAGTACAATTAAAATTTTCTAAAATATGTAAAATATAAATAAAAGAGTATGACAAGGTTGTCCTTTATATTAATCATCAACATTGGATGAAAATGTGAGAGGAATTCAGTAGTCTCTGAATTTCTGCTGAAAGTGGATGGTAAACAAAAGTGAACTATTGGATGGGTTGAATCCAGTGAATTTTATTAATATATTAAAAGCCCTTTTTATTAATTTTTTGCTTGTTTTTTTGAGAGCAGTACTTGGGAGACTATAAGAGAAGCCACAGCTTGAACTCTGCTTGGCCACAATATACATATATATGTATGAATATTTATAATTATATATTCACATATAATTATATATCTAAACTTGATCACAAATAGTTTTGTAACTTAGAAAAGTGTGTACTGAAACTAAATGAGATACAGGGGTGGAGCAGTAGTAGAAAGGGTAGGGCATTGGCCTTGCAAATGGCTGACCAGGGTTCAATCCCATGAGTCCCATATGGTCCCGAGAGTACTGCCAAGAGTAATTCCTGAGTGCAAAGCCAGAAGGAACCCCCGGACATCACAGACTGTGCCTCCTTGCTTCCCCCCAAAAAAAACCTATATGACATACTCCATAAGCATAAAGCTGATTAATATGAAAGCTGGGAAATAATTACTGTTGATAAAGTATGGAGAAATGAGAACACTAGTATACCATTGGTAAAACCATGAAATTGTGCAGTGGCTTTTTTTAAATTAATTTATTCTTTTATTATTTTATTATTTTCTAAAATAATATTATTTTAATAATAAAAAAATATTATTTTCTAAAATAATGAATCACCGTGTGGAAAGTTACGAAGCTTTCAGTTTTAAGTCTCAGTTATGCAATACTCAAACACCCATCCCTTCATCAGTGCACATATTCCACCACCAAGAATCACAGTATGCCTCCCCCCCACCTTCGCAGCCCCCACCCCACCTGTGTAACTGATAAATTTCACTTTACTTTTATTACATTCAATATTGTAGGGAGCCATTTTACCTTACTGATCTTATCCTATCACTATTTGTTTATCACTAGCTAACGCCATGCCACACCTGGCAAAGGTTGCCACTCTTGATCTTACTGATCTTATCCTATCACCATTTGTTTATCACTAGGTAACGCCCATGCCACACCCTGCATTTCTAACATTAATAGTTATTAACAGTTCAAATTCTCTTGAATTCCAGTAAGCTAAACATATCTATTGGATTTATATTCCTCACCCTCCACTTTTACAGGTTTTAGATTGGACCATGCCAGGACCCCGTATCTGGGCTAACAATTCCTTTCTTTTACCCCCTCCATGGGATGCACAGATGCCTCAGCTGCTGAATAAAGAAGAAACACCTTTTAATTTTTTCTCTAGGATACTCACTTGATCCTGTCCGCATTGGAGTGCCTCCCTGTCTCCCTCTTCACCTTCAGACTTGGATTCATACCAAGTCCCTAATTCATACTACCTCTGATCACTCACAAAAAGATTTTTCTTTTCTGGTGATTGTGCATTATTTACCTCTCGATTCTTCCCTCTCAATCCAAGATTCTACCCACAGTATAATTTTATTAAGGGCCAGATCACATATGATTACCAATGAACCTGACCAAAGAATGGCAACGCTCCCCTGATGAAGGGCTCCTGACTGAAGACCTGACAGGACTGCTCCGGCACTCCCGACGATTCCTTGGGCCCCTGATCGCAGCTATCCTGGGACTCATTGCCCTACCCACCACTGCTGCTGTTGCAGGAATAGCTCTTCAAACCTCGGTCCAGACACACAACTTCGTCAAAACATGGCAAAATGACCCTAACCACCTTTGGACAATGCAGGTTACTGTCAACCATGATGCTGAGCAACAATTGGACACACTACAGCAAGGGCTACTTTGGACCCAGGGCCGGGTTAATATCTTAGAGTAACAATTGAGATTGTTCGAGTACTTAAAGATCATCAGCTTGATTTGTAGGACCTCATCTTCCCCCAGTTCTTTATCTTTAGGATAAAGGGCTCCCAAGGATTTATTCTTGTGGATCAGGTTACCAGGTAAAGCACTGCAAGGGAGGGCTGATATCCAGACCTGGCTCCCTGTGAGGTATTCCGGTATAGCTTAGAGGTTACTCCAAAGCCAAGGATTGATGGGGCCTACGAGGAGCCCCCTGCATAGACCCGATCATCCTTTCCTTCCTCTTTCTGCAAAAATGGAGTCTTTATGTCACAAGGGATACCGGACAATGCCTCCCCTGACCAGATTTAATTTAAAACAAAACAGGGGGAGATGTAGGGAGCCATTTTACCTTACTGATCTTATCCTATCACCATTTGTTTATCACTAACTAATGCCCATGCCACACCCTGCATTTCTATTGGGGGTCCCAGAATGCATACTATACTAATGTCCTCCCAGCAGGGAAGTATAAATACTGTAACTGCCATAGAATAAACGCCTTTTCTCCCTCCTCCAGGCTCTGTGTCTGTTCATTTGGCTGTGTCCCCGTTCCCTTCTCAGCCCCATGAAGGGTTCTCCCTGCTGAACAGGACGAGACCTCCACATCGACCTCCACACAATATTTCAACAAAAACTCACTATTATTGTTTGGAGTTTCTCCCCCTTAAAGTCGGACCTGCTGAAAAGGAAGCATTAGATAATTTGTTTTCTATAGCTGAGAATGAAGAGATATGAGGTCGAGTAGCCGCACTAGTGGCCGCACAATTTTGGATTTCTGTATTTTAGTATTTTAGTAACTAAGTCCAAGATATATCTGCCAGAAATTGCATCATTGCAAGCTTGTACCTCTCAGCTACTTTATATTCCACATATGAGTGCGATCTTTCTATGTCTGTCTCTTTCTTTTTGACTCATTTCACCCAAAATACTTTCCATGTTGATCCACTTATATGCAAATTTCATGACTTCATGTTTTCTGACAGCTACATAGTATTCCATTGTGTAGATGTTCCAGAGTCTCTTTAACCAGTCATCTGTTTTGGGGCACTCTATTTTTTTCCAGATTGTGGCTATTGTAAACAGTGCTGCAATGAACATAGAAATGCAGATGTCATCTCTACTATACCTTTTTGCCTCTCTGGGATATATTTCCAGGAGTGGTATTGCTGGGTCAAATGGAAGCTCAATTTCTAATTTTTTGATAACCGTCCATATTATTTTACAAAAGGGCAGAACCAGTCTGCATTCCCACCAGCAGTGAAGGAGAGTTCCTTTCTCCCCACATCCATGCAAACACTGGTTGCTTTTGTTTTTTGGGCTGTGGGCCAGTCTCTGTGGTGTGAGATGATATCTCATGGTTGTTTTGATCTGCATCTCTCTGATGATTAGTGATGTTGAACATATTCTCATGTGCCTCTCAGCCATTCGGATTTCTTCTTTGGGAAAGTTTCTGTTCATTTCATCACCCCATTTTTTGATTGGGTTGGCAGTTTTCTTCTTGTGGAGTTCAACCAGTGCATTGTATATCCTTGATATCAACCCTTTATCGGATGGGTACTGCATAAATATCCTTTCCCATTCTGTAGATTGTCTTTGTACTTTGGTCATTGTTTCTCTTGAGGTGCAGAAGCTTCTTAGTTTGAGACAGTCCCATTTATTAATCTCTGTTTTCATTTGTTTGGCGAGTGGGGTGGCAGCTTTGAAGATACCATTGGTTTCAATGTCCTGGAGGGTTTTGCTGACCTTGTCTTCAATGTACCTTAGGGATTCTGGTCTGATGTTGAGGTCTTTAATCCATTTTGATCTGACTTTTGTATATGGTGATAGGTGGAGTTCTAAGCCCATTTTTTTGCATGTAGCCTTCCAGTTTTGCCAGTACAATTTGTTAAACATGCTTTCCTTGCTCCACTTCACATTTCTTGCTCCCTTATCAAAGATTAGATGATCATATATTTGGGGGTGTGTGTCAGAGTATTCAACCCTGTTCCATTGGTCTGCAGCTCTGCCTTTGTTCCATTACCATGCTGTTTGAATTATTACCGCTTTGTATTAGAGTTTGAAGTTGGGGAGGTTGATTCCTCCCATTTGCTTTTGCCCAAGAATCGCTTTAGCTATTCATGGAGGCTTGTTGTTCCATATGAATTTCAGGAGTGCTTGCTCCATTTCTTTGAAGAATGTCAAGGGTATGCTATGGGGATTGCATTGAATTTGTACAATGCTTTGGGGGAGAATTGCCATTTTGACAATATTAATTCTTTCAATCCATGAGCAGGGGATATCTTTCCATTTCCTCGTGTCCTCTTTTATTTACTGAAGTAGTGTTTTATAGTTTTCATTATACAAGTCCTTTACCTCCTTACTTAAGCTGATTCCAGGGTACTTGATTTTTTGAGGCACAATTGTGAACAGGATTGCTTTTATCATGTCGCTTTATTCTCTCTTATTATTTGCATATAGGAAAGCTATGGACTTTTGGATATTGATTTTATAGCCTGCAACTTTACTATATGAGTCTATTGTTTCTAGGAGTTTCTTGGTAGAGGTTTTAGGGTTCTCTAAGTATAGTATCATATCATCTGCGAATAGTGAGAGCTTGATTTCTTCCTTCCTTACCTGAATGCTCTTAATATCTTTTTCTTGCCTAATCGCTATTGCAAGTACTTCCAGTACTATATTGAACGAAGGGGAGAGAGTGGGCATCCTTTTCTAGTCCCTGTTCTCAGAGCAAAGTCTTTTAGTTTTTCCCCATTGAGGATGATGCTTACCATAGGCTTGTGATAAACAGCTTTGACTATATTGAGGAAGGTCCCTTCTATACCTATCTTGGCGAGAGTTTTCATCATAAACAGGTGCTGGATCTTGTCAAATACTTTCTCTTGTGCAGTGGCTTTGAGGCTTTCACATACAATCATATGTTTCTTCTAAATATGAAAATAACATTACCCTGTGTCATAGCAAATCCGCTTCTGATTACATATCCCAAACAAACAAAATCAGAGTCTCCAAGAGTTATATTTATATCCATATTGCTGGAAGCATTATTCACAATAAATATGTTTAAGTTTACATGTATTTAAGAAGTCATGATATGGGAAATTTGCCTTATACAAGCAATGAATAATTTTAAGCCTTAATAAAAACCATTCTGCCTTAAGGGATAATATTAATGAATTATAAGGGCATTGTTCTGAGTCAATACACCAGTCAAAAGAGACAAACACCATATTATTAAAATTATGTGAAGTCATTAAATACTCAAAATCATTATTGCAAAAAGTAGTATTATAGTTTTTGGACTTAAGAAAAAGAAAATCTGGGAAAAAATTAAAAATAGATGTGGATTTGCAGTTAAAGATGAAGTGTTCTGGAGAAGAATTGTAATGTTAGCAGCAAGTTCTAAATGTATCTAATAACTCTAAACTGTAAATTAAAAATTGCCTATGGTGTTCTATTTTTGTGCATATTACAACAGTTTTGCAAGTTAGGAAATAATCTTAAAATATGTAACAACTTAATTATGCAACTAAAAAAGGAGATGGTACCTTCATTTGAGATCTCAGCCCAGCAGTACCTCAATCATAATACATAGCAGAGAGCCTTTGCATTTATCCAAACTGGGAGTACCTGTTTATCACTAACATCACCAATTCTATTCAGTAAATCAATTTTCATGAAAGATAGACAAATACAATGAAATATTATATTCAGTCAGCATGATGATGGTAAATTACTTATAAAATATGAACACTCAGTAGGGGTGCTTCCTGATGCATAGAAATGATTTAATGAATCCTTTATACAGATTCATAAATCAGTATTATTCACTAACTATATGTTCTAACTCTACACCTTTGGATTACTCTTGAAAGCATTGTAAATATGCATTTACATGAGGCACCTCTTTTGGAAATGATTCAATCTAGGTCAACAATTTAAATGTCTTTTTTTCTGTACATGTGAAGCAAGGCCATCTAATAGAAAGCATCTGAACCACACTAATCAAGTCCACAAAGATAACATCTCTATTATAACCGACTCTATCCATTGTCAGTAGTAATGAAATAATAAGAATTATTGTAATGAGAATTAAATAAATTGTTGTAAAGAGAATTAAATACTCAAAAGATCTGTGTGCAAAAAAGTTTATATGTATATAGGTATATTAAAATTTCCTTTGAAAATCTCCTAGAAACTCCAAAATAATGAATTTAAAAGATTTTAAATCAATATATTTTTTCTAAAAGAGTAAAGAATAAAAGTATACTTCTCTACTATTCTAGTGCTTTCATTGGACTCATCAAAGACTAAATAATTTATAGAATGACTGAAGTTTATTAATAGATGTTTCATATGAACTGAGCAGATGGATGAACAGATTGTTCATAAAATGGAACATATGTAGAGACATGAACTTAAACATTGACTATATCAAATAACACTAGGTCCAGAAATTGCTGCCATAGATGTCATATCATTATAAATTAGTTATATAGAATATATAGAAATAATTATTCTGGACAAAGCACATACCTAGTTTTTGTTCAAAAATTCAGCCATTTAAACCCCAGATACAAATCACAATATAATAGATTCCATTGTATTATGTTACAGTTATGTATTATGCAAGAACACTTTTACATCTGCCCTGGAAGGAACTCATAATTAAATTTCTTTAAAATTTGACAATTATTTTTCAAATGATTAATGTAAGTAGGTTCTTATCAATGTTTCATTTCTAAACCTAGTGTCAAACAAAGATGACATAGATACATTTAATAAAAGACATATGTGATTGGCTTAAACATTTATGTACTCTTATAGCCACTTTTTCATTTAGTAACTAAAAGATATAACTCAACAGGTGAGAATTAGTTCATCAAAACAAACTAATATCAGTCTCTGGGTTCTGAAAACCTCCATTTCTAAATAAGGCCACTTTTTTTTTCTTTTTGGGTCACACCTGGCAATGCACAGGGGTTACTCCTGGCTCTGAACTCAGGAATTACCCCTTGAGGTGCTCAGGAGACCATATGGGATGCTGGGAATCGAACTTAGGTTGGCTCTGTGCAAGGCAAACACCCTATCTGCTGTGCTATTGCTCCAGTCCCAAAGCCACTTTTTAAACTAGTGAAACTCTACAGTTCCATAAGCATAAATATATATCTTACTTATCACTTCCGATAAACCTATGAGTACAGTGCATTAGGGCCCAGGACTCATTCCCTGAAAAATTGATCATGTTATAATATCTTATAACATATTATGCATTTGTACATTTCAAGTCTGAGCAGAGATAATAGGAGTTTAAAAGATTACATTATTATTGTGATTATTATTAGTACTTCAGGGAGAAGCAACCCTGAGTTCTGGAGGGTGGTCTATGAGGAGATTATCTGGCACCTGCAGGAGGTGGTTTCTGGGTGTGACCCCAGGGTCGCTGGAGACTGGGGAAAGCAGGCAGAGGATCTCTGCTCTCGGGTCCCGTTGAGTCCAGAGTACAGGATTGCAAAGTTCTGCATTATGTGGGTTCCGTGGGACTTCGTTCATGTGTGAGGCTTGGCCTGAGCTTTTCCCGGGAGAAGCATAAAAAGAAGCTTCACCGCCACGAAGTCCAGGAGTATGTTCGCTCATGTGTTTGCTATATGGTGACCCTGGGGTCACACCCATAAACAACCTGCTGCCTGCGCGCCAGATAATTTCCTCATAGGCCACCTTCCAGAACTCACAGCTGCTTCTCCCAGAAGTAAGAATAATAATCACAATAATAATGTAATCTTTTAAACTCCTGTTATCTCTGCTCAGACTTGAAATGTACAGATGCATAATATGTTATAACATAGGATGTTATAACATAATCAGTTTTTCAGGGAATGAGTCCTGGGCCCTAATGCACTGTGCTCATAATGCGGCTTCATATTATAAATATCATTAAGTAACATAAGGCACTCTGCACCCATTTTCCATAATTACCACACCATATTTGATGGGGTTCAGACAGTAGGCAACAAATCATAGAGGGAAATATATATACATGTGTATGTATATATATATGTGTGTGTATATATATACATATATATATATCGAAGAGCCCGGTAAACTACCGAGATTAGATTATCCCACCCTTATGGCAGAGCCTGCAAGCTCCCAGTGGCGTATTCGATATGCCAAAAACAGGTACAATAACAGGTCTCATTCCCTTAACTCTGAAAGAGCCTCCAATCATTGGTAAAGATGACCAAGGAGAGGCTGCTAAAATCTCAGGGCTGGCATGGATAGAGACGTTACTGGCGCCTGATCAAGTAAATTGATGAACAATGGGATGACAGTGATACAGTGTTACAGTGACTTTATTACTATTATCTTGTTTGGAGGTGCACCCAGCAGTGCTCAAGTCTTATTTATGGATCTGTTCTTAAGGATCACTATCAGTGGGCTTGGGAACCATATAGGGTGCCATAGGTCAAACAGCATGCATGGCAAGCACCCTATCTACTGTACGATCATTTGCATGATATCTACTAAACTGAGATTCTCCTCTACATCTATGTGATCTGTTAGTAATAATCCATCCTATTTATCATGTGCCCTGTCTGGTTTTCATCTATGACTTCTTTTTATCAGTGTTAAAGAATAGTACACACACACAAACACACACATATAAATATATATAGGCGTATATATTAAGTTAAAATGTGTTCACAGTTTTACTAGTTATACTGAGCAGAAAATAAAATATCATGTAGAATTTTACATTGGTTAGAATATTTTACACTTGCTCCTTGAAATTTATGATACATGTTTCTCCATTTTACTTTCTGCCCCAGTGCTGGCTTCATGAATTATATTAACTGGAATTCTCTGTCCTCCAATTTCAAACCAGTTTCAGTTAAAAATGAGACACATATAAAATAGAATGAAAAGGTGTCAATGATATTTTTTAGCTCATTAATTAAAGTAAAAACCAATAAGAATGTCCTACAGGGTTATACAATATAGGTTATTTTTTCTATGAAAGCGAAATAATTTAATTTCAGTCAGACAAAAATTTCAATTTAACATGCAATTTCATATAGTCTCTTATAATTAATACTAAATATCAAGGTCAAACACTGCTCTAAGCTCCTAGAGATATAAATAATTCTTCAGAGGGCTTGTTAAATAAAACCCAAATATGTCATTGAAAAGACAAGCAGTGTTCTTGCTTTACCTCTAAAGTTACAGATAAATTTTCTTAAGCAGTTCAGAGGAAGATGAACTAGGAAGGAGATTAAGAAAAAGACGAAAGATTGAGAAAGTAAATTTCAGGGATTTCTAGTGTTCCTTTGCTGTGGGTTCATCGTGGACTGAATTTGTACACAACATAGTAAATTGTTTATCTTAGGAGGATGGTCAGTTGGAAGTGGACAAGGGAGACAGTGAAGGGAAGGAGGCACGATCATGGTCAGTGTGGGGCTGGAACAATGTATGAATAAACCTACCATTAACAATTTTGTAAATCACAGTACCTCAATAAAGGTGGAAAAGACAAAATAAAATAATTCAACTAGGAATGGAAGTCAGTGTTAGACATAATTATTGCCTGTATGAGCTTCTGAAATAGATTTCAAGCACCACAAAAAATAACAAATACATGAATGCAATTATAAAATAAAATGAAAATTTCACCTAAGAATCAGAAGTGCTAGTAAGAAAAAATAATACTTAACTATAGTAGAATTGGTATTTAAAATATTCTAACAAAATTCTCTATTGTTAATGGATATGTTTTTTGCTATAGAGATAAAATGTTATCACTATGAGATGGAGGGATAAGTTCACTGAGTCTGGGAGTTTTTCATCAGTTTGCCAGAGGCTCTTTTAATTTTCACCAGAGGCTGATTTAATTGAAATTGTTCTAAATTTCACATTGTTTCTAGTTTCTAGGTTAAAAGAGAACTTTCATATATCATTTTTTAAGCAATCAGTAGTAAGTCATATATTAAAACCATGAAAAGATAAATTGCTTTTGAAGATTAAGATGTTCTTACTTATTCATCTACATATTCAGTTTTTTATGAGTTTAGCTGCTAACTCATGATGCTCACTCTTACTATTTTTTTGCACACTATTTATTTAAATTGAAGAAAAAGAAATTCATTTTTTTTCCTTCCTACACATTTCACTTTCAGTTTTTAACAAGTTCTTATCTGTCAGAGTGGTCAGGTATAGTTCTGACCTGAGCTCAGCTCTGGGTCTCCCATGTTACAAATCTGTAAATAAATATTTGTTAATAAAATCTAGTCCATAATATTTTTAATCCATTTCCTTTGGGATATTGATTAATAGAAAGATCAAACTTACTGGGGAGGATTTGGAAGAAATATTGCTTAATAATGTGTCAATAATATGCTTAAGAGTAGCTGACATAGTAAAGTTGACATAATGTTAGTTAATTTATATCACCAATATTGGTAAAATTAGCTGAAAGCAAGATCAGCAAGAGAAAACATGATGTAAAAGAAAATTTATGTTTGAGAAAAGAGAGTGCAGATAAAGGAACTAAGGGGTGAATAGAGGAAATTCTGTTAACAAAGGAACATATTAAATCAGAAACGCAAGTTCACTATGTAAAAGTGAGTATGTCTGCCTCATAACTTCTCTACTTATGCAATTTAATGAGATAAAGATCTGATTTGCATTGCATATTTACTATGTTAGACTATTTCTCAATTTCTCTACTCTCTTTGTCACACAGAATTTTTGATACTTAAAGAAAGATAGGATTTTTAAAAAAATTTATTTATTTTTAATTAATGAATCACCGTGAGGGTACAGTTACAAATTTATACATTTTTGTGCTCATGTTTCACTCATACAAAGATAGGCTTTTAATGTGCTGCAAATTTATTTTAATCTGTTTGATTTAGTTTTAAGACTTAAAAATATTATTTTAATGATTAATAAAATAATAAAGCTGGCAGTGAAAATTAATAAGTTATGGCTTATACATGATAGCTGAATAAGTAAGTAAAATACCTTAAAACACAGTTAATGAAAAACTCTTTATGTAATGTCTTTCCCTATTCTGTATTTTTGTTCCCAGTGCTTATTAATTTAATAGTATTTGAATTTCACATACATAAAATGAAAGGTTTTACAGGTTTTCTTTAATCCAACAAAGATTTTTTTTCTAAATTCATATACTTGATTTTTTAAATGTATATGAACTTAGTTTAGCAAATACCTATTTTAAAGTTGTTATCAAAAACTCATACCCCTATTATAACTACAGATCACAGTTGCCAATGCATAAGTTCTAGTAGGGGTCTGTAAAATATTTTTTTAATCCATCTTCGTTGTTAAGTTACATAAGAATAGTTATTTGTGTATCTTCTGTAACTTGAGCACTGTCTCAGAGACATTAAAAATTACTTTCCTGAGAGATGTTTATTCCATCAATGCATAAGCCATTTAGTCCAACATGCCATAAAACCTAATTCAAGAATATTCACAAAAACTAAATATTCATTTTTTTCTTTATCTTTCCCTCCAGCAAGGATCCTAGGATCAGGACCCCTGATCTCTACATATGCTCTTGTGATGAAAAATTTCAGCCAACAACAAATGAGAAATTGAGTACCATGATTGACTTTTCCTGGGGTCTAGCAGGTGATTTCACAAAGCTTGGATTTTGTCTCTATCAATGCTTAACCATGCAATCCAGTCTCTTGGCAATGTAATCCTTTATGGAATATGAATTCCCTATTAAATAACTTTGTCTGTGGCTTAAGAGCATCTGCATGACATAGATAATTCTAAAAACATTTTGCAAGTCTCTTGCTGAGTACAAAGTTTACTGATAGCCCAGCATCTAAGGATTATTGCAAATTCGTATAACTAGTTAAGTGTCTGAGATAAATTGTGTTATATATGACTAAAAAAATGCCACACTTTCCATTAAATTACACAAAAATATAGAAACATAATTTCATTAATATATAAAACTATTTTTAAATTAGTGGTTCAATTGATAAAATAGTATCATGCAACTTGATGTTTGTGAATGTATTTAAGTTGTACTTTAAAAATGAGAAAATATTCTTACTTAATATTTCAGCTCTATTTTTTCACAGTTTGCAAAACATTCTCCATCCAAAATGGGAACATAAGGTTTGTTTTTTTTTTCACTGATTTTCTCTTTCAATTACAATATATTTATTCTTCACTTATATCAAACTTCATACCCAGTCCTGCATTTATAAAATGATAAGATAATGGTTTACATGATGTACCTGTACAATTTCTTACGAAGGAGAACAACTTGTGAAAATTAACAATTTCTAAACTCTGAATTGTGATTTTACTTATTCCACTGCTTTTCTGTTGTTATAAAAAAGAAAAGTCTCCAAGGGATTTTGAAATATCAGATATGAGTATTACATAATAGTATTCATCTGCTTTTCCGATTTTCTTTCAGATCATCATAATAATACAATTGATGCATATTTTTTCTGTTTATGTCATTAATAGTCTGAGAAAAGCAAAGTGTCATGCAGCAGATTTGTGTATGCACTTTCTACTACATGAAAGCGTCTAGGTTCTCTTTGAAAATATAAATAAGAGACTTTTGGTCTCAACCTCATCTAGGGTAATTTACCGGAAACTTAAAAGGAAGAAAATTTGATTTGAATAAATAGGAAAGACAGGAAGAGACAAGATTTCCAGTGAGATTTTTTCAAATGGCCACATAGAGCCTGAGGGGGGCAAAAAAAAGAATTTGAGTAATTGCTACCCTTCTTTATATTTGTAAATTTAAATTTTGATCTACTTTTTAATATTATATCCCATGCAAGCTATGATATTTTGGCTTTATTTTATGTATTGTTTGCACCTTCAATGCAACCTGATTTACTGTTCCAACATACAAGTGTGTATTCAAGGTTCTTCCTCCTATAGATTGATACTGTATTAATTCCTTTCAACTATGAAAAATAATAACCTTCATCAGGATAAATTGAAATTTGTGATGAAGCAAATGCATAATATGTACATGTTTATTTTAATTAGGCATAAATTAAATATAAAATAATATAATGCAACCTCAGAGAAAGAGAAAACTTTAATTTCCCAGATATTCTTAATAGCACTGTAGTAATGTCATCCTCTTGTTCATTGATTTGTTTGAGCTTGAGCGGGCACCAGTAATGTTTACATAGTGGTGAGACTTGTTGTTACTGTTTTTGGCATATCAAATACGCCACGGGTAGCTTGCCAGGCTCTGCCTTGCGGGCAGAATACTCTCGGTAGCTTGCCAGGCTCTCTGAGAGGTATGGAAGAATCAAGCCCAGATTGGCCGCATGCAAGGCAAACGCCCTACCCACTGTGCTATGGCTCCAATCTTAATACTATTGAAAATCAGGATGAAGACACAAAATCTATAAAAATGCTCTCAGACATTCAGACCTTCTACCATTATAAATCAAAATCACTCTTTCTGTCCATTATAGATACAAGTCCATGTAACTGACTACAATAACAATCAGATGAAACCAGACATTAATAGGTGATCTGCAAAATTTTAATCTATATTACCAGTACACAGATGCAATAAAAAATTGAGCTGCTTGAACTGAATAATTGCTCAATGAAATGTATGTTATTTAATTCCTGTTAATATTCTGGGGAAATTTTAAAGTTTAATTAAAGGCATAACAAAAATATCTTCAATAAATAAAACTTGAATTTTAAAGATTGATAATACAATAGTAATAAAACCCTGAAAAATGCTATAGTAAAATCAAATCCTTAGAATTGGGAGTACTTGGCATCAATTATACCACTTCTGAAGATTTTTCAATTGACTTTAACTTTAAAAATGGAAGAAATGTAGAGCACATGCGTAGCTAAAAACTTCTATGATATTCTGTTGTAACATTCTTTTACTTTTTACTGGTTAAGATAATAAGAGGCAGCTTAAAGGGCTATTTATGTGTGTCAGATACATCTTTAAGGTTTTCCCCAAATACTGAAAATAAAACATAAGAAAATTAAATAATTGAGAGGATCATGAACTTGTAGGGAGTTGACATTTTGACTCAGATGTCAGCATGCATGTACCAAACTACTCATTGCTTTCCTGAGCCAAACAAAAATATTATCCAACTGTTAAATTTTTTCTGATTTGAATAATTATATTTATCTTTAAGCAGAGAAATATAGTGTTTACTACAAAGCAAAAAATATTAGTCACATTCTTAATTTATATAATTAATATAAATACTCATATTTAATTAAATATTAAGAATGGCTAACATAAGTATACGAATAAGAAGAGACAGTAACACTCCATATGATAAAATATATTGAATATTGCTAAAATTCTCTCGTGTGACCATTTACTAGCATTTAACAGTAATTATTAATAGTTATATTATAGAATCAATAACAAGAAGTAGCACTGTAGCGCTGTCATCCTGTTGTTTATGGATTTGCTTGAGCAGGCATCAGTAATGTCTCCAATGTGAGACTTGCTACAATTTTTAGCATATCGAATGAATATACCACAGGGAGCTTGCCAGGGTCTGCCATGCTGGTGGTACACTCTCGGTAGATTGCGGGCTTTCTGAGAGGGACATATTTTTATATTTATGTACATGTATGAAAATATAAAAACCTAGAGGATATTCCAACACTAAGAAGGCAGCAAACCATACTGGTCACCTTGTAGCCCTTTTTGGCCTTTAAACAGATCTGAATCCTTTTTATCATTCTGGTAGCTACTAGATTGATGGGACTTTGCTAATTCCAAATAAAATACTTATTTTTTGGTCTGATATTATTGAACTGATGGGTGGGATCCAGGAATGTGATCAACCTTGTGAGTAATCACAGGTAAATGGAACGGCCTGCTGGGATGTGGGGAGCTTGGGGAGCCGACCCTTATTCCCAACACTGTCAGACATTTATTTTTTATTTTTTTTCCTTTTTTAAAAAAATTTTTATTAAATCACCATGTGGAAAGTTACAAAGTTCTCAGGTTTATATGTCAGTTATACAATATTCAAACACCCATCCCTTCACCAGTGCCCATATTCCACCACCAGAAACCCCAGTATACCCCCCACCCCCACCCCCTACCCCCTACTGTATAACTAATGAATTTCACTTCATTTTTTCTTTACCTTGATTCCATTCCATAATTCAACACAAAACTCACTATAGTTGACATAACTCTCTCTCTCTCTCTTTTTTTTTTCTTTTTCCTTTTCCCTTTTTTTTTTCTTTCTTTTTCCCCCTCATCCCCCTTCCTGTGCCTCATAGTATGGTGTACGCCAAGCCGCGTTGGCCAGCGTGGGGCTTTTGCTTAGTTCACAGTCCAGAGGTGGCTGCTACATTAAAAACCTTCAATATTTCAACAAAAACTTACTGTTATTATTTGGAGTTTACCCCCCAAGTCAGACCTGTTCAAAAGGAACCATTTCACATTGCTGACAATTGCTGACAATTATAAATATTAAGTCGCGTGGACGCTGCTGCGTCTGCATGGTTTTGGATTTCTGTATAAAGTCCAGGGAAAATTCTGCCAGAAATTACATAGCCCAGCTCACAGTCCCAGTGCATTGCTGTAAGAAGTCTCTGAATTCAAATTCTTTAGGCGCAGAGGGTCCGATTCGCGCTCAGCGGCTCCGGGTTTATCTGGGCCGAGGGTGTCCCCCCTTCCCATGAGTTCCTGGGAGCCCCATGAGTTCATGGGAAGGGGGCGTAACCGGCACGCCCTCAGCCCAGATAAACCCGGAGCCGCTGAGCGCGAATCGGACCCTCTGCGCCTAAAGACTTCGATTCCAAAGATGTAACACATTCGGGCATCCAGCGCAGCATCCGAGAGCGATGCACTGGGACACCAAACTGGGCTACAACTCTGTGCTGCCGGGGGTGGATTTTTTTTTTCCTCCCCACCCTGTCTTCCTGCACGGAAAGCGGCGGGCTGGTGGCACTCATGTGGCAGGCGCCATCTTCTGTGACTCCAAACCCACAGACATTTAATTAAAGGGGCCCCTTCCATCCATTCAGACGTCTTTCTATACACAGTAAAGTTCATTTAAACTGATTCCAGTAGTGGCCAAAGAGATAGGACTGCAGGTAGGACACTTGTCTTGTGCCAGGTTTAACAGGGTCCCAGAGCACCACCAGAATCTATGAGTATTTCTGGGTGTGACCCAAAAATACAGAAAAAAGTTTAAAAATGAAAAAATCAAACCCTTTGTTTCACTCCATTAAAGAACCTTGCCATGAACATTTTCCTAAGATGAGACTTTCAAAAATATTCACAACGCTAATCAGTACCTGAATATAAGGGAGTCAGAAGATGACACCGGGGGAAGGAGCTGATGACATGCAGCGGATCTGGATTCCTACCAGAGTACCCCATAATGATCCTGAGGTACAGATGCCTGAGCAAGAATTAAATATTTAAAAATTAAAAGAAAAAAATAAAAGAAAGGTGATTATAAAAATGATAACTTTTAATTATTGTTTTTTATTAAGACACTGGGCTGGAGCAATAGTACAGCAGGCAGGGTGTTTGCCTTGCACTTGGCTGACCCCATTCAATTCTTCTATCCTTCTCAGAGAGCCCAGCAAGCTACCAAGAGCATCCCGCCCTCATGCCAGAGCGTGGCAAGTTACCCTTGGCATATTTGATATGGCAAAAACAGTAACAACAAGTCTCACAGTGGAGACATTACTACTGCCCGCTAGAGTAAATCAATGAATAACGAACGGGCAGTGCTACAGTACTATTAAGACATTGTGACTTATAAGGTTATTCATAGTTGAGTTTCAGGCATATCGTGTTTCAACCCCAGTCCCACAAAAAGTATCAACTTCCCTCCACTAGTTTCCCCAGGTTCCCTCCCACCACCTACCCACCTCTTTGACAGGCATATTTTTAAGTTTGTTGTGCTTGTATCTCCTGATTTCATTGTTATCTACTTTTTTTATTGATTCCTTTACACACTGTTGAAGCTGAGGACCTTAACTCCTCCCTGCACCTCTTTCCCTATTAGTTTCTGACCACCTCTTCTTACTATTTCCCTGAATTTCTTTTCTACTCTGACCTTTTCCTCCCTATACTATGGTATCAAGTGTAATCTAGACATTTCCCTTTACAGCATTGTGTTCCCTTGTTCAGTTATTCTACATATTACACATAAATGTGATCATCCCATGTTTATCTTTCTTCTGACTTATGTCACTCAACAAATTGCCCAGTTTCATTAAAAAAAATGTTTGAAATATAGTTGATGGATGGACAATCCTTAAACAAACTTTGAATATGTTTTGTAAGTGTAGCAATACATTATCACTGTCACTGTCACTGTCACTGTCATCCCGTTGCTCATCAATTTGTTCAAGCGGGCACCAGTAACATCTCTCATTGGGAGACTTATTGTTACTGTTTTTGGCATTTCCAATACGCACGGGTAGCTTGCAGGCTCTGCCACTCGGGCTCAATACTCAGAGGGATGGAGGAATCGAACTCAGATCGGCTGCATGAAAGGCGAACGCCCAACCTCTCTGCTATCACTTCAGTCAACAATACATTATAAGGAACATAAATAAAATATAATAATTTGTTAGATTGTAGATCAGAAAAAAATAGAGAAAAATGTTAATATTATCAAACACAAAAGAAAGTAAGAATTATGGATGAGGAATCCAACTGAAACATTCCAGTACAACAACTTTATAGGCATGAATCTCAATATCATCAATTATTACTGGACTATACCTTTTCACTGTGTGCTACATCAGGGCTAACTTTCCATAGTTCTTATTGTTTCAACAAAGACCATTATATTTTAGTTATTTGCAATTGAAAAGTCAGGACAAATATGTCTTTGTAGAGTCAACTAGTTGTGAGAATTGGGAAATCAGTTATTTTGTGAAAACAAATGGGGTTATAATGATTTTTGCGTGGTTAATGATCATTTTAGGGTACAACTTCCTGCTTTTAACCTTTAAAAGCAACAAGGAAGATGCAGTTAGGTGTCTAAAAGGGCACTCATACTATTGCTTTAATACATTTAAAAACTTGTTCTCAAAGTGGAGAACTATGTTGATTTTTAATTTTTTACATTTAATTTTTTTTATTTTATAAGTTACTTCACAATATTTGATTACATTTAATATTCAAAAACCAATCCACCACCATTATATCTTCCCACCACCAATTCGGGATGTTTCCATCCAAGCCCCAATCCTTATCCCAAAACACAAATGAGAGAATATATTTTGTATTGTCTGTTATGAAGAACTACTGAACATGCTTACAAAGGAGTGTTCATGTAGAAAACAGTGTTAAGATTGTTCTATTTTCGGAGCTGGAGCAATAGCACCGTGGGTAGGGCGTTTGCCTTGCACATGGCCAACCCGGGTTCGATTCCCACCATCCCATATGGTCCCCTGAGCACCACCAGGGAAGATTCCTGAGTACAGAGCCAGGAGTAACCACTGTGCATCGCCAGGTGTGACCCAAAAAGCAAAAAAAAAAAAAAAAGATTGTTCTATTTTGGCAGGAGCGATTAAAACATTCTATAGGATATCACTAACATGTTGTTAAAGTTTGGCTGATGTAAGCTTTGGTATATATGTCTGAAAATATGTATATAGGCATATATATTTATATATATTTCCCTCTATGATTTGTTGCCTACTGCCTGAACCTCATCAAATATAGCGTGGTAATTATGGAAAATGAGTAGGGAGTGTCTTATGATGTGTTGCGCAGCCGCAAAAGCAACTGTGCTCTCCAGGAATATGTTAACTCATATGTGAGACTTGGCCAAAGCATGTGGAAAGCGGCCTGGAGCGTGGTAGCAGTTGGGTTGTGGAGGTCGGCTGCTGGGGCTAGGTCCCTTGGGTCGGGAAGGGCTATCACCCTCCTTCCTCTGGGGCGCCCCGAGTGAAAACAGCCTGGTCTGAAGTCCGGTGGCATGGTTATGGGGGCCTCATTTTATGCTCCCTTCCAAGGAAAAGCAGCCGTGAGTTCTGGAGAGTGACCTATGATGAGGTTATCTAGTGCCAGCAGGAAGTGGCTTATGGGTGTGACCTCTGGGTCACCGGAGACTGGGGGAAACAGGCAGAGGATCTCTACTTTTGAGTCCTTTTAAGCCCAGAGTCCAAGGTCACAAAGTTCCGTGGGACTTCACTCATTTGTGAGGCTCGGCCTGAGCATGTGGATAGCGCCTTGGAGCATGGGGTAGTAGGGTAGTGGAAGTCGGCTGCTGGGGCTGGGTCCCTTGGGGTGGGGAGGACTCTCACCTGCCCCTCTCTGGGGTGCCCCACGAGAAAACAGCTTGGCACAGAGTCCGGTGGTATGGTTATGGGAGCCTCATTTTCTATGTTGATTTTAGAGTGAGAAAAATCTCTGCAACAGATATGCATCCTGTGTCTTTTGTTATTAAGGATCACTATTCATAGACACTTCTTTAGGACTTTCAAATCTGCCATCAGATTTCTATCCTCCTATATATTAACAGATTACAAAAAAGTTCTATTTTGGTGAGACATTTTGGTGACTAAAAAATATGAAAATGACTGAAGTTTCTATAAAACTAAATTTTGTTTTAGTTTTTAAAACTCAAGGTAGGTTTTATGTTAAAAAGCAAAGTCCTACATAGCAGGTGCCCTTCGGTGTCCTCCAGAAGAAACAACCAAGTTGTGAAATTTATGTCTTACTTTGACTTTTTGTTGTTGTTGCTGAGAATATGTCTCCCACAAAATAATTTTTTTAATTAATCACAAACTTTGTACTAAAATAATATTTTAAAATTATGTAGTCTCTTAGTTTCTGTTCAATTCATACACATTGTGAAGATAAATAAAAAACCAAATATATAGGAAGGAATATGTCCTATTTATTGTTTTAAAATAGTTGATCAACTGAAACTTTTACTAAATATTTTGGTAATATAAAGCTTTTGGTCAGCACTATCTGAAAGCCTTAGTTTAATAATTCTTATATAATAGTTTTCAGTCCACTGAAAATAAATTCAAATTCAGGGCTAAAGCATGTTTAATCTTCCTTAACATGATCTTTCTGTTAGTCCTGAAGTCCTTATTTTCTCCAACTACTTGCCTTGTTTCTTTATTCCAGACATATAATCAGGTTCTGTTTGCATTAATATTAGACAAAGCAATTTCTCTACTTGAAAGGATTTTAATAGACCTAATACTAAAAGAGCTGTATAACCTGTGACTTCTGCTCAAACTGATCATAGTTCTGTGAAATCTGTTATCAGCTGGGCCATTTATAACTAGCTCTTTCCTCTTTGACCCCCATGCTTTATCTACTAAACTGCTATCTTTTCTGTATTGTGCCTCTGACTTCTTGCCAACAGTGTTTGTGAATGCTTTCAAGTCAAGATCTAATGCAGTTTCTTTGATCTAAGTGAAAAAGAGAATACTACCATGACCACAGAGGAATTAAAGTAGGGTTTATAATGGATGATATCAAAGTTAAGAAGAAAGGATAAGCTACTTGGACAAGATAAAGAAAAACATACTATATTTTGGTTTTACCTACTTTACAATGTGTTGTGTTATTTTGGCTCTTCATGCTTATTATTAGGCTTGCTTCCCAAACTGCCTATTATTATTTCTTTGCTTTGTGGACTCCCAAAAGGAATTTAGTGTCACATTGGTCATCTCTGTGGAAAGACACTAATTAGGTAATTCCACATTCCCTTTTATTTGACATTCATCTATTAATCTATCTGAAACTTTATTGGCTCTGAATAAAAGTCTCCATGCCTTCCTGTGTGTATAGTGATCCCTTTAAGTTATCTCTACATGATTGACTTCAATTAAACTATAGGTGACTAAGGAAGAAATTTCTGTCTCTTCAAGAATTATTCTTCTCGGGGCTGGAGCAATAGCACAGTGGGTAGGGCGTTTGCCTTGCAAGTGGCCTACCTCAGTTCGATTTCCAGCACCCCATATGGTCCCCTGAGCACCGCCAGGGGTAATTCCTGAGTGCAGAGCCAGGAGTAACCCCTGTGCATCGCCGGGTGTGACCCAAAAAACAAAAACAACAAAAAAAGAATTATTCTTCTCAAAATCAGTAAATATACTTTCAAGCATTGTCTGACTTGAGTTTTCTTCCTTCACTGTACAGGCATTACTTCACAACACCTGTATCCTCTCTTTTGATTTATTTTTTGTTTTGTTATAAAGGAACATAATGACAGTAGTATCAATGTTTACAGTATGATATACAGTGTACACCACCACCACTAAAATTACAAAACCCTCCACAAAAATCCAAATATATATTTTTCTTTCTTTTATTTTTCTTCCAAATATTTTCTTCCACATTTTCATCTTCTCCACCCAAAGAAGCCACCTTCTCACTGTTTGATAATAAGTTTTGTAATCTAATACCAAAGGTTTGCCATCGTTCAATATTGTCCATTTCTATCTTTCTTTTTCTATATTCCACAGATAAATGAATTCTCAGATATTTGTCTTTCTCTTGACTTCTTTCACTTAAAATGATATTCTCCAGCTCCATTCATGTTTTTGTGAACTGGAAGATTTCAATCTTTCTTATAGCTGCATAGTAACCTTTGTTACATCAAGATAATTTTTTTCCATTAATCTTTCATTGAACTGTTAGGTTTTTGTACCTTGCCTATTGTACAATGGGCTAGATATACCATTTTTAGATGATAGTTTGTGTTTGAGAGGTATATGACAAATTATGGAATCATTAGGTTACATTGGTTCTCTACTTTTACTTACTTTGAGGTATTCCCATACTGCTTTGCACAGACAAAATACATGATGTTACTGCCACCAAAGTAACAAAGGTTACTTTTTCACCACAATCCTCCAAACTGGTTGCTTTCAGTCTTTTTTATACATACCATTATCAGTGGTGTGATAATGACATGCCATCTCATTGTCATTTTGATTTGTATTTCTCTGTCACTGTCACTGTCATCCTGTTGCTCATCGATTTGTTCGAGCAGGCACCAGTAACATCTCTCATTGAGAGACTTATTGTTACTGTTTTTGGCATATCCAATACACACAGGTAGCTTGCCAGGCTCTACCGTGCGGGCACCATACTCTTGGTAGCTTGCCGGGCTCTCCGAGAGGGGCGGAGAAATCAAACACGGGCCGACCTCGTGAAAGGTGAACGCCCAACCGCTGTGCTATCACTCCAGCCCCTTGTATTTCTCTAATAAGTAATAACAAGTATTTGTACTTCTCTAATAAGTTCATTGTTCTCTAACAATGAACACCCTTTTTATATGCTTGCTAGCTATCATATGCCAGTTTGGAAAGTACTTGTTCCTCTTCTCATCCTATTTTCAAGGAACTATGAGCTGATTTTTGTCAATTTGTTATTGTTATATATATATATATACATATATATATATTTTATTACATATATACATATCCTTATCTTAGTCTTACATGATTATATTTTCTCCCATTCAATGGGGAACCACATGATTCTGGGTTTCTTTTTCCGGGTAGACTTTTTTCTAATTAATTTGTATTTTCTTGGGGCAGGAGCGATAGCACAGCGGGTAGGGCGTTTGCCTTGCACGTGGCCGACCCGGGTTCGATCCCCGGCATCCCATATGGTCCCCCAAGCACTGCCAGGAGTAATTCCTGAGTGCAAAGCCAGGAGTAACCCCTGAGCATCGCTGGGTGTGACCCAAAAAGAAAAAAAAATTAATTTGTATTTTCTAAGAAAAATAAATACTCATGTTCTCCTTCTTACCTTAAAAGCATTTAAATTAAAATGAGCTTTTTAATTAGTATTTTCTATATTCTTTAAAATTATTTATACTAATTTATTATCATTAGTTGGTAGAATTAAACATTCAAAATAAATCAAACTGAATCCATTTCATATATAATAATTTAGAAATAATATTCCATTTGTATTTAAAAGTTAGTCTCCATTAAACAGAGTAAAAAACCTTTTTAAACAAAACTTAAATAATGGACCATGATCTTTTAGTAGGAAAAGTTTATTTCTTTGTTACACAAGCAACACTATGTCTTTTCCCTTTGCAGGTAAGTTTAACATTGTATCCCACCATGGATAAGAATAGAGTCCTAGGACCAGTTTCTCTGAATTTTAATTTTAATTCAGCCAACTTCTTTGTGACTTTGGCAAGTTTCTTATTTATGTCAGTGACTTTCTCTTATAATGAGCATTAGTGGTGTTGTGTGGAATAGATTATGAAGAAAACACTTAGAATACTTACTATACCATAAGTATTTAATGAATTTTACATATAGTGTTACTTTTTAAGCAGTGTTTTGGTGGTAATTAAGAATGCAGAAGTTGTGATAAAATGAATCTGTATTTTTTCTCTCTCATAACTAAATTTCACCCAGTTGATCACTAGCAGTACATAGAGAAGTTTTCTCTGCTTTAGGAGGTAAATTTGTACCTTCCCATTTCATATTTTGAAGCACTAACAAACCTCTCATATTCAGAATGTTATCTTATATGGAAACAAGGTTGTATAAAAGTGATAAAGTTAAAACATGGTCATCAGTATATTTCCTATCCTTGATGATTGACTTCCTTCTGAAAAGAATAAATTTGTTTATGTATACACATACACGGCTGGAGTGATGTGTATATTATTTATGCACAGCGGTTGGGCATTCTTCTTTCTCGCGGCCGACCCATGTTCGATTCCTCCGCCCCTCTTGGAGAGCCCAGCAAGCTACCAAGAGTATGGAGCCCTCACAGTGGAGCCTGGCAAGCTACCCGTGCGTATTGGATATGCCAAAAACAGTAACAACAAGTCTCTCAATGAGAGACGTTACTGGTGCCTGCTCGAGCAAATCGATGAGCAATGGGATGACAGTGACAGTGATACACATACACACAGATACATGCAGAGAAAGAACTCTCAAACTCTCTATGAGTACCATGGCAGAGATCATCCTGAGGGAGATTTGCGTTGTTTATCTACTGGTCCGATACATCAAAGATTGCAGGTAAGTCATCACATCAAATTAGGTGATAAGGTGAGTTCAGTTTTCTAATATGTACTCTGAAGAAGACAGTCCCCAAAATATATTTGCCCCAACCTTATTGTCTCCAGAGCTGAAATAATACATTTCATTGCCTGAAACATTTATTCAATGGTATTTTGTTACAATAGCCTGAAAACTTTGCTTTATCACTGTCTATTGTGTTTATTTTATAGCTTTACACCAGTTACCACCAGACAATGACTCTCTGATGTTACATTTTTATGTTGGAAAAAGGTGAAAATGTAGAATTAAAAATGCAGATTTCAGTCAAATGTTATGTAGGATGCAAGTTTTCCCTCAAAAGGCACTGTTTTGTACGAAATAACAGTAGGTCCAGCTCAATCTATGGATATTGGATGAAATTAATAATTATAAAAATTTGCATTATTCTATATGCTTCACCTGACCCTTTAAAAATTCCGATATATACTAACTGGAATTAATTTATTAGTTTCAAGTGTTAAATATGTTAGGTTACATTAATATAAGAAGATATGACAGTCCCTTATTTGCAGCTTCATTAAAACAGTTTCGTGATTAAATTGAAAACAAATGTTCAAATTTAAGAAACATTATAAAGCTACAAATTTGTGGAGAAACATGAGAATTTATTCTTAGATGAGAAAAGAAAAAGAATAGAAGTTGTATCAAGGAAGGAATTTAGCACTTCACTGCCTAATAGTATGCCAACATTAGAAGTTATAAACATAGATGAACTTGCAATAGCAAAGCAATAAAAAGATTAGAATAATTTAACTAAAAATCTTTATAGCAATATTTTGTGGTTACAAATTATAAATTTGCTTGATTTTTATTTCTCTTTCAGTTTTTTTATGTAATGATTCTATACCACCAGTACACATCTTCCTCCTTTGGGCTCCAAAAACTATGATTACTAAGTGGACAGCACTGTATCACTATCATCCCATTGTTCATCAATTTGCTCTAGCAGACACCAGTAAAGTCTAAATTGTCAGACATGTTGTTACTGTTTTTGGCATATCGAATACACCACGGGTAGCTTGCCAGGCTCTGCTGTGTGGGCGGGATACTCTCTCAGTAGCTTTCCAGTCTCTCCGAGAGGGACAGAGGAATGAAACCCTAGTCGGTCATTTATAAGGCAAATGCTAGGAAAAAATCTATTTAAAATAACTAGCTCATAAACCACGTGTAAGTTTATAAACAGTTTAAAATTATACTACAATGGGATAACTAAATCATTTGTGTGTTAAAGTTGTGTAATAATTTCAAGAAATATTCAGATTTAGTATAATTTTATTACACTAAATATTCAATCACTACACGAATTATCTGCTCACTGATGACTACTAATTATAGAGAAGGGGAAATGAACACTAATAACTTGATCCTCAGGGTCAATTTGTCTCAATTAAAAGTATTATCTTCCTAAAATGTGTATTTATGTCAGAATTCTATTTGGGTTTATAGGTAGTTTTGTTTTCATGACAACCATTAAATGTATATAAATTCTGGTCCCCTAAAACTCTACACCTTAAGAACTTAAATTATGAGAACTGCTCTGAACTTTTAAAAAAATATTATATAATGCTGGGTGTTTTTCTCTTAAACAATGTTCTTTCTTCAGTGTTGTTTGTTGCCTATCTGAAGAATTTTTTTTTTAAATCCAAAAGATGGGATCGTGAAAAGAATAATAACATCATTCATGAACCAACCCATTAAAAGTAAGATGCAATGTAGGAACTTGTGACTCAATGATGGTCCATAGGAATAGTGGCTTAGGGATTTCTTGAGAATTTATGAGATAGGCTTGTTTGTTCTACCCAATTTACTAAATTAGATTCTGCTCTATATAATGATTCCCAAGTCACCATTATATTTAGGAGACTTAATTAAAAAATTTACTGGTTAAAGAAACTTTGGTATATCTGCTCAATGGAATACTATGCAGCTATTAGAAAAGATAAAGCCATGAAATTTTCATATAGGTGAACCAACATGGAAAGTATCATGTTAAGTGAAATGAGTCAGAAAGAGAGGGATAGACATAGAAAAATTGCAGTCATTTGTGGAATACAAAGGAACAGAATGGGAGACTAACACCCAAGAACAGTAGAGATAAATACCAGGAGGATTACTCCACAGCTTAGAAGCTGGTCTTGCACGCTGGGGGAAAAGGCAGCTCAGGTAGAGAAGGGATAACTAAGTATATGGTGCTAGGAGGGCCCGTTTGGGATTGGAGATGTGGGCTGAAAGTAGACTATAGACCGAACATGATGGCCACTTAATACCTCTACTGCAAACCACAACACCTAAAAGGAGAGAGGGAGCAAAAGGGAATGCCCTGCCACAAAGGCAGGGAAGGGTAGGAGGGGGAGGGATGCTGGGACCACTGGTGGTGGAAAATGGGCACTGGTAGAGTGATGGGCACTCGACCACTGTATGACTGAAAAGCAGGCATGAAAGTTTGTAAGTCTGTAACTGTACCTCATGGTGATTCACTAATAAAAAAATTTCAAACAATTTTACTGGTAACATGCACATATAATCAAGAGGAAAAATTCTAGGCAGCCCCAGAGATCCACACAGACCCAATACCAGCATGGAGTGAGCTCCTGTATCTGTTCCAGCAGGCTAATTGGACCTATCAAGTGAAATGAGATTCAGGAACCACCAGGTCTCTGTCCAGGCCTAGTATTAGTGTGGAGTGAGTTCCTACACAGCTGTAAACATCCTCCAAAAGGACCAAATTCTAGGCCCCACCAGACATCTATTTGGTCTTGCATCAGCTCCTAATTAACACATAACTAGGAAAATGGGACAATGAGAGAACTTAATTGTATCAGCAGAGGATTACAAAAGTACAGGAAGATCTCTAACAACATCAAAATTTTGCAATCTTTATAAAGAAGACATTAGGATAGTTTATGTTGAAACTAAATGATCTGAAACTGGCATTTGAAGAGAGAACCAATAAATTCAAAGAGAGAATGATGGACAAGGTGAAAGAATTCACTAAAATAGAAGTAAAGGAGCAAAAAAAAAGTAGTAGTCAGAGAATCATAGTGAAAATAATGCAAATTATGTTTGGAAATTAGAAAATATGGTAAACAGGTATTACAAAAAATAAGAGACAATAGACCACAGAAAAAGAGAAAGATGAAGATAATTTGAAAGGTATTATTGATGATAATTGGAGACTCAAACTCAGAATCATAGGAATTTCAGAAAGAATAAATAGAGGCAGAAGAGAAGATAGCCTAGTTAAGTAAATAGTAGTCAAAAACGTTCTCAATATGAGGAGAGAAATGGTAGCACTGGTCCAAGAGGTTCCAAAGAGTTCCAATAGAAATAAGCCCAAAGTGACAAGCATCAAGACCATTGCATAAAAGTTGCAAGAACCAGTTAGTGACAGATTATTTAATACAGCAAGAAAGAAGCCAAATATCACATGAAAGGAAAAAAATAAATAAAAGATTCACATATGTTTCTCTAACAAAACTTTACAAGCAAGAAGAGTATGTAATGATTTTACAAAATATTGAACAAAAACCCCTCCAACCAAGAATACTCTACCCCCAGAAAAGGTTATCATTCAAGGTTGAAGGAAAATTAAAGACTTTCTCAGACAAACAGTAGTTGAAAACATATTTATCTAAACTTGTTGGTAATGTCACTGAATATCTCAAAGAAAAATCAAGGAAAAGTGACATAAGCAAATAAGCATCTCTTTGATACATTGCAACAAATTCCTTGATAGTAACAATTTCTCTAATGCCGTGTACTTAGATCCCCCACAAAATGGCGTAATAAAGCAATAACGGTCAAGGAAGGGCATTTTATACTGGTAAGAGAACAGTAGACCAGAAAGACAATATATGTGCATTGAATAAAGGGGCAACAAAGATTATGAAGAAGTCGCCCTGAACAAATTCATCAATTGCAACACAATAGAAGTGAGAAATATTAAGATCTCACACTCATTAGAAAGGGAATCACACATAAATCAATCACAAAATAAAAACCTCAAATGAGGAATTGGGTAACTGCATCTATTATACATATTTGTTACCCTCTATCATCTACCACAAAAACAAAATATATTTTCTACTCTAGCACAGATGAACTAGTTTCCAGGGCAAATCACACAGTGTGACAAAATTTAAAAATGTATTAAAGATAGATATAATATTAAATATTTTGTCTAATCATGAAATCATACAGTTGGGGGTAAATCATATGAAGAAAATAAGGAAAATTTCCAACATTTCAAAACTATATAATATTCTCTTAAATGATATTTGAATCAAAGATGAAATAAGAGAAGGAAAAAAATGATGTCTTGAATTTTTAGAGAGAAGCTAGTTGGAAGGTGGGGGCTAGAATTCTGCATGCATGAACCACTACCTTAAAAAACATTGTAAATACCTGTGCCTAAAATAGAACTTAAAATAAAATAATTTTTAAATATTCCTTGAAACCAATAAGAATGAAAACATAAAGTAACAGAACTTATGATACAGAAAGGAAATTAGTGATTAAGGAAATTACTGTCATAATTTAAATTCTCCAGAGCAAAAGTTCTTGCTTATATGGGTTCACTGGTGAGTTCTGCGAAAATTTCAAAGAAGGCATAGTTCCCCTATTCCCTAAGGTCTTCTAAAATATTTAATAAACAGAATCCTTTCTAACAGTTTCTATTAAACTAACATTACACATAACAATAAGTAACAAAATGAATAACAAAAAAGACAGAAAATTCCAAAGTAGATTATTACATGCAAGTATTCTTTTTTTGACATTAATAATTATATTGATAACTTTATTTATTTTTATTTTTTTATTTTTTATTTTTAATTAGTGAGTCACAGTGAGGGTACAGTTACAGATTTAAACATTTCGTGCTTGTTTTTCCCTCATGCAGTGTTCAGGAGCCCATCCCTCCATCAGTGTCCATTCTCCACCACCAATGAACCCGGGAACCTTCCCACACCCAAATCCCACCCCCCACCCCACCCTACCTCTGTGGGAGGGAATTCCAATTTGTTCTCTCTCTCTCTCATTCTGGGTGTTGTGGTCTGCAATAGGGGTATTGAATGGCCATCATGTTCGGACACTAGCCTGCTTTCAGCAAACATTTTCCTTACCACGTGGGATCTCCACTCACAATTTACTTGGTGATCCCTTCTCCATTTGGTATGACTTTCCCCCAGTGTGTGAGGCCAAGTTCCAAACTATAGAGTCAACCTCCTGGTATTGTATACTACTATTCTTGGGTATTAGTCTCCTACTCTGTTATTTTATATTCCACAGATGAGTGCAATCTTTCTATGTCCGTCCCTCCCTTTCTGACTCATTTCACTTAGCATGATACTTTCCATGTTGATCCATTTATATGCAAAGTTCATGACTTTATCTTTTCTAACAACTGCATAGTATTCCATTGTATAGATGTACCAGCGTTTCTTTAACCAGTCATCTGTTTTTTCCAGGTTCTGGCTATTGTAAACAGTGCTGCGATGAACATGTAAGTGCAGATGTCATTTGGACTGTAGTTTTTTGTTTCTCCAGGGTATATTTCCAGAAGTGGTATTGCTGGATCAAATGGAAGCTCAATTTCTAATTTTTTGAGAAGCGTCCATATTGTTTTCCAAAGGGGCTGGACCAGTTGGCATTCCCACCAAAAGTGCAGGAGGGTCCCTTTCTCCCCACATCCTCTCCAACAGTGGTTGCTTTTGTTCTTTTGGATGTGTGCCATTCTCTGTGGTGTGAGGTGGTATCTCATGGAAGTTTTGATCTGCATCTCTCTGATGATTAGTGATGAAGAGCATTTTTTCATGTACCTTTTAGCCATTCGTATATCTTCCTTGGAAAATTTCTGTTCATTTCTTCGGCCCATTTTCTGATAGGGTTGGATGTTTTCTTCTTGTAGAGTTCAACCAGTGCTTTATATATCCTTGACATCAACCCTTTATATGTGGGTATTGGGAGAATATCCATTCCCATTCTGTAGATTGCCTTTGTACTTTGGTCACTGTGTCTTTTGCGTTGCAAAAACTTCTTAGTTTAATATAGTCCCATATGTTTATCTCTGTTTCTACTAGATTGCTTAGTTCCATGTCATCTTTTTTTTTTTTTTTTTTTTTTTTTTTTGCTTTTTGGGTCACACCTGGCGATGCACAGGTGTTACTCCTGGCTCTGCACTCAGGAATTACTCCTGGCGGTGCTCAGGGGATCATATGGGATGCTGGGAATCGAACCCCGGTCAGCCGCGCGCAAGGCAAACGCCCTACCTGCTGTGCTATCGCTCCAGCCCCCGTTCCGTGTCATCTTTGAAGATACCTTTAGCTTCAATATCGTGAAGGGTTTTGCCGACCTTGTCTTTGATGTACCTTATGGATTGTGGTCTGATGTTGAGGTCTTTAATCCATTTTGATCTGATTTTTGTGCAGGGTGTCAAGTCCAGGTCTAAGCCCATTCTTTTGCATGTGGTTGTGCAGTTATGCCAGCACCATTTGTTGAAGAGGATTTCCTTGCTCCACTTTACATTTCTTCTCCTTTATCAAAGATTAGATGATCATACATTTGGGGTTGTGTGTAGGGATATTCCATTCTGTTCCATTGGTCTGCAGCTCTGCCTTTGTTCCAGTACCATGCTGTTTTAATTGTTACTTCTTTGTAGTAAAGATTGAGGTTGGGGTGGGTGATGCCTCCCATCATATTTTTCCCAAGAATTGTTTTAGCTATCCGTGGGCATTTATTGTTCCATATGATTTCATGATTGCTCGATCCATTTCTTTGAAGAATGTCATGGGTATCCTTATAGGGATCACATTAAATCTGTGTAGCGCTTTGGGGAGTATTGACATTTTGACAATGTTGATTCTCTAGGTAGGATTACACCTATCCATGAGCAGAGAATATGTTTCCATTTCCTCATGTCCTCTTTTATTCCATGGAGTAGCGTTTTATAGTTTTCTTTGTAGAGGCCTTTTACTTCTTTAGTTAAGCTGATTCCAGGGTATTTGATTTTCTGGGGCACGATTGTGAACGGGATTGCTTTTTTCATGTCCCTTTCCTCTGTCTCATTGTTTGCATATAGGAAGACCATGGGTTTTTTGGTATTGATTTTATAGCCTGTGACTTTACTGTACAGGTCAATTGTTTCTAAGAGTTTCTTAGTAACAATTGACCTGTTTTAGGTTTTAGGCTTCTCTAGATATAGTATCATATCATCTGAGAATAGTGAGAGTTTGACTTCTTCCTTTCCTATCTGAATGCCCTTAATATATTTTTCTCGCCTAATGTCTATTGCTAGCACTTCCAGTACTATACTGAAGAGAAGTGGTGAGATTGGGCATCCTTGTTTTGTCCCTGGTCTTAGAGGAAAGGCCCTTAGTTTTTCCCCATTGATGATAATGCTTGCCATAGGTTCATGGTAGATGGCTTTGACTATCTTGAGGAAAGTTTCTCTAAAACCCATTTTGGTGAGAATTTTCATCATGAATGGATGTTGGATCTTGTCAAATGCTTTCTCTACATCTATTGATATGATCATATAATTTTTATCTTTACTTTTGTTGATGTGATAGATTATGTTGATTGATTTTTGAATGTTAAACCATCCTTGCATCCCCGGGATGAATCCCACTTGATAATGGAGTATGATCTTTTCGATGAGTTCTTGGATTCTATTTGCTAGTATTTTGTTGAGGATCTTCGCATTGGTATTCATCAGGGATATTGGTCTATAGTTTTCTTTGTTAGTGGTGTCTTTGTTTGCTTTTGGTATTAGGGAGATATGTGCCTCATAAAAACTGTTCGGGAGTGTTCCTGTCTTTTCAATTTTCTGGAAAAGCTTTCAGAGAACTGGCAACAAGTCTTCTTTAAATGTCTGGAAGTATTCGCCAGTGAATCCATCTGGACCTGGGCTTTTGTTTTTGGGGAGACTTTTGATTACAGTTTCTATTTCCTTTTTATATATGGGCGTATTCGGTACTTCAAGTCTTCTTGGTTTAGTCTTGGGAGATTGTAGGAATCAACAAATTAATCCATTTCTTTTAGCTTCTCTTGTTTTGTGGCATACAGACTTTCAAAGTAGTCTCTGATGATATTTTGAATCTCCTTGGTTTCTGTTGTGATGTCCCCCTTTTCATTTCTGATTCGGTTTATTAGGGTTCTCTCTCTCTCTTTCTTTGTGAGTCTTGCTAGCGGTTTATCAATCTTATTTATTTTCACAAAGAACAAGCTCTTTGTTTTGTTTATCTTTTAGATTGTTTTTCATGTTTCCATGTCATTAATTTCTGCTCTAAGTTTTATTATTTCTTTCCTTTGATCTGGTTTGGGTTCCTTTTGTTGGTCCTCTTCTAAGATCTTGAGCTGCGAAGTCAAACTATCTATATAGGCCCTTTCTTCCTTTCTGAGGAAGGCTTGCAGAGCTATAAATTTTCCCCTTAACACATCTTTAGCTACGTCCCATAGGTTCTGGTAGCTTGTGTCTTCATTCTCATTTGTTTCGAGGAATTTTTTTATTTTTTCCTTGACTTCCTTCATGATCCACTCATTGTTTAACAGTCAGTTGTTTAATTTCCAGATGTTTGTTTTGGCTCTCCGAATCTGTGTGTGATTACCTTCCACCTTCAGTGTATCATGGTCTGAAAAGATAGTTGATACAATTTTTATCTTCGCGATTCTGTTAAGGTATAATTTGTGGCCCAGAACGTGGACTATTTTGAAAACATTTTATGTGCACTGGAAAAGAATGTGTATTCTTTCTTTTGGGGGTGTATAGCCCTGTATAGGTCTATTAGCCCTGTCTCCTCCATTTCTTACTTCAGGGCCATTGTTTCTTTGCTAAGTGTTGTTCTTGTCGACCTGTCCAGAGGTGATGAGGCAGTATTGAAGTCTCCAACTACTATCGTCTTGCTAGTTATGTCCCCCTTAAATTCTGTTAGGAGTTCTTTTAAGTATTTTGCTGGTTGTTCATTAGGTGCATATATGTTTAAGAGTGTGATTTCTTCCTGTTGTACATATCCCTTGATGTATAGAAAATGGCCTTCGCTGTCTCTTCTGATCTTTTTCAGCCTGAAATCTATGTTGTTGGATGCTAGTATGGCCACTCCAGCTTTTTTGAGGGAGTTGTTTGCTTGCAGGATTGTTTTCTATCCTTTGACTCTGAGTCTGTTTTTGTTCTGGCTATTCAGATGTGTTTATTATAGTTAGCAGAAAGTTAGGTTTAGTTTCAGAATCCATTTTACCACTCTGTGCCTCTTGATTGGTGCATTTAAACCATTAACATTGAGAGAAATTATTGTCATGGGATTTTGTGCCATTTTTCTGTAGGGTTTGTTATTCTCGTAGGGTTTTTCCTTGTCTTATAATAGCCCTTTTAGTCCTTCTTTTAAGTTTGTTCTTGAGTCTATGAAGTTCTTGAGCTGTTGTTTCTCCATGAAATAGTGTATGGTTCCTTCAAGTTTAATTGAGAGTTTAGCCGGGTAAAGTATTCTTGGTGAGGCGTTCATTTCATTAAGTTTTTTCACAATATCCCACCATTGTCTTCGTGCTTGGAAGGTTTCCTTTGATAGGTCTGCTATGAATCTAAGGGGTGCTCCTTTGTATGTGATTTCCTTCTTTGATCTTGCTGCTTGCAGTATTGTGTCTCTATCCATGGCATCCATCATTCTGACTATGACATGACTTAAGGATTTCTTATTTGGGTCCCTTTTAGCTGGCACCCTTCGGACTCCTTATATCTGAATGCCCGCATTCTCTAGCTCTGGGAATTTCTTAGCAATGATGTCTTTGATTGTGTTTTTTTCAATGGGATTCGTTCCCTGTGCTTCTGGTACTCCAATGATTCTTATGTTGTTTCTCTTTAGGTAATCGCCTAAGACTCTAATTCGTTCCAGAGCCATTTTTAGGTCTTTTGCCATTGTTTGTTGTTGCTTATATGCTTTCTGCAGCTCATCTTCAAGCTCACTGATTCTGTCTTCAGCTGTAGTCATCCTACTACTGAAGGTTACTACTGAGTTTTTTTATTTCATCTACCGATTCTTTTAATTGTGTGACTTCTGTTTGTAGCTTTGAAATTTCTGCTCTCATTTCTTCCTGGATTATCTTGGTGGACCATTCTAAAGCTGCATCCATATCCTCCCTTAATTTATTGGATGTTCGTTCCATAGTTGCTTTGAGTTCATCAACCATCTTTACGATTTCCTCTCTGAATCCTTTATCTGAGAGGAGGTTGCATTTCTGGGAAGTCCCTGTTGAGGTTTCTGAGATCCTGTCTTCCATTTCTCCTGGCGGTTACATACAAGTATTCCTGATTAATCACTGCCACTGTCACTGCAACTTTCATTTCGTTGCTCATCGTTTTGTTCAAGTGGGCACCAGTAACCTCTCTCATTGTGAGACTTTTTTGTTACTGTTTTTGGCATATCCGATACACCACGGCTATCTTGCCAGGCACTGCCGTGCAGACGCAATACTCTCGATAGCTTGCTGGGTTCTATTAATGCAAAATTTCTCAATGAAACTTTAGTAAAATCATTATCATCTCACACAGAGAATAGCTGATATAAGAAAGACTGGAACTATTCAATGTCAGGGCTATTGTGAGGATATGGTGAAAAATAAAATCAAATTCAGTATTGGTGAGAATATTGTCGAGCTCTAGAAATGAAGTATGGATATTTTACAAAAATGTTAGAACAGATAGTTCATATGACATACTGTTTCCACTTGTTGACATATATATAGCACTGTAGCACTGTCATCCCATTGTTCATCAATTTGCTCAAGCGGGCACCAGTAATGTCTCCATTGTGAGACTTGTTACTGTTTTTGACATATTGAACGTGCTGTGGGTAGCTTGCCAGGCTTTGCCATGCGGGCGGGATACTCTCGGTATCTTGCCGGACTATCCAAAAGGGACAGAGGAATAAAATATAAAATCATACAGTTTTTTCCAACCAGGAAAAAATTGGGTCTAGTGGATTAGTGGGCTTAGAGCTTACTTGCTTGTGGCTGACTATGGTTCAATACCTGGCACCCTGTGTAGTCTCTTTCAAGCACTGGTAGGAGAGATTCCTAAGCATGGAGCAAGAAGTGAGTCTTGAGTTCTGTTAAGTCTAGCTTCAAGAGAAACAAAAATAATTTGAGGTTGTCATGTTAATGGGAACAATTCAAAGGGGGAATGAAAATTTTCAGGTAACCTCACCCATCTGTAGAAACACAGACAAAACAAGATGCTAAACAGAACTGAATGATGAGAATCCTTTACATTGGAATACAAAATTAATTACAAAATAGTGAGAAAAGCAAGGGAAAGAAGACCAGACAAGAGGCAATGTATGAAATGTAGTGGAGGGTCATGGGCACTTTGTGTGTATTAAATGTATGTACAGTAATATTTAACGTTATTATAAATACTTAAACTATAATAAGCTAAAATTAATTAAAAAATCATAAATAATTTACTAGCAATATCAGAATGATATGGAAGAGAAGTTATCAAAAGTTTAATCTTAAAGTTGCATTGTTCCTCTTTAGACAACTTTCTAGAAATATAGATATTAAAGGCGATTTTCTTATATTATAAAATGTAAGATGCCTTCTGGTATGAAAATAAACAGTTATAAGGAATTTCTGAACTTAAAGAAGATTTAACATTGACTAATATCCAGGGACACTCGCTAGAAAATTGCATTTGTACCCCATTGTTTATTTTTAAAACACTACAGAAAGGCTTCTAATTCCAACATGAACTTACTTTTCATCCCAAATCTATTATATTTCTTATAGTTTATCTGCTATAGTCTCACAGATATGTAAAAAGTGTCAAACTCATAAAGTCATTAACAATAGTACGGAAACATGTAAATGACTTATTGATAAGAAAGTTGCAAAATGAAAGACTGAATAAAAGGTGTGTTTTTTTAATGGTTTTATGTAGCTTAAGGTAATAGTGAGAAAGTCACATGAAGAATAAAGATACATTAGGATTTGGATTATAGTGCTAGACAAATAAGCAGATGATAAGCGTCTTTAGGCAATACATTAATTAAAAACATAAGAGTAGAATGGACAAAAGCAATTAATTTTTCATAAAGAAGAACAAAATTCTAATTATCACAAGATCCTTGACAACTTTAAATGATCCTTTCTGCATTAAAATTAGTCTACATTAAGTTAACAAAATATAATCAGAAGGCTCTGTTAGCATGATTAATAACTTCTAAGAAATAATACTTATTGGTAAATAAAATTATGATTTGTTGGTTTTATCCTCCAAACACTTAATTTTATTTAATGAAGTGCTGATTGAAATTTTAAAAATTAGAACAAATACTCTTAATATTTGTAGTAATACATTAAATTTTAATGAAGGAAAATGTTAAAGTGGAATATTAAGATCCACTATTATAACCTTAAATACATATTGACTAGAGTCATTATATTTGACCATTTCAGGAAGTGATGGTGTTTACCAGATGGTGCTTGGGATGTGATGTGGGTCAAATTACAGGCCTGCGCACAGCAGGCACTCCAGCCCTTTGAGACATTACCTTGCACCCAGTTTAGATATTTTTTTAAAATTTTTTATTGAGTCACCATGTGGAAAGTTACAAAGTTTTCAGGTTTAAATCTCAGTTATACAATGCTCGAATACCCATCCCTTCACCAGTGCTCATATTCCACCACCAAGAATCCCAGTATAGCTCCACCCCACCCCCTCACACCCCTAACCCCCCCACGCCCCTAGTCCCCCCACCCGAAGCACCCCCCCCGCCTGTGTAACTAATAAATTTCACTTTACTTTCACTTTGATTGCATACAATATTTCAACAAAACTCACTATTATTGTTTGGAGAGTCTCTCCCCTAAAGTCAGACCTGCTGAAAAGGAAGCATTAGATAATTTGTTTTCCATTGCTGAGGATGAAGAGGTATGAGGTCGAGTGACCACACTTAGCGGCCTCTCAGTTTTGGGTTTCTGTAATTTAGTATTTTAGTAACTAAGTCCAGAGAGATATCTGCCAGAAGTTGCATCGTTGCCAACTTGTACTTCTCAGTTACATTATATTCCACATATGAATTCAATCTTTCTATGTCTGTCTCTTTCTTTCTGACTCATTTCAGTCAACATGATACTTTCCATGTTGATCCATTTATATGCAAATTTCATGACTTCATGTTTTCTGACAGCTACATAGTATTCCATTGTGTAGATGTACCAGAGTTTCTTTAACCAGTCATCTGTTTTGGGGCACTCTGTTTTTTTCCAGATTCTGGCTATTGTAAACAGTGCTGCAATGAACATAGAAATACATATGCAATCTCTACTATACCGTTTTGCCTCTCCGGGATATATTCCCAGGAGTGGTATTGCTGGGTCAAATGGAAGCTCAATTTCTAATTTTTTGAGAATCGTCCATATTGTTTTCCAAAAGGGCTGAACCAGTCGGCATTCCCACCAGCAGTGAAGAAGAGTCCCTTTCTCCCCGCATCCACGCCAACACAGGTTGCTTTTGTTTTTTGGGATGTGGGCCAGTCTCTGTGGTGTGAGATGATATCTTATGGTTGTTTTGATCTGCATTTCCCTGATGATTAGTGATGTGGAACATTTTCTCATGTGCTTCTGAGCCATTCGGATTTCTTCTTTAGGAAAGCTTCTGTTCATTTCATCACCCCATTTTTTGATCGGGTTGGCAGTTTTCTTCTTGTGGAGTTCAAACAGTGCATTGTATATCCTTGTTATCAACCCTTTATCGGATGGGTACTGCATAAATATCCTTTCCCATTCTGTAGATTGTCTTTGTACTTTGGTCACTGTTTCTCTTGAGGTGCAGAAGCTTCTTAGTTTGAGATAGTCCCATTCATTTATCTCTGTTTTTACTTGCTTGGCAAGTGGCGTGTCAGCTTTGAAGATACCTTTGGCTTCAATGTCCTGGAGGGTTTTGCCGACCTTGTCTTCAATGTACCTTAGGGATTCTGGTCTGATGTTGAGGTCCTTAATCCATTTTGATCTGACTTTTGTACATGGTGATAGGTGGAGGTCTAAGCCCATTTTTTTGCATGTAGCTGTCCAGTTTTGCCAGCACAATTTGTTAAACATGCTTTCCTTGCTCCACTTTGCCTTTTTTGCTCCCTTATCAAAGATTAGATGGTCATATATTTGGGGGGATGTGTCAGAGTATTCAACCCTGTTCCATTGGTCTGCGGCTCTGCCTTTGTTCCAGTACCAAGCTGTTTTAATGACTACCGCTTTGTAGTAGAGTTGGAATTTGAGGAGGTTGATTCCTCCCATTTTCTTTTTCCCAAGAATTGCTTTAGCTATTCGTGGGGGCTTATTGTTCCATATGAATTTCAGGAGCGCTTGCTCCATTTCTTTGAAGAATGACAAGGGATCGCATTGAATTTGTACAATGCTTTGGGGAGAATTGCCATTTTCACAATATTAATTCTTCCAATCCATGAGCAGGGGATATTTTTCCATTTCCTCATGTCTTCTTTTATTTCCTGAAGTAGCGTTTTGTAGTTTTCATTATACAAGTCCTTTACCTCCTTAGTTAAGCTGATTCCGAGGTATTTGATTTTTTGAGGCACAATTGTGAACGGGATAGCTTTTATCATGTTGCTTTCTTCTCTCTCACTATTTGCATATAAGAAAGCCATGGACTTTTGGGTATTGATTTTATAGCCTGCAACTTTACTATACAAGTCTATTGTTTCTAGGAGTTTCTTGGTAGACGTTTTAGGGTTTTCTAAGTATAATATCATATTATCAGCGAATAGTGAGAACTTGATTTCTTCCTTTCCTACCTGAATGCCCTTAATATCTTTTTCTTGCCTAATCGCTATTGCAATTACTTCCAATACTATATTGAACAGAAGAGGAGAGAGTGGGCATCCTTGTCTTGTCCCTGTTCTCAGAGGGAAGGGTCTTAGTTTTTCCCCATTGAGGATGATGCTTGCCGTAGGCTTGTGGTAGATGGCTTTGACTATATTGAGGAAGGTCCCTTCTATACCTATTTTGGCGAGAGTTTTCATCATAAAGGGGTGCTGGATCTTGTCAAATGCTTTCTCTGCATCTATTGATATGATTATATGATTTTTATCTTTTCTTTTTTTGATATGATGGATTATGTTGATTGATTTCCGGATGTTAAACCATCCTTGCATCCCCGGGATGAATCCCACTTGGTCGTGGTGTATGATCTTTTTGATGAGTTGTTGAATTCTGTTTGCTAATATTTTGTTGAGAATCTTCACATCTGTGTTCATCAGGGATATTGGCCTGTAGTTTTCTTTTTTTGTGGTGTCCTTGTTTGTTTTTGGTATTAGGGAGATGTGAGCCTCATAGAACCAGTTTAGATTTTTAATTAAATATATGTGTTAGGAATTTTTTCAGGGACACAGTAGTACATAAATGAGTATGTTTTGTTATTTAAGTTGGAATTTTTGTTTTCTTTATTTTTCTCTTTGAGGGTAGTACCGAGCAAGGCCCACCCAGTGCTGCTCAGGGTTTACTCCTGGCTGAAATCGAAGATCACTCTTGGTGGTGCTTAGAAAGCCATATATGATATCATAGAATTGGACAAGAATCAGCCACATATAAGTCAAGCACCTAAATCTCCATATTATCACTTCAGCCCATAAGTGAAATTTTAATGTGATCAGTTAGAGAAATGATATTAGCATTATGAATAAAATAGTTTTACTCTAGGTACCATGGCTGGAGTGATAGCACAGTGGGTAGGGCATTTGCCTTGCACGTGGCTCACCAGGTTCGATTCCTCTGTCCCTCTAAGAGAGCCCGGCAAGCTACCAAGAGTATCGTATCCGAACGGCAGAGCCTGACAAGCTACCCATGGCATATTTGATATGCCAAAATCAGTAGCAGAAAGTCTCACAATGGAGACATTACTGGTGCCTGCTCAAGCAAATCGATGAGCAACTCACCTAGCTCAGCCAAATACCCGCCAGAGACATTCACAGAGCAGATGCAATCTTGGGAATAACATGATGTAGCCCTGGAGACCAATAAACCCCCCATAACTGATACTACAGCACTACATCCCCAGGTCCGGTCTTGAACTGTGGCTGTTTCAATTACTAAGGCCAGGAGTGACCCTCTCCAGCTCCCTAAGTACTCCATGGGAAAACCGCAAAAAACAAGTTAACTAATTAAAACCTCGGAAAAAAGTTAACTAATTAGTTATTTAAATGATAATGCTGTTTCTTTCAGTATCTGTTTTGGGGTCACACTCAGCAGTGCTCAGGACTTACTCTTAGCACTGCACGGAGGGCTTACTCTCAGGGCTCAAGGGACCATATTGGGATAGGAATGGGATCTCAGTCCTCTTTTCTAAGTAATATCGCTTCTTTGGCATGATTTCAGAAGAGCAAACAGGAAAGAGATAATGTTAACTATTTCCAATTTGCTTTAAAAATAAATTAAGAGCATTTCATGAAAATTTGAAGTTATATGAAGTCTTTATTCTAAATTAAATTATATTCATTTACCATTGGTTCAAAAATGGTATATAATTTTCAGGAGTACAATTTGACATTTCACTGAGTGTATATATATATGTCACTGCAATCACAAAAAATAATTAGTGCTGTTAGCAATAAATAGACACTGTATATTGACTTTCACAATAAATTGTGACACCTGTTTCCCTTTCATATTGAAATTGCCATATTTTTTTCACAAAATCTGTTACTTTTTTTGTTTGTGTTATTTTCTTTGCATATTTACATTACACATATAAGTGAAACCATCTGGTAATTGTCTTTTCTTTTTTGACTCATTTAGTATGATCACATAAAGTGCCATACATGCCATTAAAGGAAATTTTCATCCTTTTCCTCTTTTTTAAACAACAAAACTGTGTCATTATATCAAATTATAAACCATAGCTTTATTCAGTCTAGTCATATGTCACTGGGCAAATCAATTATTTTCATGGCTATTGAACATAAGGGTGCAAATACCTTTTTGACTATGTGTTCACAGATTGTTAGAATAAATATCCAGCAGTAGTACTGCTGCATGGTATGGCATTTCTATTTCTATGCTTAAGATATTGTCAATAGAAATTTTTCATTTAGTGAAAGTCATTTGGTCTTAGGAGGCTAATAGGGACTTATCTTTATATTCATCAACATACCCACTTTTCACAAGAAGTCTAGGTATATAATACTTCTATCACAGTTTTAATAGTTTCTACACCTGTTTTCACCCGCTCGAGTAAATCGATGAACAATGGGGTTACGTGATACGATGATACAGTGACACCTGTTTTATTTAAGAACCATGCTTAATGATCATGCAGGTTTCTTTTTTGTTTGTATTGGTACACACACTGCTACATTCAGTGATCACATTTCACAGTGCTTAGAAGACAATATGTGGTTCCTGGAATTGAATCAGGGGCTGGGTATATAAAAAGACAATTTATTCCTGTACTATTTATCCAAATGCCATGATTATATAAGTTACTTATTTCAGATAATTATCTTGCCTTTGGATTTTATGAATGACATATGAAGCAGGCTTTAAAATATTAGAGGGTGGGGATGAAGAGATAATACCATGGGTAGGGTGCTTACTTAAGACACAGAAAATTCAGGTTTGATCCTCAGAACCACATATGTTCCTCAGATATGAGTCGTGAGCATAGAGCCAGGAATAAACCCCGAGTACAGTCAGGCGTAATCCCCAACAAAAGAAAACAGATAAATCAGAAGAACCAGGAATGACAGAGATTTTAAAAAGTCAATTCCAAACTTACTTTAAATTTAGAATTCTGTGGTACAATTTATTTAAACAGTAAGTTTGTTCTTCTTTTTTCCATAAGATTTCAAACAAGAAACCAAACAACAAAAAATAGACTTTATTATTAAAATTTATTATAGCACTAACATTTGAGGAAGAAGACCCTTTTATTATTACGTACTGCACCTGCTATTTTATTGAGTTTTCTATTAATATTGAGTTAGCTTTGTAATCATGATTGAAATATCTTTGAGTCAAGGGATATTTAGCATAATGAATAGATACACAGTTTAATTAAGTCTGTTTATATAGTATAAACCTATTTTTAATCACTTCCTGAAAAAATACATTTTCATTTTATTGATAAGGAATAAATATTTAATCTTATTTCTTATTTGATGCAGTATATTCTCTCATATATACTTGTTATGTTTTTAGTGAATTTTTTTATTGAGCAAAACTTATTTATAAGAATATGAGAAAAGAAAAAAAGAGGATATAGATATTCAGTGGATTTCATGTGCTCAAAAGAACAGTCAGATACTTAAATTAGCTCTATATGTCTGTGACTCTAAAATTTCTTTCATTTTATTTTTCTATTCGTGGACCACACCTGGCAGTGTTCGGGGCTTTCTCCCGGTGTTCAGGATCACTCCAGGTGGTCTCAGAGGATCATAGAATGTACTAAGGACTGAACCCAGGTCTGCTGTGTGCAAAGCATTGACCCTACTTGCTAAACTATTTCCTTGGCCCCTGAGACTATAAATCTTTACCTGCATAGTTATGTTTGTTTTTTCCTGCTCTTGTTTATTTTAATTGAGTACCCTGTAAATGACACCTATTCTTGAAAGTAAGCAACCAGTTAAACTTCATACATTTTCCTAGAATCTCTCTTAACCTCTCCTTTGCCATTACTCAGATCCTACCTTTACTTGCCTAGTCAACTTAAGTGTGATCTTACAAATAAAGATTTAATGTATACCTCATACTCTTGTGCTGTGTAAGGGAAAGAACTATCAATGTCTACCTACAAAACACGATGATTTTAAAGGCATGGAGCTTTGATTTCAATTTTTAGCTGTAGATTTCATATATTTTAACTATTCTTCAAAGTATTTTTCAACACTTGACAAAAATTCTCTGATACCCAGTCTTGATAATAAAAAAAGATTCAATTTTTAACTCGCAGGTTTATTTCTACCTTGTCTCTCTTTTAGTGACATGTGAAAAGTTAATTATGATGAATGCATCAGCAATCAGAAAACAAAGTTTTCATAGACTGCATCCTTAATCTAAATTAAATGTAACTTCTATTGACTTGACTTTCAGAAAAACAGATTAAGAGAAGATGTGACTTAAATCTAATGTAATACTCTAAATGGACAATATGTTAGAATTTGTAGAAGTACCTTTAATTTTTGGAAAGTGGGTAATTTATATTATACCACTTGTATCTCTTGCAATTCCTTATACTGAGCTTTTTTAAAAGATGATAAAATAATATGGTGTGGTAATTATGGACAATAGGTTGGAAGTGTCATATAATGTGAAGCGGCCACAGTTTGGAGCATGGCGGTGATAGGGTTATGGAGGTTTGCTGCCAGGGCTGGGCCCCTTGGGGTGAAGAGGGTTCTCACCCTCCCCCCTCTGGGGTGTCCCAAGTGAAAACAGCCTGAAGTGGAATCCAGCGACATGGGTATGGGGGCCTCATTTTATACTCTCCTCTGGGAGGAGCAGCTGTTGAGACCTGGAGGGTGGCCGATGAGGAGATTATCTGGTGCTGGCAGGGTGTGGCAGGGTGTGGCTTATGGGTGTGATCCCTGGGTAATGGGAGATTGGGGGATAGCAGGCAGAGAATCTCTGCTTCTGGGTCCTATTGAGTCCAGAGTCCAAGGTCACAAAGTTCCGCATTCAGAAAGTGGCCTGGAGCTTGGTGGCAATTGAATAGTGGAGGTCGGCTGCTGGGGCTGGGTCCCTTGGGGCGGGGAGGGTTCTCACCCGCTCCACTCCGGGGAGCCCAGAGTGAAAACAGCCTGCCACAGAGTTTATATTGATTATAAATCAGTATAAACCATATAATTTTTTTTCTTTTTGGGTCACACCCGGCTATGCACAAGGGTTATTCCTGGCTCTGCACTCAGGAATCACCCCTGGCAGTGCTCAGGGGACCATATGGGATGCTGGGAATCGAACCCGGGTCAGCTGCATGCAAGGCAAACGCCCTACCTGCTGTGCTATCACTCCAGCCCCCATATAATTTTAATAATTATAAGAATTTCTTCCACCAAACTCACAAATATTTATTTTTCACAATGTCTTGATGAGCCACGAAATCCTAATTATCTGAAATTGTATTCTACTATTTTATTGTAGGAACAAAACCAAAATCAGAACATGAACAAATACATACCATATGGAAAGCTCACTTCAATAACTTTTTCCTTTATCAGGTGTCACATTAATCCTGACATGGTGTCTGATTTTCTACGGAACCCGAAAAGAGGATTTTCCTTTCATATCTAATGCCATTGACCTGCTTTATTGCTTTGCTCTTTTTTTTTCTCCCTAAAAGCTCAGTAGTCATGGAGAGAAAAGTCATACTAAAGATTAGCACTAAATTCCCAAACCTGACCTTAGTTCCAAAATAAGATATGGTCTTTCATTAGTGAAAAATAGACTGGAGGTTAAGCCATATGTGTGGGAGTGCCACCACTAAATTCTTGAAAGAAATTGTATAAGTGAGAAGGAAAGGAATATATAGATTACAAATATGGACCATATAATAGGGATGTCATATAAGAATTAACCTGAGAATTGTAAATGAAATAATATAAATTAATAAAAATATTAATTCAAATTTGCAAATAGTATCCTGATTTTAAAATATAGCTCTCAGAAACTAATGCTAGATACATTAATAGAATAACTATAAATATTGAAGTCAGAATGTGTTCTTTGGAAAATTATTAGTGAAAGTTCAAACTAAATATCCAATTAGTTTGTTTTAGCAGCACTATGACATACTATAATTAATGTTTTATTAGAAAAATATGGACTAAAGATGTCATAACCTATATAAGTCCTATTGTCTCTTGAAACAACACTCTACCTTGCATCATACCAATCCTCAAGAATGTAACAATATCCTTCAAAACATATAAAAGAAAAAGCAAAAAAAAAAATAAAAAATCTTAACCTGATAAAATAATAGTGTTAAAATCCTAGATAATTAATCATACACATTAGGGAAGACTGGATACATCACTGCTAATTTCTCTCATGACATGTTTTAATACACAAAGTTAAAGATATAGGACATCCAAGACTAACATGGGATTTTTCAGAGAGAGAGAGAGTATTCTGCATGTGAAAGTATGCAGATATGTCTTCCATAAGAAACATACAGGAACACAGGAATTCTCATCCAAATATTTTACCTGTGATTTTAAAAATGTTTACTTTTCTCCTATGTTTTCTCACCTTTATCTTTTATGTGAGGTTATGACAGTATGTAAATAATAAAAAAGTATTTGTGGGTAAAGGAGAGAAGAAAATACCTGAGTAGAAATTCTTACAATCTAGGAATTCTAAAAAGCTAGAGAATGAAATTCAAAAAGTGTCAGGAAATATAGTATTAGGAAGGAGGCCTATTTATCTGTTGAAACTAAAAGGGTTATGTAATCATAATAAATACCAAACAGAAAAAAATCAAGTATCACAGTAAGAAACTTAACCTTAAGTGCATTAAGCTGACATGATAACTTTTTACTTCATGAGAAAATTAAATCATCTCTATACAATAGCCTAAAAATTATATTTGGCATGTTTTGGGAGTGTGATATACTTACAGACATATGTACACATATATAGTATAGATATCGTCATATATATCATATGTCCAGTCTGTATATGGGTATCACAAATTGATCCCTGGTACCACATATGTTTTGCCAAGTCAAGCCAGCAATGATTCTTAAGAATAGATGATTCAGGAGTATAAACACAGGAGTAAGCATGAGCATAGATGTGTATGGTCCCCCAAACAAAATAAAATAATAATCAAGAAAAATAAACAACTAGTTCTAGAGTCTTTTTTCAATAACCATAGTTTTGTATAGTTATCCTTACTTTTTTGGTCTTGTCTCAACATTTTTATTTTATACCGCTTTTAATTTGTCACTTTGGTTAAAAGTATAAAGAATCATTTAGATGCATAAACAGAAACTGTAATTCTTTTATGACAAAATTATGAAGATGGTGATATAATGACATCAGATTTAGGAAAAGGAAGTTCGCTTAAGTGAAGTAAAAAAAAATAAACCAAACCAAAATATACACCATACCCTGTTGGAACTTTTGCATTAATATGTAAAAATCACAGAGTAAAATAGAAAAAAAAAATATATGTGCGTGAGTTTATAAAAGAACTAGTTCTTGCTGTCATAATTTTTGTATCAGGTGAAAATAATTGCACTAGTTTTACAATGCCCAAGATTTGGAAATAACCCCAATACAAATGAGTGGGTAAATAAGATGTAGCATAAATATAATTACATAATAAATAATGAGAAACTGCTCAGCTTTAAGGAAAGATGAAACCTTGCCATTTGGGACAACATGAATGAAACTGAAGAGTAGTGAAATAAGTAAGAAAGAAAAAGACAAACCTAATTTGATCTTAATCAAGGGGTACATAAATAAATAAAACAAAGAAGCAATGTGCAACAAAAAACAAGTCCTTAAACTGATCACACAACTGAGGTTATCAAGTGAACTGGACAGGTTAGGAGTCCAGTAGACTATGGCAAATGGATGTTTTCAATTTTGTGATAGGTGTATGTTACACTGTGTCCCTAAAATATAAATATTCAAAGCCTTATAAACCACTGGACTAAAAATTAAATAAAAATAAAAGATAAATAAAAGTAAAGCTCTTTGTCAAACTATGGACAATAGTTTTTGAAGCTTGAGAAATGGTATTTCACAAACAACACACACACACACACACATACACACACATGCACATACACTGTATTATCTCTCTGGCCCTTTTAAAAATTCCAGTTATTCTATTTTGAAACCTCTACAATAATGCATCATGCATCCATTGTTTTATTTCAATATCAGATTTTTCCATCATTTTCACTTAAGTATTTCTAAAATAGCTGTGTAGTGTTATCTCATTGTACTTTTAGTTTTTAATTTCTTCCATAACTAAGTGGAGTCTAACATATTTTTCTATATTTATTTGCCATTTAATATATTCTTTGGCAAGCAGTTGATGAAATATTTTGTGCATTTTGACTACTTGCTTTTATTTACTGAATTTTAAAAGCTTACAACACTTTTAAAGTACATTATTTGTAAATATTTCTTACAAAATGTGACTTGAATTTTATTTGCTTAGCAGGTTCGACTGATGAAAATATGTTTAAGTATTGTATTAAGGTGCATCAATTTTTCTTTTCTGTAGTTCATAGATTTGTGTGTCCTAGCTAATGAATCTTTGACCCAATAAATTTAAAATGTCAATGGCTTGTTAAATAAGTTTTCTTATTTGTTGATTTAGTTTGGTTTAGGGGACACATCTGGCTCTGCTCAGGGTTTATTTCTGCACCTGTACTCAGGGATCACAAAGAGTTTTGTGGTGCACAGGGGAACAAATCAGTTCCATTGCTTGCTTGAAAGACAAGTGTCTTATTCCCTGTATTATCCAGTCATAAATAAGATTTTTAAAATTATTTTATAGAATATGTAGAAGTGGGATTCTTTCTTTCTGACAAATATTATTTTGAAAAAAAAGATCAGTCACACTTTAATTTTAGGTACTATAAATCCAAGTTTAAAAAATAGACAAGTCTACCATTATTAAAACTATTGTTTGCTAGATTTAAATTTAAGTAAAATGTGGTAAACTTAAACATTTTTAGAATTTCATAACAATAAGTAGACATTTTTTACTTAATGCCTTGTATAGACATGTTGCTGTATTTATACTGAGCACTTCCTTTATATAATCCTATAGAAATTTTAGAAGGTACGTAATTTCATTACTTTTATTTCATAGAAGACAAAATGAGTTAAGCATTTGATACATTCCCAATATACAGTAATTGATTAAGGTAGAAACCAAAAGCTTTATTTATCTTATTCAATATCCGATATCAGTACTGCACTATAATTTTGCTTCAGCTGACTAAATTGCTGAGGAGAATTGTTTTGGGGAATAGTTGTTTTGCAGGTAATATAATTGGCTGAGAAATATGAAAACTTGAGAAGGATATAATCAGCACAAAAATGAAGAAATATTATCTAAAGGACAAGTGAATCTCAATGAAGGAAAGATTACAACCATTAAACCAATATTAAATTAAATATTTCTCTCTTTATTCTTGTTATTAAGAATAATTTTCTTTGCAAAGAATCTTCATGCAAATTAATTAGAACTTCTTATGGTTTAGATCCATATTATATTTAGTTCAAATGCTGACTTATGGAAGAATGAGATAAAGGCAGTGATTTTATTTTTAAAAATAAATGCAAAATCACATTTCTTATATGAAATGATGTGCTACTTTGGTTTCTGCTTGCCAATGTGATTAATAGTGTTTGACACAACTGTCAAACAATATATTTTATCTCTCAATCCTAAATCATTTGTATGTGTGCATCACGATCACGAATCATGAAATCCCATGGATCGACGAGTTGCTAGAGCGGTCTCAGTAACCTCTACAATTGTCCTATCCCTGAGATATTAGAAGCCTCTCTCCACTCAGCCTTCCCAACGATGATGCATTGGAGGCTCCTTCAGGGTCGGGGGAATGAGATTCAGCTGGTTACTGGTTTTGGCATATAGATATACCATGGGAAGCTTGTGAGGCTGTCCCATCTGGGCAGGAAGCTCTCAGTAGCTTGCTAGTTTCTCCCAGAGGGAAAAGTAGGTTATAAGATGTCTGGGAGCTCGCTTTTAAGTTTCTGGATGTTGGCCGTTGATGGGATTACAAACACCTGGGTTCCTCCACGGAATCTTCATGCATGAGGCTTGTCCGAACCTGTGGAGAGGGGCCTTGAGCATGGCTGTGGCTAGATTCCGGTGGTGTTTGGCAGCCAAGAGCTCTGCTCGGGGCGAGGAGGGAAGCTGGAGCCCCTCCCTTCTGAGGGGCCCCGGGGAAGACAGCCAGGCATGCAGGCAAGAGACTCTCTGCATATTCACGTTATATCTTAAAAATTCCTTATAGTCAGGTACTTTATGTTCAGGTTTGAAAATTACATTGAAAGTTCATTGCAAACACTTTTTTTTTATATTCATATTTTGTTAAATATTAGAAGAAAGCTACGTTAGGTGACAAACTCACTCTGGGTAAACAAACATATTGGAACTGTTTCATAATGCCATATGAAAAATATAGGTATTCCAACTTCATTTTTATGGGACATTCAATTTTTCTAAATCATCAAGTATTAAGTTGGGTTTTCCTTAACAGATTAATGGCATGATCAACAATTTAATAAAATTCATTTACATATTAGATAAACGTAAGGTTATCTTCATACATCTAAACATTTTCTACTTAAAAAAATACAAAGAGCATTTTCAATTGCTCTGTATAAATTTGAAGTTTAATGTGAGACTCTGAGTTTATTTTAGATTGAGAATATAGGAAAAGATTATGTCACAATAAATTGGCAATTAGATTTGTCTGTGTTACCTTGGAGAGACTGCACTTTTTTTATTACACTTCACATTTCCTTAAAGGACATGTTATTAGGCAACTTTAAAGTTCCCTGAGGTCTCAAAAAAATCTCAAATTTGTTGAATTTGAATTTCTTTTGCATTATTTCCCTTCCTTATATTCCACAAATAGAATCATTTATAAGGAGCCACAGGAGTGAATTTCAAGATTGTTACAGTCATATCTTCTATTTAGATCACCTCACACAACTAAAAATCAATAATCTGCAATAGAGCTTTTGATATTTCTCTTATTCGGGTTTATAGGACAAAATAATTTTATCAATAAGCAAAATTGTTTATAAATTCAAAGCCCCATGTAGTAATCTTTGCTGATAGTCAGCCACATCATATAAATGATATATACCTTCATTTACAAAAATTGCATACCTAATTATACAAACCATAATTTCAATTTTATTTCAGGTCTAAGCCATCCAACAAAAGCAAATTATCAATAGTTCCAGTCAATCATGCAGACTCATTCAAGTGTTTTGCTTTTATCTTTTATGGCTCTTTTGTTTTTGTTTTTGGACATAATTGGCTGTGCTCATGAATTACTCCTGATTTTCACTGAGGAATTAGTCCTAGTAATTGGTCTTAGGGGTCTAAAAGGGGTACTAGTGATTGAATCCCATGGGCCCATGCAAGAAAAATGCCCTAAGCACTGTATTATCAATATTTCTCCCTATCTGATCATATTAAATTCTGAAAGGAGTTCTCTTATTAAATATTTGACCAGTTTTTTTCACAGTCCTGGGTTATTGGTGGGTAAGAAGACAGAATTTTACATTTTATAGATTAGAGAATTACATTTTATTAAGGGAAGATAAATAGAAAATAAAATTGTTGGGGTCATAAATATTGTTCAAAGACCTAGAGAATTTTTGCATGCAGAAGTTTAGATGTAATCCTTGGCACCAAATATTTGTTTGCCACAGCACTGGAAGTTGAAGCACCTATGAACCAGGCTGAAGGTTGACTTCAGCATGTCTGGGTGTGCACCAAAAGCCTGAATAAATGGATAAAGCCACTGTAGACCAGATTTTGAATTTTTTTCCAAGTTTATTTGTTATATTCAGATCTAAGAAAGAGCATTTGAATACATTTTTTCAATAATCACGTTAATCTATATTTAAAATGCATGCTAAAAATTATTCTCATTCAATTGGTGGAGGGAAGGGAACACTGGTGTGATTGGTATTGAAACAACTTTATGGGGCTGGAGCAATAGCACAGCGGGTAGGTTGTTTACCTTGCATGTGGCCAACCCAGGTTCGATTCCCAGCATCCAATATGGTCCCTTGAGCACGGCCAGGAGTAATTCCTGAGTGCAAAGCCAGAAAGTAACCCCTGTGCATTGCTGGGTGTGACCAAAAAAGCAAAAAAAAAAAAAAAAAGAAAGAAAGAAAGATAAAAAGAAACAACTTTGTAAATCATGGTGTCTCAATAAACATTTCTGAAAATTAGAAATTTTTTTATAATGAAACAACTTTAATCAAGTTAACCAGCAACAGAAGTACAATGACATGGAAAGTCCCTTATTTCACATGTTTTAATTGTTTATCATTATCTTTACTTGTAAGGTGTTGAAGGTGGGACTCATTCGTGAATCTTCTTTCTAGTGGTGGAATAAGGTATGTATTGTTCTGGAGTGCCACTCACATTGAATTTATGGTTTGTCCAAATGAATTTGTGAGGAACTGGTGGTTTTACTGTTGGAGGTTCATCAGTCATACAGTGAAGCCAACGGTGCCATTCAGGGGGCACTATGCTTCCATCACATCCCAAAATGTGTTCTTGCCATTCATTTCAGTTGTATACATAGCCCATCGGTGATGGTCAAAAAACTGTTTGTTGTCTTCATAGTACTTATTTCCATATTTATCTTTACCCACTAATTTTCCAAGTCTTACGTCATTTGCCCTGAAGAATATGCGTAGGTAGCCTCGGAGGCCACCGTGCCCCACGAACTGTTAAAAAAAAAAGAATATTTTTAAAAAGAACAAAATTGGTAAGATAATTGCATTTAATTGAACAAATGAGAGCCAACTGGTTTTGTTTATTTTATTATTTGGTTGCCTAGCAAAGACTGTAATATTCAGCATATTTGATAAAATAGTTCTTTTCCTCTGTTGAGTAATTTATATTTATGACATATCACAAAGCATATTAGTCTAAATTATCTTAAAATTTGAGCAACAAATTACATAAGTATATATATATTTAACTGTAAAGCAGTTGATTGCACTATTATTTTATTGTTTCACAAAATATATATATATAGTCAAGGGCTTTATACAATCAGACAAATCACTCTAGGAAGCGCCAAAATTATCTTTTCTGTTCGCCCAAGACGTTGGAACAACCATTATACGCATTAAAAATAAATACCTTTCCTTGCTGTTTAATATTTAATATATTTCCTTTTTAGAAAATGTCCACCCTGTCAAACGGTTTATAAACTGGAGTTAATATGTGGGTGTGGGGTAAAGGTTAAGTAGAACTCTCTACTAGATTCTTCCTCCAGGAAATTCTAAACTTTGACCTATGGAAAATAAATCTACATAGTGTTGATATTTTATTTAAGTCGGCAGTTATAGCAGTCTGGCAAAAGTTCAGAGTACAGCCACTCAAATGACTGTAACTCCTAAATGGCTGCAAAAAGGTGCCAAGTACTGGCCAACTCACCTCCTGAAACAATCCAACAACTTCAAAGCTTACAGGTGTTTTGTGAACATGCCTTGATGAAACCTCTTACTATTTGGTTCCTACATGAGGAACTTTACTTTTTTATATGTTTTTTTCCTTCCTTTTTACTAGTAGAGAAAATATGCATGTATATTTTATCAGCATGTTTTCTTTCTGGTTCTCTTACAGTTTTCTCACACCAAATTGGTGGTGGTGGTGGAGTGATCTGATCTAGACTATCCTCCACCAGCCCCACTGATGGGGAAGTGAAAATATTCATCCTTTTATTCTTGAACTATAACTAGTTGACAAATAAAATACAATTCTGATAAATTCAATGCCTCTTGGATAAAACTAATAGAATGACTATTCCTCCTAAATATGCAAAAATAAGCCTTGTTATGGTAAAAAAAAACAGGTAACATTAGGAGGGCAAAAGGGTGAGTCTGTTCAGTGTGTTTCCTTTCTTAAATAATCAGAGGATTTGGCAAGACAAATAAATCTGTTTAAAAAATGAGAACTAAATAGATTCATTTTCTCTGTTTCTAGTTTGGTTTGGGTACCACATCCAGGATGCCCATGACTTTACTTCTAGCTCTGTGCTCAGTTATAACTCCTGGTGGGGAATCAAGGGACCTTGTGCAGTGCTGAAATTCAAACCTGTGTGAGCTGCAAGCAAGACAGATGCTTTAACCGCCAAACTATCTTTCCCTCTGAAAACAAGCACATTTTGTTTGTTTGTTTGTTTCATGTTTGAGGATACGAATATTTACAGTACTGTTGATAGGGTTATATGCATGCAACATTTCAACCTCTACCCTCCACTGCTACCCTGAACCATTTCCCTCCATTACTTCAATTTCCCCCTTTAAGTTCACTCCTCCCACCCCTGTTGTTTATTGCTATGGTAAGCCTGATCTATAGAACTAGACAGTTCTATAATTACCATTTGGATATGCAAGATCTTGGATATAGATATTCGTTTTTTGGGGGTGGGTGGGAAACAAGATCTTTTTCAATTGAAACTTAGTTAAAAAGAGGTGAAGGGAGAGGAGAAGCATTCAAGAGAGAACACAGGTTTCCCCATAGTGGAAATAAGCAAGCCAAGAAGTGTAGAGACAAGCGAACGAGATCCTTGTTCAAAGAGGAACATACTTGAATTGCAAGTCAGATGTTTTTGCTTGTTTGGTTTTTGTCCATACCTAGTCATGCACAGAACTTATCACTGGCTCTGCACTCAGATATCAGTCTTGGCTGGAATGAGGAACCATATGTGTCCCTAGGATTGGATAAAGTTGGCTGCATGAAAAGCTAGTTCACTAGCCATTCTAAAACACACACTCACTCTCTCATCCTAGATGTAGATATTCGTTTTGTTTGTTTGTATCTTGGCCACACCCTCTGTATTCAAGTTTTTCTGCTGTCACTATACTTATGGATTGCTCCTGGAGGGGCTAGGGGGACCACCTGGCGTGTCAGGGATTGAATTAGGGTCAGCCACGTGCAAGTCATGCACCCTCTCCATCTAGGGTCTATTTCTCAGACCCTAGATGTAGATATACTTGAGGAATAAACACACAATGCAAAAATTATCATAACCATAAAGCATATTTAGCAATATATTTGGATAAAGGCATACTAAGCTATAATACATTAGACTAGTCTGAAAGTTAAATAAAAAAGTCACAACATAAAGAAAAATCTATGAAAACATTTTATAAATAAGTGTATGACCTCCATATTCATTACCATGTACCACTGTAGTACTGTAGCACTGTAGCACTGTCATCCCGTTGTTCATCAATTTGCTCAAGCGGCAGGCGGGATACTCTTGGTAGCTTACCCGGCTCTCCAAGAGGAACGAAGCAATTGAACCTGGGTCGGCTGCATGCAAGGCAAATGCCCTACCTACTGTGCAATCGCTCCAGTCCTAGAAAATTTAAAAGAAGTAAAGACAGAAGTGTGCTATATACATTTATTGTATATTGGAAAATATTTTTGTGTTGATTTTTCTTAAATTGATCTATGGTTTTCAGGTATTTTCTATCAAAGTATTAATTAGTTTATTGGTAAATATAGGAACTATTTCCTAAGTTCTATTTGAAATTTCTTTGGGTTTATAATTAAAAAATTGATCACTGTATCACTGTTGTCCCATTGTTCATCAATTTGCTTGAGCAGGCACAGTACTGTCTCCATTGTGAGACTTGTTACTGTTTTTGGCATATCAAATATGCCACGGGTAGCTTGCCAGGCTCTGCTGTGTGTGTGGGATACTCTTGATAGCTTGTTGGGCTCTCCGAGAGGGATGGAGGAATCCAACCTGGGTCGGCCACGTGCAAGGTAAATGTCCTACCCCTACCCACTGTGCTATAGCTCCTAGCTGGAGAAAATAAGGGTCAGAGAAAGACCTTCACCACCTTTGGGGAAGTTTTATTCTTTCCACAAACAGGCTAAACCGAATGAAGCCACTGTGGTCAACTTAATACAAAAATTGATAAAGAAGAACAAATGTAGAGGATTTAATAGACTCATTTCCAAACATTCAATATCATCTGCAATAATTAAGGCAATGTAGTGTTTCAAGTATAAATAGATTAAAATACTCAAATAGATCTTCTTATATAAGGTCAATTGATTAACAGAGGAATAATGACATAATAATCAGAAAAGTTTCAACCTCTCAACAAATATCTGGAATCAATTAGTATCTATAGGCAAAATGTATTCACTTTCATGACCCAGTTCAATCCCCAGCAGCACATATGGCCCGCAGGCATCTTTAGGGGTGATCCTTGAGCATAAATCCTGGAGTAAGCCCTGAATACTGCCAGATGTGCCTCAAGCCTTCTCCACCAACAAAACAACTATGTTATTGAAAATGGTAGTAACCTTATATTCTATAAAGATTTCTTCAGACATGCAAAAAAAATCTCATACATAATCAAATAATTGAACAATAAAACTCATCAAAAAAGAAAAAGAAAAAGGTCCCGTGCCCGCCCGCGGCAGCGGGACAGCTCGGAGCACCCCCTCCCCGCCGGGCAGGTCCCAGTCATTCGCCCACCGCGCCTGATCCCGCCCTCCCGTGTCCGACAGGTATATTGGCTCTTCCCCTTGGAGACCCTGTGCCACCTGGAAAAGCGCCCCCCGCGTCCCGTGCCCGCCCGCGGCAGCGGGACAGCTCGGAGCACCCCCTCCCCGCCGGGCAGGTCCCAGTCATTCGCCCACCGCGCCTGATCCCGCCCTCCCGTGTCCGACAGGTATATTGGCTCTTCCCCTTGGAGACCCTGTGCCACCTGGAAAAGCGCCCCCCGCGTCCCGTGCCCGCCCGCGGCAGCGGGACAGCTCGGAGCACCCCCTCCCCGCCGGGCAGGTCCCAGTCATTCGCCCACCGCGCCTGATCCCGCCCTCCCGTGTCCGACAGGTATATTGGCTCTTCCCCTTGGAGACCCTGTGCCACCTGGAAAAGCGCCCCCCGCGTCCCGTGCCCGCCCGCGGCAGCGGGACAGCTCGGAGCACCCCCTCCCCGCCGGGCAGGTCCCAGTCATTCGCCCACCGCGCCTGATCCCGCCCTCCCGTGTCCGACAGGTATATTGGCTCTTCCCCTTGGAGACCCTGTGCCACCTGGAAAAGCGCCCCCCGCGTCCCGTGCCCGCCCGCGGCAGCGGGACAGCTCGGAGCACCCCCTCCCCGCCGGGCAGGTCCCAGTCATTCGCCCACCGCGCCTGATCCCGCCCTCCCGTGTCCGAACAGGTTAGGGGCGTGTCCTGTCATTTGGGGGCGTGGCCTTAAAAGTGGGCGTGGCCTGTTTCCGGAGCGGCGGCCGCTAACGCGGCCGCAGATATTTTTCCTACCATTCCACACATTGTCCTTTGGCTACAATTGATTGAACCCATTTCTCCGAAGAACTCCCTCATTATCTTAGTTACTATATGTTGATACTCAACTAACCTAGCCTATCCTAACTTCACAAAAAGTGTCAATGAACACATCAACTTGCACAGAAAAGTACTTTGTCAAAAGAGCATAACCAAAAATTTTTAGTCGAGGTTCCTCCCAAGTTAACGAGAGCTCCAGATAGTAAAGCCCATAACAACATGAAGAAACTGAGAAAATCCCCACCAGTAGGAGAGAGCCAAGAAAATATCTCACTAACCTCAGCAGCGACCTCCCAGAAATACACCCTCCTCTCAGATAGAGAATTCAGAGAGGAAATTGTGAGGATGATTCATGAACTCAACACAACTATGGAACGAACATCCAATAAATTAAGGGAGGATATGGATGCCGCGTTGGAACGCTCCACCAAGATAATCCAGGAAGAAATGAGAGCAGAAATTTCAAAGCTACGAACAGAAGTCACACAACTAAAAGAATCAGTAGATGAAATTAAAAACTCTGTAGGAGCCCTCAATAGTAGAATGACTACAGCCGAAGACAGAATCAGTGAGCTTGAAGATGAGCTGCACAAAGCATATAGACAACAGCAAATAATGGCAAAAGACCTCAAAATGGCTCTAGAGCGAGTTAGAGTCCTAGGGGACGACCTCAGGAGAAACAACATAAGAATCATGGGAGTGCCCGAACCACACGGAACCAATCCCAATGAAAAAAACACCATTAAAGACATCATTGCTAAAAAATTCCCAGAGCTAGAGAATGTGGACATCCAGATACAAGGAGTCCGAAGGGTGCCAGCTAAAAGGGACCCAAATAGAAAATCCCCAAGGCATATCATAGTCAGAATGATGGATGCCGTGGATAGAGACACAATACTGCAAGCAGCAAGATCAAAGAAGGAGATCATATACAAAGGTGCACCCCTTAGATTCACAGCAGACCTATCAGAAGAAACCCTCCAAGCCCGAAGACAATGGTGGGATATAGTGAAAAAACTTCATGAAATGAATGCCTCACCAAGAATACTCTACCCGGCTAAACTCTCAGTTAAACTTGAAGGAACCATACATTATTTCATGGACAAGCAACAGCTCAGGAACTTCATAGACTCAAGACCAAATTTAAAAGAAGGACTCAAAGGGCTACTATAAGACAAGGAAAAAGACCTATAAGAACAACAAACCCTACAGAAAAATGGCACAAAATCCAATGACAATAATCTCTCTTAATGTTAACGGGCTAAATGCACCAATCAAGAGGCATAGAGTGGCAAAATGGATTCGGAAACTAAACCCAACCTTCTGCTGCCTACAAGACACACATCTGAATAGCCGGAACAAACACAGACTAAAAATCAAAGGATGGAAAACAATCCTGCAAGCAAACAGCCCCCTCAAAAAAAAAGCAGGGGTGGCCATACTAGTATCCGATAGCATTGATTTCAGGCTGAAAAAGATCAGAAGGGACAGCAAAGGTCATTTTATATTCATCAAGGGATATGTGCAACAGGAAGAAATCACACTCCTAAATGTATACGCACCTAATGAACGACCAGCGAAATACTTAAAAGAACTCCTAACAGAATTTAAGGAGGACATAACTAGCACCACGATAGTAGTTGGAGATTTCAACACTGCCTTATCACCTCTGGATAGATCGACAAGAACAACACTCAGCAAGGAAACGATGGCCCTGAAGGAAGAAATGGAGGAGACAGGGCTAATAGACCTATACAGGGCTATATACCCCCAAAAGAAAGAATACACATTCTTTTCCAGTGCACATGGAACATTTTCCAAAATAGACCATGTTCTGGGCCACAAGTTATTCCTTAATAGAATTGGAAAGATAGAAATTGTATCAACTATCTTTTCAGACCATGATGCACTGAAGATGGAAGTTAATCATGCACAGACTCGGAGAACCAAATCAAACACTTGGAAATTAAACAACTCACTATTGAACAATGAGTGGGTCACGGAGGAAATCAAGAAAGAAATTAAGAGATACCTCGAAACAAATGAGAATGAAGACACAAGCTACCAGAACCTATGGGATGCAGCTAAAGCTGTGTTAAGGGGAAAATTTATAGCTCTGCAAGCCTTCCTCAGAAAGGAAGAAAGGGCCTATATAGATAGTTTGACTTCGCAGCTCAAGATCTTAGAAGAGGACCAGCAAAAGGAACCCAAACCAGATCGAAGGAAAGAAATAATAAAACTTAGAGCAGAAATTAACGATATGGAAACCCGAAAAACAATCCATAAGATCAATGAAACAAAGAGCTGGTTCTTCGAGAAAATAAACAAGATTGATAAACCGCTAGCAAGACTCACAAAGAAAGAAAGAGAGAAAACCCTAATAAACCGAATCAGAAATGAAAAGGGGGACATCACAACAGAAACCAAGGAGATTCAAAGGATCATCAGAGACTACTTTGAAAGTCTGTATGCCACAAAACAAGAGAACCTAAAAGAAATGGATGAATTCCTTGACTCCTACAACCTCCCAAGACTGAGCCAAGAAGACATGAAATACCTGAATAGGCCCATAAATATCAAGGAAATCGAAACGGTAATCAAAAGTCTCCCCAAAAACAAAAGCCCAGGTCCAGACGGATTCACTGGCGAATTCTTCCAAACATTCAAAGAAGACTTGTTGCCAGTTCTCCTTAAGCTTTTCCAGGAAATCGAAAAGACAGGAACCCTTCCAAACAGTTTCTATGAGGCACATATCTCCCTAATACCAAAAGCAAACAAAGACACCACTAACAAAGAAAACTATAGACCAATATCCTTGATGAATACCGATGCGAAGATTCTCAACAAAATACTAGCAAATAGAATCCAACAACTCATCAAAAAGATCATACACCATGACCAAGTGGGATTCATCCCAGGGATGCAAGGTTGGTTTAACATTCGGAAATCAATCAACATAATCCATCACATCAACAAAAGTAAAGATAAAAACCATATGATCATATCCATAGATGCAGAAAAAGCATTTGACAAGATCCAACACCCATTCATGATAAAAACTCTCACCAAAATGGGTTTTGGAGGAACTTTTCTCAAGATAGTCAAAGCCATCTACCATGAACCTATGGCGAGCATTATCATCAATGGAGAAAAACTAAGGGCTTTTCCTCTGAGATCGGGGACAAGACAAGGATGTCCACTCTCACCACTTCTCTTTAATATAGTACTGGAAGTATTAGCAATAGCCATCAGGCAAGAAAAAGATATTAAGGGGATTCAGATTGGAAAGGAAGAAATCAAGCTCTCACTATTCGCAGACGATATGATACTATACCTAGAGAAACCTAAAAGCTCTAGTAAGAAACTCTTAGAAACAATTGACCTATACAGTAAAGTCGCAGGCTATAAAATCAATACCCAAAAATCCATGGCCTTCCTATATGCAAACAATGAGACAGAGGAAAGGGACATGAAAAAAGCAATCCCATTCACAATTGTGCCCAAGAAAATCAAATACCTTGGAATCAGCTTAACTAAAGAAGTAAAGGACCTCTACAAAGAAAACTATAAAATGCTACTTCATGAAATAAAAGAGGACATGAGGAAATGGAAAAATATCCCCTGCTCATGGATAGGGAGAATCAACATTGTCAAAATGGCAATACTCCCCAAAGCATTATACAGATTTAACGCGATCCCTATGGGGATACCCATGGCATTCTTCAAAGAAGCGGAGCAAGCAATCCTGAAATTTATATGGAACAATAAACGCCCACGGATAGCTAAAACAATTCTTGGGAAAAAGATGATGGGAGGCATCACCCTTCCCAACCTTAAACTCTACTACAAAGCGGTAACAATTAAAACAGCATGGTACTGGAACAAAAGCAGAACTGCAGACCAATGGAACAGGGTGGAATATCCCCACACACAACCTCAAAGGTATGATCATCTAATCTTTGATAAAGGTGCAAGAGATGTGAAGTGGAGCAAGGAAAGTCTCTTTAACAAATGGTGCTGGCACAACTGGACAACCACATGCAAAAAAATGGGCTTAGAACTCGATCTGTCACCATGCACAAAAGTCAGATCAAAATGGATTAAAGACCTCAACATCAGACCACAAACCATAAGGTACATTGAAGACAAGGTAGGCAAAACCCTCCAGGATATTGAAGATAAAGGTATCTTCAAAGATGACACGGAACTAAGCAATCTAGTAAAAACAGAGATCAACAAATGGGACTACATTAAACTAAAAAGCTTCTGCACAGCAAAAGAAACAGCGACCAGAATACAAAGACTATCTACAGAATGGGAAAGGATATTTACACAATACACATCAGATAAGGGGTTGATATCAAGGGTATATAAAGCACTGGTTGAACTCTACAAGAAGAAAACATCCAACCCCATCAAAAAATGGGGCGAAGAAATGAACAGAAACTTTACCAAGGAAGAGATACGAATGGCCAAAAGACACATGAAAAAGTGCTCTACATCACTAATCATCAGAGAGATGCAGATCAAAACAACTTTGAGATACCACCTCACACCACAGAGGCTAGCACACATCCAAAAGAACAAAAGCAACCGCTGTTGGAGAGGATGTGGGGAGAAAGGGACCCTTCTACACTGCTGGTGGGAATGCCGGCTAGTTCAGCCCTTTTGGAAAACAGTATGGACAATTCTCAAAAAACTTGAGGTTGAGCTCCCATTTGACCCAGCAATACCACTGCTGGGAATATATCCCAGAAAAGCCAAAAAGTATAGTCGAAGTGACATATGCACTTATATGTTCACCGCAGCACTGTTTACAATAGGCAGAATCTGGAAAAAACCCGAGTGCCCTAGAACAGATGACTGGTTGAAGAAACTCTGGTACATATATACAATGGAATACTATGCAGCTGTTAGAAAAAATGAGGTCATGACGTTTGCATATAAGTGGATCTACATGGAAAGTATCATGCTAAGTGAAATGAGTCAGAAAGAGAGAGACAGACATAGAAAGATTGCACTCATCTGTGGAATATAGAATAATAGACTATAAGACGAACACCCAAGAATAGTAGAAATAAGTACCAGGAGGTTGTCACCATGGCTTGGAGGCTGTTCTCTCATCCTGGGCAACTCAGAGAAGGGAACAGCAAGTAAAATGTGGTTGTTGGTCATGTGGGGGAAAGATGATGCGGGCCAAATATAGACTAGAGACTGAACGCAATGGCCACTCAACACCTTTATTGCAAACCACAACACCTAATCAGAGAGAGAGAACAAAAGGGAATACCCTGCCATAGTGGCAGTGTGGGGCGGGGGGAGACGGGACTGGGAAGGGGGGGTGGGATGTTGGGTTTACTGGTGGTGGAGAACGGGCACTGGTGAAGGGATGGGTTATCAAACTTTGTAAGGGAGAAACATGAGCACAAAAATGTATAAATCTGTAACTGTACCCTCATGTTGACTCACTAATTAAAAATAAACTATAAAAAAATAAAAAAAAATAAAAAAAAATAAAATAAAATAAAATAAAATAAGACATGTACAAAAATAAACGCAAACACCTAACTAAAAAAAAAAAAAAAAAAAAAGTCTTTCATGTCCCCAAATTTCTCAGTTCTCAACAGCAGGACATGATTTCATCAGAGTTCTCCTCTAATGTACATACAATTCAGGGTACAAATAAAAATTGAAATGTGTAAATATCAAAAAAAAAAAAAAAAAAAAAAAAAAAGAAAAAGAAAAATTTGGCCTGGAGGGATAGCTTGTAGGGCATTTGTGTTGTGTGCAGCTGACCAAGGTTTGATCCCTGGCACCCCATAGAGTCCCCTGAATCCACCACCTCATATTGTTCTCTAGTCTGCCAAGAGTGATCTTTGAGTACAGCATCAGGCACTGAGAATGGCTGGTGTGCTTCCCTCTACAACCTAGCCCCCCAAATCTACTCTACAGAAACATTGCTAAGAATTGAAAAAGTTTCATGTTAGAAGCAAATTTGAGAGACAGGTAACAAGCAAGAGGGACAGAGAAAAAAAGAAACAAAGTGGAAAAGGGAAAGAGATAAAATTACCCTGCATGCAGCTGACCCAGGTTTAATACCCCGCACCCTATCTGGTCTACTGAGCCTGCTAAGGGCGGTCACTGAAAACAGAATTACTGCAACATGAGCATTGCTAAGTGTGTCCCCTCCATAAAACAAAGGAAAGATATTATTGAATTTTATTAAGAATACATGCATATCCTTACTGTTTATAAAATATCCTTGCTGTTTGTAAAAGTATATAAGAAAAAAATAAATAAAAATCACCCAATATGTGGGTGAGTCACTTGGTATTTCATTAGAGAAAGGTGACTACATCACAGTGAGATAACGTAGAGAAGATAATAATAATAATAATAATAATAATAATAATAATAATAAGCAAACTGAAATGGAGTGTCCAGGATATCAGAAATATGGAATTAGTAGAATATCCATGCATGTCTATTGGTAATTAAAATACTGCAGCCACTTGGTAACCACTTTTAATTATTTTAATGATGTGATTATACACCCACCCACGTTTTTATTTGTGTACACTTACCCAATGGAAATAAATTTATGTATTCACAAAAACATTGTTTTCAAATATTCATGTATAATATTTTTAAAAACGACAAGCTGAAATTAACCAAAATATTCAGTCAATGGTGAATAAATAAAAATAATATGAGTTGTTTTTGAGATGTAGAATTACTTAGCTTAAAACTGATTATTGATGCCAAGTGTGCATCACTCAATTCATTCTACTTACAAGAAGCAAAAACAAATGACTACTTTATAATTTCATATGGATTATGTATCTAGTAATGGAATAAATATAAGAACTTAAAACTAGTATTTATCTGGATCAATTATATACTTAGTTTTCTAAGAATTGACCTCTGATTTGTGATTAACTGAGCCTGTGGATATGTTGAAACTAATTAGATTGTCAACTTAAAACAGGCTTTATTTTAAATATAAATCACAAACAAAAAATCTAAAGAGCATTGAAAGTAATATTCTCAACATGCCCCCTGTAAACCCTCACAATACTCTAAGACAGGCCCAGTGCAAATCTTGTAAATGGGGTGCAAACATGAGGGAGTAGAAAAGCAATAGGAGAGGGAACCACAAGCAGAAAACAAGTTTGGAAAGGGACCATATTCAAAAGCTGTAGCACTATAGCAGTGTCTTCCTGCTGTTCATCAATTTGCTCAAGTGGGCACCAGTAATGTCTCCATTGTAAAACTTGTTGTTACTGTTTTTGGCATATCGAATAACCATGGGTAGCTTGCCAGTCTCTCTGAGAGGGACAGAGGAATTGAACCCGTGTTGGCCACATGCAAGGCAAATGCCCTACCTTCTGTGCTCTCACTCCAGCCCATATTCAGAAAAACTTTTAATATAAGTTTATATAATTTTTGGTGGATATTTGAAATACACTATTTTAAAGAATTAATTCAAAGTAAGTCTTTCATATAAGTTAAAAGAACACTAGTAAAAAAGATGACATTTTGATAACCTATTATAAATTTTCTTTTACCTCATACATGCACTTGCACTGACAGAGAAGATAATTATGAGACATGTAAAATAGCTTCAAAATCCTAGCCATTATTGTGCCCACATTAGATTCCTTTCTATGAGTCTTTTGTTTCTCAGTAGAAGTTAACAATGAAGATTTAACTGATTTTTATTTTAACATGTTCTTCACTTATTGCATCTGCCTCCAGGATAAATTAATATGACTCAAATAAGAGCAAATATTTTGGAGTGCCTGAAAGAAAAATAAAGTCATTTTCATGGAATCTATTTTTTTTCAAATGGACACTTAAAACATTTTCTGTGGGGGATAAAATTAAACCAAAACTGAATCTGCCAAATGGGAGTTATTTTTAATAAAAGAATGAAAATGAAATAAAAGCTCTCATTATCAAAAATTGCTTCTTCACTCAAGTGTTCTAAAACAAATTTAAGGTCTATGTGCATGCAACATGAGCATATAATTTCCTGGCCAATTTTCTCTACAAAAAAAAAAAACAGAATATGTTTGAACCAAGATTAATTTAATCCTGTTTGCCAAAGTTAGATAATTTGTGTTTTAGAATTTCAGCAATATATTTTATTTACAATTATGTTTTAAGTTCTTGTTTACCAGTTTAGCAAAAAGCAGAATTGTTATATTTTGTGCTACATTAAACAAATAATGTAACAACAATGAAAACTATATAATATTTTATTTATTTGGTATGTTTCTGAAAAGTCCTATATGTTTTGTTATCATAAATTTCCACATAAGTTATTTTGGTTGATAATAGGGACTATGCAGTAAATTATTATATTTGACTCAGGAAAAAAATCTCAATATTAGAGGGAACAGAAAATGAATACACACTATTTTCTTTTGGCAAATAATAAAAGAAAATGAATTTGTTACGTTTAATTTTTCCACATTGATGCAATTGATCCAGTTATTTTACCTACATTAGCTGATAAATTTTTGTATTTTTACGGCAAAAGTCGAAACAAAAACCTTATACATGTGCATTGGATGAAAATAAAGCTTAGTGCCTTTCTTAACTAGCTCTTTCTCACATTATAATGATTCTGTGCAGTTCACAGAAAAGTAATCTTTCCTAAGGGTTTTATTATTCTTTATGTTCTCACCCTACCACTCACATCCTCATTAATTGTTAGGAGTTGATTATCTCTAAATAAAACTGATATTCACTACAAGAGTTTAGAACACTTACTTTGGCTAGGTGCATACACTATAGTTACAAACAATATAAATTTTCAATCTTCAAAAGGAACACTAACAGAGAAGACATAGGATCATAAAATTATTATATACAAATCCACCTGAAAGCAAATAATGAACAGAAAATATAAAAAAAACATTTATAATAAAATAGATATCATATATATAAATCATGAGTTTCTCAAAATTTTATTATCTATACGTAGCTATTATCTTCTATTTACCTATCTATCTAAGACATTATCAGTGGCATCAGATTCTCTCAGTAATCAATGCCTATAAACAAAGATACTGAAATCACTAAAGAATTTTTAAGGACTTAAAATTTAGATTCATGAGCTTCACAATTTAGTAGCAATTTTAGTGATTACAGAGAGAAAAAATCAGTTATGGATGAAAATTAATCCAAATCAGAGAAAACAAACTGCACAAGGTGAATGAAAGAAATAATCTGAGCAGTTATCAAAATCTGTAACACACACACACACACACACATGCACACACAATACGCACATGTTCATGCCTTAGAATTATCTAAGGGAACATAGATGATTTTAAAACTAGGTCTACAGCAAAAGATCTCTATGCTCTAATATAAAATATTTATTTTATAATTCCTTAATGGTTATTCCCACATCTCTGCCAGCTCACCAGGGACCATGAATGATTAGAGAGCCTGAGTCAACAGGCTCCATGTAACTGCTAAAATGAGTGTGGTTAATCTGGGTTGACTAATATTTAGGCACCTTTTGTAAATTGACTTAATGATTGTTCAGAGTGTAAAGAGCTAATATTTTTTCTGTTATTATTTTAAAGCTACAATCAGTGGTGCTCAAAAGCTAAAATACAAATAATCTCATGGTCAAAACACTGAGCATATTACTTAATTCATAGTTAATGAATGCTTAGCATGCACTTTCAATCTGAAATTGTATGATCTAATTCCTTAAGCATATTTTTAAATTTGAAAACTGCTATTTGAGGATAGTGTTGAACTACATCTGGTGGTACTCAGGGCTTCTTTCTGGCTCTCTATTCTTTCAAAGTAGCATTTGAGAAGTTTTTAATTTTTTTTTCTTTTTGGGTCACACCTGGCAATGCACAGGGATTACTCCTGGCTCTACACTCAGGAATTACCCCTAGTGGTACTCAGGGGACCATATGGGATGCTGGGAATCAAACCTGGGTCAGCCGAGTGCAAGGCAAACGCCCTATCTGCTGTGCTATTATTCCAGCCCCGAGAAGTTTTAATTTTGATAAAGGGAGATTTAACAAATATTTTTAATTTGGGAGGCAACTGATAGTTCTCTGAGCATAACTTTTTCTCTGCGATCAAGAATAACCCCTGAAAGTGTCTAGGGAACCATATGTGGTTCTAGGATAAAATTATAACTAATTGCATGCAAGGCAAGTACCTTACCTGCTGTACTATTTCTCTACACCGAATTCAGGATTTTTAATGGATAACGTCTTTAGTGTTGACTAAAATCCTTCCCAACATAAGATCACAAATACTTTTCTATTGTATTTTTCTAGCAATTTTTGTGTACTACAGCTTCTTACATAATTTATTTTTTATAGTTTGTTTGACGGCATCAGTATTTGACTTGGCAGAGCACATGCCTTGCAGTGTTGAGGCAGCCAGTTTAATCTCCACCACAATCCTGCTACTGCTGCCAGCATTTCTGTTAGATTTCCAGTGTCATAAAAAGTTTGTATTCCCACACGCCACACAGAGAAATGCTTGACTCCCGTGACCTTAAACATTGCAAAAACATTGTGAACAGGAAATTTAGTGAAGACAAGTGTGCATCTGAAAGAACCTAAAGCAATTTTTCAATAATTTGTGAGTGTGTGTATGTGAGAAAGAGAGAGAGAGACTGAGAGAGAGACTGAAAGAGAGAGAGAAAAGAAGAAGAAGAAAAGTACTGCCATAGAGGGGGTGGGGGTAGGGGGCAGGAGGTAAACTGGTGACATTGGAGTTTGAAAATATACACTGATGAAGGTAGAGATTTTGAAATATTATGACTGAAACCCAATTATGAACAACTTTGTAACTGTGTATCTCACAGTGATTAAGTATATTTTTATTTATTTTTATTTATTTTTTCTTTTTGGGTCACACCCAGCGATGCTCAGGGGTTACTCCTGGCTTTGTACTCAGGAATTTCTCCTGGCGGTGCTTGGGGGACCATATGGGATGCCGGGGATCGAACCCGAGTCGGCCGAGTGCAAGGCAAATGCTTTACCCGCTGTGCTATTGCTCCGGCCCCTCAGTATATTTTTAAATAATAAATCACTGTGTCACTTTCATCTCATTGTTCATCAATTTACTCGAACGGGCACCAGTAATGTCTCTATTACACTCAGCCCTGAGATTTTAGCAGCCTCTCCTTACACATCTTTCCCAACGACTGGAGGCTCTTTAAGGGTCAGGAGAATGAGACCTATTGTTACGGGTTTTGGCATATTGTATATGCCACAGGAAGCTTGCCAGGCTCTGCTGTGTGGGCGAGATACTCTCAGAAGCTTGTCGAACTCTTGAGAGGTGTGTATATATCTTTTACTGTATTTGAAATATGAATACGCCATTGAGAGCTTGTAAAGCTCTCCCATGTGGGCAATAGATTCTTGGTAGTTTATCAGGTTCTCCAAGAGGGAGAACTAGGCTTTTAGATGTCATATGGCCTCATTGAGGGAGCTTGGTTTTATAGTTTCTGGATATTGGCCATTGATGGGATTACACGGCTGCCCAGGGCAGTTTCTGGGTGTGACTGCTAGTTACTGGAAAATGGGGGATCTGGGCAGAAGAGGCCCAGTCCCGATCTGAGCAGCCTTAAAGATCTCAGCCCCAGGTCTTGCACAGCTAGGTTCCTCTGTCGGTTTTTTCATGCATGAGGCTCGTCCATGTAGAGAGTGGCCTTGAGCATGGCTGTGGCTGGGTTCCGGAAGTCTTCAACTGTTGAGGTTCTGTTGGGCGGGGTGGGGGCGGCAGGGAACACAACCCATCCCCTCCGAGGGGCCCTGGTGAAGACAGCCAGGTGCGGGGGCAAGAGACTGTGTTGCTCTCTTCCAGAGCTTGGTTTGGACGAGCATCATGTATGAAGGAACAAGCAGAGGAAACTAGGTGTACGAAACCTGGGGCCGAGGTCTCCAAGGCTGTTCGAATCGGGACTGGGTCTCTTCTACCCAGATCCCCCCATTTTCCAGTAGCTAGGCAGTCACACCAGAAACTGCCCCAGGTGCCATATAATCCCATCAATGGCCAACATCCAGAGACTATAAAACCAAATAATAAATACTTTACTAAATATAATACTAAAAATGCAAACTTTCCTCAGGTAATTACAAACATTGTCATCTATACAAGTTCAGCTTAAAAAAGGTTATCTTCAAATTTCTCATCGGGGGAGGGAGGGCAGAGTGATGGTACAACCGGTAGGGCATTTGCCTTGCATATGGCTGACCTGAGTTCTATCCCTGGCATTCCATATGGTCCCCCAAGCACCACCAAAAGTAATTCCTAAGAATAGAGCCAGGAGTAACCTCTGAGCTTAGCATTCCTGGGTGTGACCCAAAAAGAAATAAAGAAAAAGAAAAAAATTCTCTGGGGCAAGGGATAGTAAAGCAATTCTACTGTATGCAATTATAGTGTATGTACACTATTTCTGAAAGATAGTAATGTCTGCGAGATTAAATATGCCTAATGTAGGTTATCTCTGGTACCACACTGTCACCCTCGCATCACTGAGTGCAGTGTTGGAGATCCTGAACAGCACCAGGTGTAATTCTGAGACTTGCAGCACTACCCCAGTGACCCCTATAATCTCCAGCATTGCACGTCTTGAATAACACAAACATCTTTGGCCTTTCATTGGACTTTTGACCGATTGGCCAAAAATCACTGGAGAAATTCATGGGCCTCTTGAGCATCTCTCTTTGGAGGACTGAAAATATGCTGAGTAAATTTGTCTTTATTGTGGTAAAGATACATTCACTGCTAGGGGCCATGAAGGCAAAATGCATTGGTGCTGAAGATGATGTTGTGGAGTGCCAAGGAACAGTCCCAAGGTCTCGAATATGCAAGGTATGTATCCTTTACCTCTTGATCATATATCTGGTTTCCTCATACAAAACTTCTTTATGTAACTGAAACAATGATCAAGCACGAATATTCATTTCCAGTGTAGATCTTAATAGTAAATCCAAGACTAAATGTAATAAAATAGAAAAAATATTGATAATTCAGAGAGGTGAGTATAGTACCAAAGCAATAGATATGGAATGATAAGATTTCTTTCTGTTTCTAGCTATGCAACACTCTACTTAATTGCAGTAATTGGAGATAATTTACTATAAAGAGTAGAAACTCTCCTTAGGAAATAATAGAACTATTTCTGAAAGTTGTTACTGTCAGCGAGATTAGTTTATTGTTTTATACAATGAGCAAATCTATGTTCAGCTTTAACTTTGTTAAATTACCTTAAATTGTAACTGCAATAAACATATTTGTATTATAAATAGAATACTCCTAATTATAGCTTTTGTATCAACATTTAATCATTTATTAACTGCAAGCTGGTAAAAAATGCAAATTTCTCAGTTCAATGTTTATAAATCTTAGATGAAATATATGAATAAGGATTTTTCTAAAACGTTGTATCTTGTATGATTTATTCCCTAATCAAACATGTTCAACATGGAAGACAAAAACAATTGTGCACCATATACCTGACTGTTATGACTTTAGACACGTTTTAATATTGGAAACATATGCCTTAAGGGAGGAGATAAAGAATATATTGCATTTTTCTCATTCTTTTGGTGAATTTTTTCCTTCAACATAATTTTGCCAGATTTTTATATCTTTATGCTTAATATGCCTTCTTAAGTGCAAAATGAAACACTTCATTAATTAGATAAGATATATTACTTATTATCTTAATTATTAAATCGTTTTACATTTTTCTCATAAAAATAAACATTTCATCTCATTGATCTCCTTTTCTGCTTTAGTAGCTACTGTTATACTATAATTTAGTATACACAAACACCACACATCCTCTCCTATATTCATTCAGCCTCTACTCCATTGAGCTTCAAAGTGAAACATAAAACAATTGATTAGCCAGCATAAGGAAATTAAACATCACCCTCTCTAAGGTTAGTTCCATATGTAGATAGTTGAGTTTTGTTATACTAAACCCAGGTTTAGGCATATTCATCCAATATAGTCACCAAGGAAACTATATTTACTTTCCCTTGGGAGAGCTTGCTTTAAAAAACAAGACAGAGTTGGCTTATTCCGAAAAAAAGGAGGCTGCTATCAGTACTAACACTGTCTTGTTTGTGAGGGATTAGTTTAAACTCAGCATATGTTTCCCTTTCTCCTTGGGAGGACAGAAATTGCTAACGATTTGGTACAATAATGGACTAAATTCTCTGTGAAAGAAACAACAAACATGCAAGGAAAGCATCTTAAACTTTCCAAGCAAAATATGAGAAATATAAACAAACAGAAAACACTTGATATGAAAGCATTATTCAGATGATTATTGCACCTCAATCAGAGAAGATTAACAGAGGATCGGCATTCATATAAATATTTCAAGGGGCAGATCTTAGCACATGTATGTTTTCCTTAATTGTCAAGAAAAAGCAAATATGAAATGCCACCAAAAATAATTAGGTGAGGCACATCTTTGGAAAAACAGTGTAAGTGAATAATCAAAAAAGTAACCAAGATGAATGAACTTTTAGTAAAATATTTTAAAGATGTTAAATGAACCTCATGGAGAATTCTGCCTATATTTTTTTCTATGTACCTTATTGATTCAAGTATGATATAGAAATATTTCATCCACTATTTTTTTTCTTTTCTTTACATATGGCCAACCAGTTTTGCTACACCACTCTGGAAGTGGCTCTCCTTGCTCTACTTCAATGTTTTGCTCCTTTATAATTTTAATTACGAGAGTTTGAAGTTGGGGAAAGCAATCATCTTCTTCTTTACCCAGAATTCTTTGGCTATTGGGGATGAGATTGTAGTATTCCATAAGAATTTCAGGGGCTGGAGCAATAGCACAGTGAGTAGGGTGTTTGTCTTGCACATGGCCAACTCCAGTTTAATTCCCAAACATCCCATATGGTCCTGCAAGCACCGCCAGGAGTAGTTCCTGAGTGCAGAGCCAGGAGCAACCCCTGAGCATCACTGGGTGTGACCCAAAAAGCAAAAAAAAAAAGAATTTGAGGAATGTTTGACATATTTCTTTGAAAAATGTCTTGAGTTTCCTTGGGAACTGCATTGAATCTGAATAATGCTGAAGAGAGGATTGCCATTTTGACAAAGTTATCCTACCAATCCATGAGCAGAGGCAGATTTCCTGATGACATTGAAACTACAGGCATCTTTAAGGATGAAATGCCTCTGACCAAGCCAGTGGATGCAAAGATAAACAAATAATACTACATTAAATTAAGAAGCCTTTGCACCTCAAAGGAAACAATGACAAAGACATCCAACATATTGGGAAAACTATGTGCCCACCATGCATCTGATAAATGGTTAATATCCTATATATATTGTGTATATATAAATGGCCAAAAGGAATATAAAAATGCTTTATATCACTGATTATCCAGAAGATGCAAAACAAAACATAAATACCACCTGACACTGGAGGAATGGGTGCTTATCAAAAAAGAGCAACAATACCCTGTGTTGGCAAGTATGAGGAAGAAAGGAGACTCTCATTACCTGTTGGTAGTTTATGTGGACTGGTAGCCTTTTTGGAAAACAATATTGACGTTCCTCAGAGAACTAGGAATTGAACTTACATATGATCCAGCAATTCCACTCATAGGAATATGCCCCAAGGGCTCCAATGTGCACCCTGAGAAAAGGCATCTTAAGTCCTATGGTCATTGTAGCACTATTCATAATAGATGAAGTTGTGTAATTTTGCTGCTACTTGGATAGATCTGGAGAGTATCATGTTAAGTGAAATCAGTCAGAGAGAAAGGAACTCAATCAGAATGAAATCTCTCATATGTGAAACATAAAAATCTTCCCAGGGGAATATCATATGCCCAAAGGCAATGGAAAGAGGAGGAGAACTGATCTTGTGTGGGAAGATTCCACTGGGGTTTGTGTAGGGGAAATAAATTAGTGAAGTGAACAGTAGGAAAATAGTGGAGGGAAAAAAGTGCCTGCTACAGAGGCATGCTGGGTGACAAGAAAGAAACTGGGAAATTGATAGAGGGTAGTGAACACCGGTGAAGGAAGTGATGTTGAAACTCACCTGAAACTCGATCATAAATACCTTCGTAACTTGTAATTCACAGTAATTCAATTAAAAATAAACTTTAAATGTCAAGACCATGCAAAAAATTCATGGTGAATAATTTGTGTCTTGCACTTAAACAGGAATGGGCTTTATTGATTAAACAGTGGCATAGCACCTACCCAGTTGAACAGATAAAATTTTAAGACTGACAGTACTAATATCAATCATGTAGAACAGCTTGGAATTTCTTAAGTTGTTGGTGAAAAGACTAAAATCTAAAATCATTTGGAAACTGTTTGAGAACTACTAAGATAGCAAACATGCATTTACCTATGGGTACAAGCAATCTCAAAAGCACCCCATTCTAAACCAAGAAAAATAAAAAATATATTTACAAAATACATAGAAAACTTTAAAATAACAATTATTATTGAGGTATAATATGCATGCAAAATTAATGTTCCAAGTATAAAACCAAATGATTAAATATGATATGTATTGAAAATTTTCTACACAAAAAAATAGTTACTATCTAGCACCACTAAAGAGGTCACTATTTTCTTCTGGTGATGAAGACTTTTATGATCTTAGGGCTAGAGAGTACAGAGAGTATGGGATCACTAGAATTGACATGTCCTACATAACAGAAAATTTACATTTATTTTATAAATACAAGTTTATATCTGTGGTGGAAGGGTTATGGGGGTTGTTGTGCTATACCCAACAGTTCTTAGGGCTTACTCTAGGCTCTACATTCAGGTATCACTCTTGTGAGGGCTTAAGATACTGGAAATGTGAGGTACTGGAAATCAAACATGGCTCAAATGTATTTATTTTTTATTTTTTGCTTTTTGGGTCACACCTGGCCACGCACAGGGGTTACTCCTGGCTCTGCACTCAGGAATTACCCCTGGCAGTGCTCAGGGGACCATATGGGATGCTTGGATTCGAACCTGGGTCTGCCACGTGCAAGGCAAACGCCCTACCTGCTGTGCTATTCCTCCAGCCCCAAACATGGGTCAACTTTAACCAAGACAATTTCCCTACACATTGAACTATCTCTCCAGTCCTCAAATGTGTATCTTTTGACACTCTTTACCAATTCTGCTAGGGAAAGAGGAAGCCTCAGTTTACTTTTGCCAGCTGCTTTGAGTAGTTCCTTTTTTGACTGCTACCATCCTACATTTTTGACTTCGTGTGATTCCTGGGATCTTTCTGAAATACGAGGATTTAACAATTGTACATCATAAAATTCTGCCTCAGGGCTTAGGCTTACCTGGAGGTCAAAGAAATGCCTATGGCAAATGGCAGGACAAGGATCTGTTAGATCCCTGCATCCTCTTTAAAATGCAGAGCCCAATTTTAATTTTAAAGGGTCTACAAGAAAAGACTCTTCTTTAACTTCCCTGCATTCTCTCTAACACAAATATCCTGTTTTCCTATTTAAAAAAAGCACCATAGTTAATTTAGTACTATACTAAATTTTTCCTCACTTAGGGAGCTCCTTTACTTTTCTACTTTCCAATAAACTTTTCTGGTTAGAGTGATAGAACAGCGGGTAGGGTCTTTGCCTTGCACACGGTCAAGTAGGGTTTGATTCCTTTGTCCCTCTCGGAGAAGCCCAGCAAGCTACTGAGACATCAAAAGACCGCATGGCCTCCCACCTATGAGATGGTCAGAATTCTTTGGCAAGACCCTGAATGAATGGTTTGAAGTTCTTCGTGTTCCTGGGGCGAGCAGACACCGTTGGGCTACATTGGCATGCGACAGGGACAAATGAAGATGTTACTGGTGCCCACTCGAACAAATAGAAGAGCAATGGGATTACAAGTGATACAAGTGACATTATTAGTTTATTCAGAGCTCCTCAATTCCAAGTCAATTAGCAATGGAAATAATAACTAATGTGATTATGGAGGAACAAAATTAATTTCCTTGAGCACTTGATTAAAAGAAGTGTATGAAAAGTATCACTTAAAATTTAGGTTAAAACTAGTTTTAAAAATGCATAAAAATTTGTAAAAAAAAAGTAATTAACTTGGGAGTGAGAGAGATCTTATGGCAGCAAAGTAGTTATTTTGCACATATGTGGTTAGGCTGTGTTCAATTCCTGGCACTAAATATGGTCCCTCCTTCAAGCTCTGCCAGGAAGTGTTTCTGAGCATAATGCCAGGACTAAACCCTGAGAATTGTTGAGTGTGAACCCACTGTGTCTCAAATATTTTATTTGTGAATAAACATCCATATAAAAGCTTGAATATTTGAAGGGCAACAGCTAAGTGGTGCTCAGAGGGCCTTGTGGCCCTTGCTGGCAATTTTCAGTGAACTGGACCAACAGTTCATGTTAAGGCCTGAAGATGTGGTGCTGGACCTTAAGGCCTCCAGAACCACCAGGGCCACACCAACAGTGCTCAAAGGTGACCAGGAGAATGTTTCGGTGCTCTGGGTTCTCAGGCCAAAACCTAATGATTCTTGGGGATCAAAGTAGGTTGAGAGCAGGGTTAGCATGCATTCTAGCCATTATACTCTCTCTTTTTACGTTAAAACTGGGATAGTTTTAACTTGGCATATTGTGCTACATAAGAAATAAAATTCCAAAGAGGAATCAAATTTTGTAATCTTAAAATACAGAAAGTTATTTTATTAATTTGCTTTAACAAATTTGTAGGTCCTCTTAATCTTTCAACTTCCCCAAAGAAGTAATCTAAATATAAATTGTTATTCTTCCCTGAAGAACTATTCTAAATGAAAATGCTCTCATTTCTTTTATGTTTTATTGAGCTGAATACAACCTAGTAGTTTAAGTCAAGTTTTTAATTTTCCTTTTGCTTATAATAAATAGCTCTATCAACTTTGTGGTCACCAGTTATAATTTAATATTTATTCTATATTTGTCTATTTGATTTGACTTTTACATGAGTAGCAAAGCTATACTTTAAAGTCATTAGCTATATTATGCTGGTATATCAGGCAAATGAGTGCTTGATGCCGTGTGCTAATGTGAGCTAAAAATAAAATCCCATCTGTTCACCTTTCAAACAACACTGCATCAGTACCCTGCATATTGAGTACAACATAACTTAATGAAACAAATTTTAAAAATTGTTTATTTTCATCTGTAGCAGTAAATGTGGGTACTTTCAAAAGAAAATAATTCATGTATGATGCCCTGTGATGCAATTTACATGTGTTCTTTCAAGATAAGTTGAGCATACGTAAGTTGAAAAGTTGTTTTAACTTAAAAAAATAAATACCTAAGAAAGTATATCATGAAAGTTTCATAATTTTTATTAAAAGCTTAAATAACTTATTTAAAGCAAATATGTACCACATATTTTTATCCATTAAAATATATTTTGTACAGTCTATAACTTTTCAATCAGAAAAGACAAATCCTCATTTGTGTATATTATACTAAATAGTCAAATAAATTACACTACTTTTTTGTTTGTTTTTTAAACAGTCTCCATATTATGAGTTTATTGAAAGAATTTAATAATATTTTCCAGCTCATAAATATTCTTGTTGGGTTTTACTCCATAAATCAGTTTGATAATAGAGAATATGAATTTATATTCATATAAACCTATTATGTTGTTTAATGTAATTCAACAATGAGTCTCTGCTAGTAGCATTTTTAAATTTATAACTAATACTTCATATTTTCAGTAGATATTTTATTTTTCACAACTAAGAAATAAGTTTAAACTCATTATAATTTTTAACATATTCATCAAAACCAGTTCTAACAGTTAGAATTATTCAGAACACAACTGCTATTACAAACATTTTGTTTTGTAGGAATTTGAGTGATAGTACAGTTAGCGTGGAACTTGCCTCCCACACAGTCCACTGGGGTTCAGTCGCCGATACTGCATGTTGTCCCCCAAGTCCTGCCAGTAGTGATCTCTGATAGCTAGAACAAGAGTAAGTCCTGAACATTACCAGGTGTGACCCAAGTGCTCCCTGCCCTAAGCACTCAATTTTGAACTATAACATCAGAGTGGCAGAGTCTCTTGCTCCCACACCTGGCTGTCCTCACTGGAGGCACACCTAGCTGTCCTCACCAGAGGCGGTGGATTGAGGATCTGGGTGGGCCTCTTCCACCCAGATCCTCCATTTTTCAGTAGCTAGGCAGTCACACCCAGAAACTGCCCCCAGGACTGTGTAATCCCATTAATGACCAATACTCAGAGACTATAAAACCAAGCTCCCAGAAGACCTTTTATAGCCTAGTTCTCTCTCTTGGATAACCGGGCAAGCTACCGAGAGTTTCCTGCTGGCATGGGAGAGCCTGGCAAACTCCCCGTGGCGTATTAATATGTAAAAAACAGTAACAATGATGGGTCTCATTCCCCTGACCCTGAAAGAGCCTCCAATGTGGCACTTTTGAGAAAGACGAGTAAAAAGAGCTTTAAAAACCTCAGGGCTAGGATGAATGGAGACATTACTGAGACCGCTCAAAAAAATTGACGATCAACAGGATGATGATGATGATGAACATCACACAGTATATGTGTAAAATCATAATGTCTGCTTTATACCCATTATACTACATATTAGACATTTAAAATTTTGTCTTGAGGCAAAATTATCTTCTTTTGCAATAAAAAATGCATTTCCACCCTTGATTTGACAACTATAGGCATAAACGTCATATATAAATACCTTGCTCTAGACATATCTATTCATTCATACAGATATTTCAGATATTTTAGTCAAAACTGAAATAAGCTGACCTGAATTGCATGACACAATGTTAAAAATTCCTCCTTTCCAATAACAAATTATGAATTATTTCCTCTCTGTCTATGATTTCATCTGAAAGTTCTTAGATTTTCTCAATACATTGCGTAGACTGAGTCACTTTCACCTACACCTTACCTCAATATTTGACTAATGACTCTCGTTATTATATATGGTTTTAATATGTGGTTATAACAGTTATAACTTAAACAATGATGTTTCAAATAGTGCAATGGACATTTTACAAATAAATAAGCTTGGGAATAAACATAAATCAGGATTTTCTTGGTTCAGTGTTAAGGCATGAGTGTTAAGACAGGATCTCTAGTATCTGTCTTTTCATCCCCCTTATGGTGATGACAGCTGAACTTTGGCACATGTCACATGTCCCAAGCATGCACTGAGCAGTGAACTTTTAATTTAGTTGACACATCAATAGAGAAAAAAAATGATGTTTGTCAACTTACTGCATTCCTAGCACTTACAAGATCTTTAGGTCAATTTCTGTTGTGACGTAAGTTTATCTATTAGCTCTTAGGTGTGTTTGAAACTTAGAAGTTATTTTTTCACCTATAGAAATTCAAATGAAACAAAACCTTCCTCTAAATGCCACGCTAAAATAAATTTTTATTGTGTACTAGAAGAAGTGTTACTGATTTTAAAATATTTAGGTCCTTCAGAATTTATTTATGGGAGTTCTCCTGCTAAAGTTATAATTAAATATTGATGTATATTTAGAATTGAAATTTACCAGTTTATATTTATGATTTTGATTTAGGTACGTTCTCCTCTAAAGTTCTAATTTAAAAAAAATTGATGTTTATTTAGAATTGAAATTTACCAGTGTGTTAGAGATAGTTTGTGACTAAAGAATTTTAATGTGCTGACCTGGATTCATACCCTGCACTCATGAAATGCAGTATTTACAAAACTATGCTTGGTAAGTAAACTGCACTCTGCTTTCTGTTTCCTAAAAATTCAGAAGCTTTCTTTTTCAAGTAAAATCAATAATTCCAGTACAGAGTTTGAATACTGTCTTTTAAGTTATATTTATCTCCTGTTTTATTGGGTTCACCCTTATTTTCATTGCATTTGATGCATTTTGTGTTTCTGCAGTAAAAAGAAAAAAACCTTTCCTCAAGTTTATATACATTTTCCTTTAACATATCACATATGCTATCTTGTACAATCCCAAGTATTACCATTTCATTATTTTTTTTAAATTTGAAAGAATTTCTTTATTCTACTTTTTTTTAAAATTTTATTGAATCACCATGTGGAGGGTTACATAGTTCTCAGGATTATGTCAGTTATACAATACTCAAACACCCTTCCCTTCACCAGTGCCCATCTTCCATCACCAACGCCCCCTGTATACATGCCGCCCCCTCCCACCTCCCCAGTCCCCACCCTTGTAAGTGATAAGTTTCACTTCGTTTACGCTTTATCTCGATTACATTCCATGTTTCAACACACAACTCACTACCGTTGCTGGGGTTTCCCCCCAAAAAGAAAAAGACAGTCCTATTGCCAAGGAAGCATTTGATAGTTCTCCATTGCTAAGAATATAGAGATATTAAGTCCCGCTGTTTGTTACATAACTTTTCTTTTCCCCCCTTGCCCCCCGCCACCGAGTTCATGCCTGTTTAGTAATCGCCATGCTGTCTGACAAAGGGAAAAAAACCGAAAAGGGTGGTTATTTCCCGTCATCAGCCGGCGTGGGGCTCTGGCTTAGTTGATAGTCTAGTAGAGTGTCTGCAAGCAGTTTCTGGAACCAAAGGTCTTGCGCTGGTATCCGCTCCAGCTCGAGATTCCACCAGCGTCCCTCTGTTCCATGTACATAAATTTTCCCCTTATATCCCATTCCCATGCCACCAGGTCTGTTTGCTTAATGGACATCACACTATGGTTGACGCCATGCCGCGTTTCTTCCCGAGAAAGAAGGATATTTCTTCTCAGCCGGCATGGGGATATAGCTTAGTTCAGTCTAGAGAGATGGCTACCACTTTGATTGCCTTCAATATTTCAGCAAAAGACTTACTATTCTTGTTAGGATCTCCCACAAAAGTCCGACCCATTAAAAAGGAACCATTACATATTGCTGATGCCAAGATGACATTAGGCCGTGCGGTTTTGGGTTTCTGTATAAAGTCCAGGGAAAGTACAACCAGAAATAACATCACTACAAACTTTTACCCTTTTATGGTGCTCATAAGATGGAGAAACCTAGACAGAGGCTCGACGTCTCCATTTTACGTTCAGAAAGCCGTGGACCCTGCACTGTGCTCGGGAGGAAGGGGTTGAGAGAGAGAGGTTAAAAGAATTGGGGAATGCCTGCTTTGCATTGTCGCGGCCCACCGTGGGGTCTCCAATCCCGTGCCGGAATTAGTTCAGTGGGCTGCTTGGCGTCCAAGGGCGCTCTTTTGGGCTCTTCCATTATGCTTGATCCGCAGCAGGGCCAAAAGGAACGCCGTATTACCATTTTAGAAACATTACCTTATTGTTTTCTTCTTACATTTTTGACAAACTTATTATTAATGGGCACATGCTTATACTAAATGCTTATACTAAAATCATACAAGGATATTTACTTTTTATAAAACTTTCATTATATGGTAAATAGAATCTTTTAAAATGAGTATTTATAGCATTTTAATCATTACAATGGATAAAGTCATATTCAAGAAAACTCATTAGCGAAACAAGATCTGATGTAGCAAACAGTTCATTTACCACACAAAGATTATTTTCCATTAACTAATACACTCAAGAGAAAAAACTCCTGGTGAAAAACTTATATATATGAGGAAATATTTTCAATGTAAAGTATAATTCAATTATAGACTAATAAATGTAAGTATACTTTTTCATATAATATTATTAAATAAAAAGCATTCCAGTAAAGTCTTAAATTTTCTTTTGCTTCTTCTATGAAGCCCTGACTTACTATACCCATCTTAATAAATATAGTAGGTATAAGTAACAATCCCACCAACGGCCAACATCCAGAGACTTAAAACCAAACTCCCGACATCTTATAGCCTACTTCTTCCTCTGAGAGAACCTGGCAAGCTACAGAGAGTTTCCTGCCCACATAGGAGAGCCTCACAAACCCCACATGGTGTATATATATATGGCAAAACTGGTAACAATGCTGGGTCTCATTCCCTTGACTCTGAAAGAGCCTCCAATGCGGCATCCTTGGGAAGGACAAGTAAAGAGAGACTTTTAAAATCTTAGGGCTAGGATGAAGAGAGACTTTACTGAGACTGCTCGAGAAATTTGACAATCAACAGGATGATGGTGATGATGATGATGATGATGATGATGATGATGATGATGATAAGCAACAAAATTAAATATTCTATTTAATTTATTGATGTTAATCTTACTATGCAATATGAAATAAGAAGTTGCCAGAGTAAAATTAAAATAAATATATGCTATAACTAGATGTAATGGCAAAATCCACAAAATTCAATAATTTTTATTTGTAAGTAGTAGGAAAAGAATATTAAATTCTTTCAAGAACAAGACTTTTACTAAAATTATGCTTTTCAATAATGTTTAGCAAAATATTTACCACAGAATCATACCACATTTTTGCATGAAATATAATAGTTCTCAACATCAATACAATTTTTTTTCTTTTCTTGGACCAAACTCAGCAATGATCAGGGGTTACTCTTGGCTCTGCACTCAGGAATTACACCTAGCAGTGCTCAAGGGACCATATGGGACAGCAGCGATTGAACCCCAGGTTGGCTGCATGCAAAGCAGACCTCTCCACTGTACTATCCCTCTGGCCCCACAATTTCTTTTAATGTGTCTATAGCCATATAGAAAATATTGATCATATATGTGACATGTTTTTGTGTACATATACATTTATAAGTTCTAGGTTTGTTAGTTGCATGGATTTGCTAAGATGTAACTTATCGGCCAGCTAGAAAGTGTACTATGACACAAATGATGCATCTTTGAATGTGTTACTATCCTCTCTAATAATAGCATTTTTAGTATACAGTGCATTATAGTTCAAACAAATTTAGACTGAGGAGAAATATGGTCTCTTTATTCAGTTCTCAGAATGTAGTACATAAACTTTAATGGGCCATATAACTACACTATACTTTACTTTATGTATCATAAAATAAGTTTATCATAAGTTTAAAGTTGATTTGCACAAATCTAAAATATAATTTTTTCACAGCAAAAATAAAAATCTCAACTTTTTTTTCTATAAGTGAATTTTCTTCCAGGGTTAGAATAGAAAATGATGCTGTGTGGTCATCAGTATTGAAACTAAAACTGGAAGTTTCCAATCTACATAACAATTTTGTTATTTTCTCAAATAAAAAATAGTTATACAACATTTTAAATTTTGCAGTAGCATAAAATATATTGTAGAGGAAAAACATTAACAATTCAAGTGTTTCTTTAAACTGAAAGTTTATTTTTCTTCAAGGATAAATTAGATGTTATCTAACATTACTACCGACATTAGTATATAATTACATGTAACTGAAAATTTAAATGTAAATTATGTTTTAACCTAAATTTATATGATTTCCAGTGCTTAAATATGTTGGTTCAATGCAGAGGTAGTGATAACAATGTGAATAGTGTACTAGGTGATGGTCACTGTGTTGGGGATAAAACAGTCTTTTTCAGTTCAATGTAACAGTGCAATGTAATTGATTTTATCATATTTACCAGGAAACAGAATTTATCTCTGAAAGAACAATATTTATCATAAATAATTTTATTCAGTTTATAAAATTATGGATCACTGAATTTTCTTTCATGTACACTCCTTTACCTTGACTCTAAATAAAACATCCTAAAATACATTCAATTTTTTAAAAAATTGCTTTATTTTAAGAAACCTTTTAAAGAAATTATGGCTCCCTCCCTTAGAGCTTAATATGTTTTTTATCAGTAAACTATTTTTACATCTAGTTTTGATCATATTTTTTCCCTACTCTAAACTATAATTTTCTAATTTGAGTTATAAAATATCAATGAACTCATTTGATCTGAATAAATTTTAGAACATACAAATGTGCTAAGATTGTTATGATCATTTAAGGTAAGGAAAACAACAGTCTAATGAGAGTTCACGAGAGAAATATCAGTCCTAGAAGAGTTATAATTACGTTAAAATTGCAGAAATTAATATCATGCGTAACTTTTTGCAAGTAATGACCTGGATAGAAGAAAAGAGGAATTAATGGGGCTAAGGGAGATGTTCAAGTCAACATTGAGATTTGAGAAAAGAGATAAAAAGCAAGCTTCACATGATAACATGAGAAAAGGAATATAAAATGTATTAGCCATAGGGCAATATATTCCAACATCACAACCACGACTAAAGTACCAATATCACTTCCCTCCAACCCATCACTATTAAGCATAATATTCAACTCCATATGGAGGGGGGAGGGGTGCAAAGATTTTATGGGGATGGTTTTAGGATGATCATACCTTGTTCAGAGGGCTTAAGTCAGAAAGGGTGACTATTTCAAAAGTATTTACACTGCACCATGCAAAAATACATTTAGTGAGTTAGATTAACAGACAAATTCAGTCGCTATTATCACATGGTTGGCTAAATCAAGTAACAACAAATACTACTAGAAAATTAGTATTTTGATCAAGATTTTATGAGACATTTTTCAAGTAGATCAAGTAAGCAATAAATTTTTCATGAATACCACAGAGCACTCAGACTAAATTTTATCTTTTTCCTATATCTAAATCTTGTCCTCATGAAAACTTTATCACCAGTTATCCATACTAGAAAGTCAATTCTTGATAGACAGATGATCACCCTTTGAAGCTTGGATATCCCTATTCCAAAAAACTAGCTAGCATTAGTAATATTCATCCTTCAAAGTCTTGAATATACCAGAAAAAATTTCAATATCTCAGATACAGTTAATATCCTAATTGACCTGCATTTGATTCTTTATTCTTTTCTTACAAGTGTTGTAGAATCTAGTACTTTAAGCCAATGTTAGTGATTAGTGAAACATTAGTTGGGATTCTTGAATCACCAAATATAATAGCCTGTGTCAGCAAACTGTCTTTATAAGATGACACTTCCAAGGAGCATTTTTAAGATGAAATTCAAAAATAGGCTATCACAATATTTGAGGAAAAAAAATTCTCAGTATTTTTCCATAAAAACAATCAGTTGCTAAAAGAGTTCAAATGCAATAAAAAGAAACAATGCAAATATTAAAATGACTATAATATACACAATAGGTTTGTGTTTTATATGGCCTAGAAAAAAGATTGCATTTGTCAATTGGGAACTCCACGGGTTAAAATTTCCTATTTAATCTTCACACATCAAAATACTGTTGTAAAAGGAAATTATTGTGTTAGTTTTAATTGTTACAAATTTTTTCTGAGTTACCAAATTTTAAGATACCATAATAGTGACAGTTCTTGGAATGTAATGTTCTATTTAAAACACTTAATTCACTATAGCATTTCTTAAACACTACATACAAAAAAAGTGGAAAAACATGCCCTCCATTTGTCACTTTGACTTTTGCATTATGAAAAGCATGTTTAACCTTTTATTTTCTAGATGAGAAACTATATAAAGGTATGTGAGTTGTGTAATAACTGTGCTATGAGTGAGCTCCTATGCCTTCAGGAAAGTACTCTGACATTCACTACTTAATTCTTTAAGTGTGTGCTCTTGTAAAGGTCAGCAAGAAAAGAAAAATTCCAAGGCAATAAGTGTGGTCTATGTGGAAAAAAAAAATTTTGTGACTTGTTGAGTATTTTTAAGACTATTTTCTTAAATAATAGTTTAACTGTAAGAATGCATATGATTATAAGTATGACGATAAAAATGCTTTTCAAGAAGAGTTGATCCTTATGACATATGTTTTCATTGTAAGTATTCTATTATAGGAATAGATGATTTATTACAAGTACATGCAAGTGTTTATGGGTCACAGTGTCAATTTTTAAATATAGTCAAGAATTAAACGTTTTCTTTCCTACTAATTTGATACAGGCTCACAATGAGCAAAAATCCATATGACTGAAAACTCCCATTAGAGTTTTCCAAAACTATTTTCTAAAAATAATTATAATTTATGTTAGATTTTAAGAAATCAAGAATCTACCAAAATAGAAATGTATTTTTACTTAAGAATGCTGTGAAATGAGACAAAAAATTATGTGATAAAATATTTATTATTTTTATTATAATAATGTCATAATGATAAGAAATGAAATTCTATAACTTATAACCATAATTTTTTGTCAAATCAAAATTTCTTAGGGTAGTCTGGATAGATATCATAACAGGTAGGGCATTTGCTCTAAGCATGGCTAACCTTGGTTTGATATCCGGTGTCCCATTTGGTCCCCTGAGCAAGCCAGAAATAATCCTTGAGCATCCTTGGATGTGGCCCCCAAACAAAAATGTCTCAAAAGATTTTTTCCATAATATACAAATACATATTGGAAGAATCCATATTTGTCCATGGAAGAATATAACTTTCATGATTTGAGGAATATAACTCTTATACTTTGAAGTTCTTGAATGGGAACTGAATTTTTTCAAATTTCAGTATATGTTTCTTAAATTTATTTTTTAAATTGATTTCTTAAAGAAGACTCGCCATTCTGTTTTATTTTCCTGCCTTTATTTATCTATTTCAGTAGATTCACCAGAACTTAATTTTTAATCTTACTAAAATATGTTTATTTTATCTCTCTCTTCCTTGTCCCACAATTATAAAAATGCTTGATTGCATCCAGTGGAAAAGACTGTATAAATATTTTGTTACACCGGCATTAAAGGACATCATTCACATCCTGAGTGTTAAGTTTCAATCAATCTTCTCAACATTTTAATTATTAATATCACTTCCATTTATTGTTCATGTAATCCATCTCTAGTGACTTATTTTCCTTGAATTATGAATTTTATCTCTCCAACTTTTCTCCCATTTTTCCCTTTTTTTTGCCATTTGGGTCACACCTGGTTATGCTCAGGGGTTACTCCTGGCTCTGCACTCAAGAATTACTCCTGGCGGTGCTCAGGGCATATGGGATGCTGGGAATCAAACCGGGTTGGCCATGTCCAAGGGAATGCCCTACCCGCTGTAATTTCAGTCCAGTCCCCCTTTTTGCCCATTTTTCTAGAAATTTCCTTCTATTAATTTTCATTTATTTACACGTTTTACTTAAAGACTCAGTCCAGCCAGCCCATACCTATGATATATAACACCCCTTTTTTGGTTAAGTTTATGCGCTGCCTTTTTTAGGATTCAAAATAGGCATCTTTTACATAGATTTTTGCTCCTTGCACTCAGAGTGGGCATCACTTGTTAGACTTTGAATCCATATATTTAGCACAAGATATAGTTTATGCTAGGAATCCCTATCATTAAAGAAATAACTAAAGCATCTTGCACTTGCGTATAGTACCGATCTATTTATCTTTGACACTGAAAAACTCCAAGTTTTTGACTTTATGACTACTAACATTGCCTAAGTTCTGCACTTAGCGTAGTGTAGTCTTTTTTTTGTTTGTTATTTGGTTTTTTGGTTGTTTATTTATTTATTTTTTTTTGCTTTTGGGATCACACCCAGCGATGCTCAGGGGTTGTTCCTGGCTCTGCACTCAGGAAGTACTCCTGGGGGTGCTGTGGGGTCCATATGGGATTTCAGGGATTGAACCCAGGTCGGCCATGTGCAAGGAAAAATGCTTTACCATCTGTGCTATTGCTCCAGCCCCTTTAACATAGTCTTTTGAAGTACCACTTGCTAATAGATTTTATTTCTTCTTCAAAACAGTGAAGACTAAGGATTTAGCGGTTAAGTTCTTGTTTGCCCTTCTGATGATAAAATAAGTTCTGGAGGTGAATGGAACTTTAAACTAAGACTGCACCCTTTTATAGTATTATACAAGGTAATCCAATGTATACTAATCCTCCGCAAAACTGTTTCAAACAGACTGTGTAATCTATCACAAAAATATGCTTTGCACTTTAATACACAACTGACTGCTATGTGGTGCATAGTATCATTAATAATGGGGAAATTTTTAGTGAAATAATAATATGAAGGGGCTGGAGTCATAGAACAGCGGGTAGGGTGTTTGCCTTGCACACGGCCGACCCAGGTTCAAATCCCAGCATCCCATATGGTCCCCTGAGCATGGCCAGGGGTGATTCCTGGGTGCAGAGCCAGGAGTGACCCCTGTGCATTGCTGGGTATGATCCAAAAAGCAAAAAAGGAAAGAAATAATAATATGAAGCCAGATATATAATCATAATAATAACTTAATTTTATTTATTTTTTATTTTTTATTTTTTTTATTAAATCACCATGTGGAAAGTCACAAAGTATTCAGGCTTATGTCTCAGTTATACAACATTCAAACACCTATCCCTTCACCAGTACCCATATTCCACCACCAAAAACCCCAGTATACCTCCTTCCCCGCCCCCCCCCACCCCCAATTGCATAACTGATGAATTTCACTTCATTTTCTCTTTACCTTGATTACATTCCATATTTCAACACAAAACTCACTATTGTTGTTGGAGTTCCCCCCCAAGAAGGACAGCCCTACTACCAAGGAAGCATTTGAAAATTAATTTTCCATTGCTTAGAATGAAGAGAAATGTAGCCCCACTGCTCCAAGTACATAACTCTTTTTTTTCTTTTTCCTTTTCATTTCCCACCCCCCCCACTCATCCCCCTTCCAACGCCTCATAGTATGGTGGACACCACACCGTGTTTCTCCCAGAAAATGGGAAACAACCGGGAAAGAGGGTTATTTCCTCTTCTTGGCTGGTGTGGGGCTGTTGCTTAGTTCAGTCTAGAGAAATGGCTGCTACTTTGACTACCTTTAATATTTCAACAAAAAACTCACTTTTATTATTTGTAGTTTCCTCCCAAAGTCAGAGCTGCTAAAAAAGGAACCGTTTCACATTGCTGACAATTAAGAGATGTTAAGTCGGTTTTGGAATTCTGTATAAAGTCCAGAGAAAATTCTGCCAGAAACTGCATAGCCCATCTCACAGTCCCAGTGCATTGCTGTAAGAAGCTGTGCTGGATGCCAAAATGTGTTAGAAGGTCTCTGGAATCAAAGTCTTTAGGCACAGAGGGTCCATTTCACTATCAGCAGCTCCCGATTTATCTGGGCCTAGGGTGTGCTGTTACACCCATTTCCCATGATTCCCTAGGAGCCCTAAGTGTAAAAACTGTATACATCTGGGTTAGGAGTCTTAGAAGATGGCTCTCCCCACGTGGATATAGCTGCTGCCGCCATTTTCCGTGCAGAAAAACAGGGTGGAGAGGAAAGATCCATCCCCGGGCAGTGCGGGGTTGTAGCCCAGCTCACAGTCCCAGTGCATTGCTGTAAGAAGCTGTGCTGGATGCCAAAATGTGTCAGAAGGTCTCTGGAATCAAAGTCTTTAGGCGCAGAGGGTCCCAATAACTTAATTTTACATGACTGAAGTGACAAATGATGATTGGATGCAAAATAACGGTACTCTCATTCTCCAAGAGTGAGAACTTAAACTAGTATGTTTGGTAAGTGATTTGTTGTTATCAAGTAATATTAGCTAAACACATGATCTACAAATCCCATTCCTATCATTACTAAGTATAACTAAAAAGGAGTTTGCATTCTGTGTCAGTATATATCTATAGGATTGCTAATCACAATAGAATAGGCGTTAGCTTATACTGAGAGTAAAGATAATATACACAGAGACAAACAAGCATACATGTAATTTTACAACACTTTATAACATGTCACTGTCACTGTCATCGATTTGTTCGAGCAGGCTCCAGTAATGTCTCTATTTGTCCTAGCCCTGAGATTTTTGTAGCCTCTTTACTCGTCCTTCCCAGTGGTGCCACATCAGAGGCCCTTTCAGGGTAGGAGGAATGAGATCTATTATTGTTACTGCATTTGGCATATCGAATTAGGCACGGAGAGTTTGCCAGGCTCTGCCATGTGGGCAGGATACTCTCAATTTATAACATAAATTGCGTAAATCCTATAAAATACTATATGACAGTTAATGGCTAAAATATGAAAGAAGTGGTTGAGGTTAAAAGAGCATATAATGAGAATAAAAAAGAACAACATAATAATGAAAGAATTATGGAAAGATGAGAAGGAGTCTGGTAAGATTCCTTTGTTTTTGAAAATTCAAGCTGCCACATTTTTCCAAGTTTCTTCACCTGTTCTTCCCTCAGTACAAGATCAGAAAGCAAGCTACTTGTATATAGTTTAAGTTTTGAAAATTAACCAAGAAAAGTATTTTAGTTATAGAAGAGGGAAAATATAAAAAAAAAGCGAGGAAGTAATGAGCATAAAAGTTTGGTCACTTGAAGATTAGGTTATGACAATGGAAATGTCTCTTATTTGTCCTAGAATTATGTACTAATTTTTGTCCACTTTTCTTATCACCAGTTATATACATGATATAAAATATTTGTTGATAAAAGAATTTTGACACTCATGTACTTTTCAGGAAAAAAAATGTCAAATACTAAACAACATATCCATCTAATATCAGATTTCTCTAGAACAGAGATTTAGAACAAAAAAGCTATTAGCGGAATTTTCAGAATTCAGAAGAATGAAATAAGCTTATTTACATGTCACATTTATAAATGATACAAATAGCATAAGAAGTATTATATAGTTACAGAACTGATAATAGAAACTTAAATCATATGATTTTGTCATGAATTAAATTACAGAGGTTGATGTGACTGAAATAGAACAGTAACAAAAGCTGAATAAATGTGATTTTATAACTAAAAGTAACTACAGCTATAGATAAAATTATGAAGTCCATTACACGTATCAGTATTAAATAAGTAATACGAAGGTAGTATATCTCTACCTCGTGCCATAGCAATCTATCACTTAAAACACAAAAACACAAGAAGTAGGGCTTTGCCAGTAGTAGCCACTTGAGAATCACTGTGAAGAAAAATGTCCCTTCACTGGAAGCACTTTCACTGTAGGGGCAAAGACTGAATGTGTCAAGTCATACAGGATTTAAAATATTTCCATTCACATTTTTTTTGTCAGAGATGGTAGAAAGCTACATTAAATTTCAATGGAATTTATATGAACAGAAGCATGTTTTCTTCCCAAATTTTATGATGCATCCTAACTTCTAATGTGATACATTTGGAGTTAGGGCTTTTACGTGAAAGTTAAAATTTAATAAGGCTACAAGAAGAGATTTGATAACTTTATGAGAGCTACGTATTGATACAGATAAAGACAGAAGTAAAGATAAAGATAGAGGTAGAGATAAATAAAGGACAGGGTAGAGATAAATCTTTCCATGAGTATAGTTAGAATAAAAGACATATAAAACTGATTTAAAAGGCAGGTGTATTTAAACCGGGAAGACAGAAAGAGATACGGAAAGAGATAAAGAACTCACATAGAATCTGACAGTTGATACCTTGTCTCAGACTTCCATATTTAGAAATGAGTTAAGACAAATTTCTTCCATTATAACCATCAATAACCAGTCTATATTTTGTTATGGCAGCCTGGCAGATTAACTCAAGGATAGATTAAATAATTCTATGGGACGCTTGAGGAACAAGAAGCTAGAAGTATGCATGTACAGAACTAATGTATAACATATTTATAAACATTAAAAATATAAAATTAAAAATATAAATAAACTAAAAAACTGGGCAGAACAGGAAGATGAGAGTTAAAATAAATTCATTATTAACTTGCTCATCTTTAATGGTAGAATAATAGTATATAAGCAATAATAAGATATATTTTAAAATAAACATAAGTCTGAAAGTAGTCATTTCAAATATATTTCATATTAGGAATTTTGGTATAGACACCAATCATTGTTTTTAAAAATATCAGTTTATATAATTTGTGTGTACATTATGTTTGTGTATACTAATGCTATACATTATTACTTTGTATATAATTTTTTTTTGAGGGATGCTATTTTTTTTATTTATTTTTTTTTATAATTTATTTATTTTTAATTAGAGAATCACCGTGAGGGTACAGTTACAGATTTATACACTTTTGTGCTTATAATTCCCTCATACAAAGTTCGGGAACCCATCCCTTCACCAGTGCCCATTCTCCACCACCCGTAAACCCGGCGTCCCTCCCACCCTCCCCACTCCCACCTCCCCCCCACCCCACCCTGCCACTGTGGCAGGGCATTCCCTTCTGTTCTCTCTCTCTAATTAGCTGTTGTGGTTTGCAATAAAGGTGTTGAGTGGCCGCTGTGCTCAGTCTCTAGCCCTCATTCAGCCCGCAACTCCCTTCCCCCACATGGCCTTCAACTACAATGTAGTTGGTGATCGCTTCTCTGAGTTGCCCTTTCCCTGGAACGTGAGGCCAGCCGCGAAGCCATGGGGTCAACCTCCTGGTACTTATTTCTACGGTTCTTGGGTATTAGTCTCCCACTCTGATATTCTATATACCATAGATGAGTGCAGTCTTTCTATGTCTGTCTCTCTCTTTCTGACTCATTTCACTCAGCATGAAACTTTTCATGCCCATCCACTTAACTACAAAATTCTTGACCTCCTTTTTTCTAACAGCTGCATAGTATTCCATTGTATAGATGTACCAAAGTTTCCTCAACCAGTCATCCGTTTTGGGGCATTCGGGTTTTTTCCAGATTCTGGCTATTGTAAACAGTGCTGCGATGAACATACATGTGCAGATGTTGTTTCGATTGTACTTTTTTGCCTCTCTGGGATATATTCCCAGCAGTGGTATTGCTGGGTCAAATGGGAGCTCAACCTCTAGTTTTCTGAGAATCGTCCATACTGTTTTCCAAAAGGGCTGAACTAGCCGGCATTCCCACCAGCAGTGTAGAAGGGTCCCTTTCTCCCCACATCCTCTCCAACAGCGGTTGCTTTTGTTCTTTTGGATGTGTGCCAGTCTCTGTGGTGTGAGGTGGTATCTCATGGTTGTTTTGATCTGCATCTCTCTGATGATTAGTGATGCAGAGCACTTTTTCATGTGCCTTTTGGCAATTCGTATTTCTTCCTTGGTAAAGTTTCTGTTCATTTCTTCGCCCCATTTTTTGATGGGGTTGGATGTTTTCTTCTTGTAGAGTTCAACCAGTGCTTTATATACCATTGATATCAACCCCTTATCTGATGGGTATTTGTAAATATCCTTTCCCATTCTGTGGATAGTCTTTGGATTCTGGTCACTGTATCTCTTGCGGTGCAGAAGCTTTTTAGTTTAATGTAGTCCCATTTGTTGATCTCTGTTTTTACTAGATTGCTTAGTTCTGTGTCACCTTTGAAGATACCTTTATCTTCAATATCGTGGAGGGTTTCGCCGACCTTGTCTTCAATGTACCTTATGGTTTGTGGTCTAATGTTGAGGTCTTTAATCCATTTTGATCTGACTTTTGTGCATGGTGTCAGGTCAAGGTCTAAACCCATTTTTTTGCATGTGGTTGTCCAGTTGTGCCAGCACCATTTGTTAAAGAGGCTTTCCTTGCTCCACTTCACATCTCTTGCTCCCTTATCAAAGATTAGATGATCATACATTTGGGGTTGTGTGTAGGGATATTCCACCCTGTTCCATTGGTCTACGGCTCTGCCTTTGTTCCAGTACCATGCTGTTTTAATTGTTACTGTTTTGTAGTAAAGATTGAGGTTGGGGAGGGTGATGCCTCCCATCATCTTTTTCCCAAGAATTGTTTTAGCTATCCTTGGACGTTTGTTATTCCATATGAATTTTAGGATTGCTTGATCCATTTCTTTGAAGAATGTCATGGGTATACTTATAGGGATCGCATTGAATCTGTATAATGCTTTAGGGAGTATTGCCATTTTGACAACATTGATTCTCCCTATCCACGAGCAGGGGATATGTTTCCATTTCCTCATGTCCTCTTTGATTTCATGGAGTAGCGTTTTGTAGTTTTCTTTGTAAAGGTCTTTTACTTCCTTGGTTAAGCTGATTCCGAGGTACTTGATTTTCTGGGGCACGATTGTGAATGGGATTGCTTTTTTCATGTCCCTTTCCTCTGCCTCATTGTTTGCATATATGAAGGCCATGGATTTTTGGGTATTGATTTTGTAGCCTGCAACTTTACTGTATAAGTCTATTGTTTCTAAGAGTTTCTTAGTAGAGGTTTTAGGCTTCTCTAGATATAGTATCATGTCGTCTGCAAATAGTGAGAGTTTGATTTCTACCCTTCCTATATGGATGCCCTTAATCTCTTTTTCTTGTCTAATAGCTATCGCAAGTACTTCCAGTACTATATTGAAGAGGAGTGGTGAGAGTGGGCATCCTTGTCTTGTGCCCGATCTCAGAGGAAAGGCCCTTAGTTTTTCCCCGTTGAGGATTATGCTTGCCGTAGGCTTGTGATAGATGGCTTCGACTATCTTGAGGAAAGTTCCTCCAAACCCCATTTTGGCGAGGGTTTTCATCATGAAAGGATGTTGGATCTTGTCAAATGCTTTCTCTGCATCTATTGATATGATCATATGGTTTTCGTCTTTACTTTTGTTGATATGCTGGATTATGTTGATTGATTTCCGAATGTTAAACCATCCTTGCATCCCTGGGATGAATCCCACTTGGTCGTGATGTATGATCTTTTTGATGAGTTGTTGGATCCTATTTGCTAGTATTTTGTTGAGGATCTTCGCATCGGTGTTCATCAGGGAAATTGGTCTGTAATTTTCTTTCTTAGTGGTGTCTTTGTTTGCTTTTGGTATTAGGGAGATATGTGCTTCATAGAAACTGTTTGGGAGAGTTCCTGTTTTTTCAATTTCCTGGAAAAGTTTGAGGAAAACAGGCAATAGGTCTTCTTTAAATGTTTGGAAGAATTCGCCAGTGAAACCATCTGGGCCTGGGCTTTTGTTTTTGGGGAGGTTTTTGATTACAGTTTCTATTTCCTTAACATGGATGGGTCTATTCAGGTATTCCAGGTCTTCTTTCTTCAGTGTTGGGAGATTGTAGGAATCAAGGAATCCATCCATTTCTTTTAGGTTCTCCTTTTTTGTGGCGTAAAGACCTTCAAAGTAGTCTCTAATGATCTTTTGAATCTCACTGGTTTCTGTTATGATGTCCCCCTTTTCATTTCTGATTCGATTTATTAGAGTTTTCTCTCTTTCTTTCTTTGTGAGTCTTGCTAGCGGTTTATCAATCTTATTTATTTTCTCAAAGAACCAACTCTTTGTTTCATTGATCTTTCGGATTGTTTTTTTGGTTTCGATGTCATTAATTTCTGCTCTAATTTTTATTATTTCTTTTCTTCGGTCTGGTTTGGAGTCCTTTTTCTGGTCCTTTTCTAAGGTCTTGAGTCGTGAAGTCAAGCTATCTATGTGGGTCCTTTCTTCCTTCCTGAGGAATGCTTGGAGAGCTATAAATTTTCCCCTTAACACAGCTTTAGCTGCGTCCCATAGGTTTTGGTAGCTCGTGTCTTCATTCTCGTTAGTTTCTATGTATCTTTTGATTTCTTCCTTGATTTCCTTCCTGACCCACTCATTGGCCAACATTGAATTGTTTAGTTTCCAGGTGTTTGTTTTGATTTTCCGTGTTTGTGAGTGGTTAGCTTCTATCTTCAGCGCATGGTGGTCTGAAAAAATGGTTGATACAATTTCTATTTTTCCGATTCTATTGAGGTATGTTCTGGGGCCCAGTACATGGTCTATTTTAGAAAATGTTCCGTGTGCACTGGAAAAGAATGTGTATTCTTTCTTTTTGGGGTGTAAGGCCCTGTATAGGTCTATTAGGCCTCTCTCTTCTATTTCTTCATTCAGAGTCAATGTTTCCTTGTTGAGTTTTGTTCTTGTGGATCTATCTATAGGCGATAAGGCCGTATTGAAGTCTCCGACTACAATTGTGCTGTTAGTGATGTCCTCTTTGAAGTCTGTTAGGAGTTGTTTTAAATATTTAGCCGGTCGTTCGTTAGGAGCATATACGTTTAAGAGTGTGATTTCTTCCTGTTGTACATATCCCTTGATAAACAGAAAATGACCTTTGCTGTCCCTTTTGATCTTTTTCATCCTAAAATCTATGTTGTCGGATACCAGGATGGCCACTCCAGCTTTTTTAAGGGGGTTGTTTGCTTGGAGGATTGTTTTCCATCCTTTGACTTTGAGTCTATGTTTACTCTGTTTGTTCAGGTGTGTTTCTTGCAGGCAACAGAATGTTGGGTTTAATTTCCGGATCCATTTAGCCACTCTGTGTCTCTTGATAGGTGCATTTAGGCCATTGACATTGAGAGAGATTATTGTGATGTGGTTTTGTGTCATCTTTCTGTGGGATTTGTTATTCTTATGGGGCTCCTCCTTGTCTTACAGTAGCCCCTTTAGACCTTCTTTCAAGATTGGTTTTGAGTCTATGAAGGACCTGAGCTGTTGTTTATCCAAGAAGTAGTGTATGGTTCCTTCGAGTTTGAGTGAGAGTTTAGCCGGATAAAGTATTCTTGGTGAGGCATTCATTTCGTTGAGTTTTTTCACTATGTCCCACCATTGTCTTCGGGCTCGGAGGGTTTCTTCTGACAGATCGGCCGTAAATCTGAGGGGTGCTCCTTTGTATGTGATTTCCTTCTTTGACCTTGCTGCTTGCAGAATTGTGTCTCTATCCATGGTATCAGCCATTCTGACTATGATATGCCTTGGGGTCTTTTTATTCGGGTCTCTTTTTGCTGGTACTCTTCGGACTCCTTGTATCTGGATGCCTGCCTTCTCCAGCTCTGGGAATTTCTTAGCAATGATATCTTTGACTGTGTTTTTTTCATTGGGGTTGCTTCCCTGCAGTTCTGGTACTCCAATGATTCTTATGTTGTTCCTCTTGAAGTCATCCCCCAGGGCTCTGATTCGCTCTATAGCCATTTTGAGGTCTTTGGCCATGATTTGTTGTTGTCTATAAGCTTTCTGCAGCTCATCTTCCAGATCACTGATTCTGTCTTCGGCTGTAGTCATTCTACTGTTGAGGGCTTCTAGTGAGATTTTTATTTCATCTACCGATTCCTTTATTTGTGAGACTTCCGTTCGAAGGTTTGAAATTTCTGCTCTCATTTCTGCTCTCATTTCTTCCTGTATTTTCTTGGTAGACCGTTCCAGCGCTTGATTCATCTCCTCCCTTAATTTATTGGATGTGTGTTCCATATTTGCTTGGAGTAGGTCGACTCTCCTCCAGATTTCCTCTCTGAATTGTTTATCTGAGAGGTCGTAGATGTTGGTAGCCTCTTTTGAGGTTTCTAGTATCTTTTCTTCTCCCTCTCTTCCTGGAGGGGATTTTCGCTGCTTCTTCATATTGTTATGGAAGTATAGGATTGGAAGTTTGTAGGTGTTTATTCCTCCTACCTCTTGCTGAGAGATGGAGGGGTTCTGTTTGTGCTATTTCTGATGGCAGCTTTATTCCTACTCTAGAAGTCTTCCTTACACTCAGCCTTTTCTTTGTGATTGATGTTGGGGCTTTAATGAAGACTTAAGGCTAAGTTGTCTTTACAAAAGCTTTGCTAAGCTTCTCTTATTCACTGATAATTTTTCTAAACTTAGAGCTAATAGGCTAGGTCGCATAAGTGTATGAGATGTGTTAAACCGATTTTCAAAGCAAGGAGACCATACCTAATGTGCTAAGGTAGGAAATAATAACTGCGGCCGCGTTAGCGGCGGCCGCTCTGGCAGGAGGCCACGCCCCTTTTTAGACCACGCCCCTTTCAGGCCACGCCCCCGTTTCTTCCTAGCAGGGGCTCCTGGGACAATGGTCCCAGGAAAGCCGGGGCGGTGGGACGCGGGAAGTGGCGGCGGCAAGGGTCCCAAGTCCCGGCGGCCGCGTGGGAACCAGGGGCGCACTCAGGAGGCGTACTTTGTATATAATTAAGTACTCCAGTTTTATTTTTTTCCTCTTAACTAGTCAAACACAGAATCAATCTAAATATAAATCCAGAGATGACTGGATAAATTTATATATCTATCTATATATACATTGATATATTTCATCCATTACTATTTTAATTTTATATAGAATATGCCATAATGTGTGTATTTGGAGAATTTGGACACCTTATTTAAAATTAAATAAGTATTCAGCATATATATATATGCGTATCTTTGTGCAAATATTTAAAGGGATATATTTACATAACTGACATATCTAGACATATTTTTATTGTCCCCTCAACTGTAAGAAACATTATGGAAAAGTCTATAATAAGGGCTAGAGTTTTTTGATTGCTTCTTATTTTTTTTGATTTTATAAAGTAGTTCACAATATTTGATTACATTCAATATTCAAACACCATTCCCACCCCCATTACACCTTTCAACCACCATATTTCAGAAGTTTCCTTCCTGAACCCCAGCCCCTGCCCCAAAGTAGACCCAAATTAATTTATTTTGTATTGTTTGTTATGAAAAAACACTGAAATTGATCCAAAAAGTTTAATTCGAAGAGATTGCATGAAGATTGTTGTATTTCGTCCATGGGACATTAAGCGTATCTATAAGCGATAACTAATGTGTTGTTTAAGATTGAACCTTATACATATGTATAAGCCTTATACATATGTATATATGTATGTGTGTGTATATATGTATATATACACACATATATATACATATATCACTTGTCACTTGTATCACTTGTCATCCCCTTAAGCTTAAATTTGCTGGGGCAAGAGCCAGTAACGTCTCCATTTATCCCTGTCACATGCTAGTGTAGCCCACTGGTATCTGCTCGCTCAAGGAACACGAAGAGCCTCCAACTGTTCATTCAGGTTCTTGACAAAAATGTCTGACCATGTTGTAGGTGGGCGGTTACGTGGTCTTTTGACGTCCCGTGGAATCCAGTTGGTAACAGCTCTAGTCCAGCGATCCTCTCTAAATTGCATTATGTGTCCAGCCCATCTGATTTTCAGTGCCTTGGCAAACCAGGCAGCATCCCTGATTCTTGATCGTTGACAGAGATTGGAACTCTGGATTCCTTCTCCCACTTGAGTGAAATGGGATATTCTAAGCATATCTCTTTTGATTCCTCTTTGTGTTTTCAGAGGACCCCGGTCCCTAACGCCTATGTTAGTTCAGGAAGAATGGTGGAGTAGACGAGATGTGCCCAGAGCTGAAGGAGCTGGAGGTTCTTCGTCCTTTTAACCACTTCTTTGATGCTCTTGAAGGTGATCCATGCTGCTCTTTTCCTCCTGTCCAGTTCTGGCGCCAAGTTGTTCCTCTTATTGAGTTCTTGACCGAGGTATACATAGGTACTGCATTCAAAGATGTTCGTTCCATAGAAAGCAAATGAAATGTTAGCGACTAGTCCATTGTTCACGAACACTGTTTTGCTGAGATTTAGCTGCAGTCCAACCTTTCCACACTCTCAGTTGAAGTCAGCCAGTATTTGTAGCGCTTGGCTAATGTTTGGTGTTATTAGATCAATGTCATCAGCGAAGTGGAGGTGGTGTAGTTGCCAAGCATCTACTTTCACTCCCATTCCAGTCTTTGCATGACGTTCTCGAGGGTGGCACTGAAGAGTTTCACTTAAATGGTATCACCGTGCCGAACCTCTCTCTTTACATCAATGATCACTTCCCTGTAGAATGGTGATATGCTGGTGGTGAATCTGTAATACAGCTCACGGAGGATCCTGATTTATTGAGATTAAACGCCCTGTTTGGCTAGGGCTTCAATGACCGCTTTAGTCTCAACAAAATGAAAGGCCATCTTTAAATCGATGAACATTAGATAGAGCGGTATCTTGAACTCTCACAAAACCTCAATGAGCTTGGTCACCATGAGGATATGGTTGATCACGCTGAATCTTTTTTGGAAACCAGCTTGCTTGCATGGTTGTCCTTCGTCTAGTGTTCTGCCAATCCTAGCAGGATGACTGGGGTGAACAACTTATAGACAATGGACAACAGGCAGATTGGTCAATAGTTGCAGATGTCGTGGATGTCTCCCTTCTTGTACAATAGAACGATGCTGCTGGTTTTCCACTGGGATGAAACCTTGCATTTAGACAGGTAGTGTGTGAAGAGCTGAGCCAGTGTATTGATGAGTATTGGCAGCAGATTCTTTAGGTGTTCGGGTCTAACCTTGTCTGGACCTGGTGCTGTTCTGGACAGGGTGCAGTATGCGTCTTTACCTACGAAATGGCCTGTTGGATTTTGGAAGGGAGGACTTCGAGAATGACATATCCATCCTGTGAAGTTTGATATGTGGGCAGGTGGACATGGTTATCAAAGAGATCTGAGTAGAAGTCTTGAATAATCCTCTCCATTGCCCTTCTGGAAGATGTGATAGATCCATCAGGACATCAGAGAACAGTCATCTTGGTCTTGTATTTGGCAAAGTACAGACGAGTGTTGCAAATACATTTCCCGGCTTCTGCCACATTGGCCAAAACTGCTGCTCTTCTCTCTTTGAGGTCTTCCTTTATCGCTACTCTACACAACTTTGCAATCTCAAATGTTACCTTGTGATTGCCTGAGGCTCATGCCAAACCACGTTGGCGAATTTGCTCAAGAGTTTCCAAAGACAGGTGTCTGTTTGTGGCTTTCCCACTCGGCATTCCTCGCAAAGTCATGGCAGTGCTGCACCAGTCCATCATATTCCTCGTCAATGTTGTCAATGATGGTATCTTCCTATGTTGTCGCAGAATGCCAAAGAGCTCCCAGTTGGTGGTCATTCTGGGAGTTCTCCTCCTGAACTTAAACTTTGCAGTCTTTTTTCCCCTCTGTAAACTAGAATTTTCATGAAGGAGATGGTGGTCCAATTCCATCTGGAATTTTGGACAATAGCAATATTGATCAGGCAAAATCCTCGATGGAATATGATATGGCCAATTTCATTATGGAACTGTCCACTGGGAGATGCCCATGTTCAATGTTTAGATTCGGCTTTCTGGAACTGTGAGTTACCATGGATGGCCTTGGTTGACATGATGAACTCTAACTCTCACACACTGTTCGTTCCATTCTAGGCCATGAGTCCTGATGTGGAGTTCTTTGGACAACATTTTAGGTCTTATCTTGCCTTTAAAATCACCAGCAATGATCTTGTAGAAGGTGTGGTCTTCTTTATAGAACTTCTTCTGTTTCATGTAGAACTTCTCAATTTCTTCTTCATCATAGTTGATTGTTGGTGCATAGAAGAAGAAGATAGAAACTGCCAGCAGTGAGCCACATCTATTCAAGTGTAATAGTCCAATTCATGTTGTTAGGCATTCGAATAAATCAAGGCTCATGGCCAAGTTCATGTTGACAAGGACACTGACACCACTGATGCCTCTGTTGTCACATGTTCCAAAAGAGAGTTCTTCTCTAGTGTCAAAAATGGTGTGATGTGATTGATGCCTTCTCTTCTCGGTCAGACCAATGATATCATAATTGATCTTCCTTGCTTGCACCATCAGGTCTTTGATAGATATTTCCGATGCCAGCATACGTGCATTGAAAATATAGACAGTCATTTTAGTCCTGCTTCGTTTTGGCAGTCTAGTTCATCCCTGAGATTTTATCAGCCTCTCCTTACTCATCCGTCTTAACACTGCCATATTGGGGGATCTTTCAGCGTCAGGAGAATGAGGCCCATTGTTGTTACTGTTTTTGGCATATCAAATACGCCACGGGTTGCTTGCCAGGCTCTGCTGTGCGGGTGGAGTACTCTCAGTAGCTTACTGGTGTTTCCAAGAGGGATGGAGGCTTTTATGGCAGCCTCTAATCACCCTAACAGTTGTTTCCATGTTTCACACCATATTTGAATCCCATCAAATATGGTGCAGTAATTATGAAAAATGGGTATTAAGTGTCTTATGATGAACTCTATTTCAGGTCCCATTGAGCTTGGAGACCAAGGTCACAAAGTTCTGCTTCTCCTGGTACTGTGGTGCTTCACTCCTGCATGAGGCTCGGCCCCAAATCTGGAAATTAGCCTGGAGCTTGGCACATATTATATATGTGTGTGTGTGTGTTTGTGTGTGTGTGTGTAGGTATATAGGTATATAGGTATAGGCAGAGACTCTCTTGCCTGGCTGTCTTCCCCGGGGCCCCTCAGAGGGAATGGGCTCCAGCTTCCCTCCCCACCCCGAGCAGAACTCCTGGCAGCCGAAGACCACTGGAACCTAGCTATAGCCATGCTCGAAGCCCCTCTCCATACGTTCAGACAGGCCTCATGTATGAAGGTACCGGCAGAGGAACCCAGGTGTGTGTAATTGTATACACACCTGGGTTCAGCACTGCTGAACCCAGTGCCAGCTGGAGAAGAGTGAACCAACAGGTGCTGCCCAGAGATGCAGGCTGGTGCATGTTTGTCAGCGTGAATACATGTCAATGGACCAAAGCCTTGAATTTGGTAGACTGAGAGTACCTGTATATGCGATTAGAGGCTGCCCTAAAAGACTCTGTCCCTCTCAGAGATCCCAGCAAGCTACCTAGGGTATCCTGCCCATGTGGCAGAGCCTGGTAAGCTACCCGTGGCATACTCAATATGCCAAAGACAGTAATGGTAAAAATATATCTATATATCTACATCTGTAAAAATATATTTCCCTCTAAGATTGGTGTCTTTTACTTTAATCCCCCTAAAAAGTGGATATATACAAGAGTATACTAATATACTCTTGGAATATTTGTGGTGTGAGATATGAAATGTCATGCGACCGTATTTGTGGCCCACTGGTTCTGGAGTTTTTGGCTGCTGGGGCTGGGTCCTTGGGGCAGAGAAGGGAACTCACCGACCCACCAAAGGTCGCCCCACTGAAACAGCCTGATGAGGGGACAGATGGCATAGCTATAGTGAGTTGTGTGCTCTCAATCATTTATCACTGAGTTATTCAATATATATATAAATTAAATATATATCTCATGAGAATTGATGTTATTCTTTTCTTATAAGTTACAGCTGCTCCACATTTTAACCAATGCATCTAAATGTTGAAATTATCCATCCTAATTTACTTTATCAATGAAATGCATCAAGTCATCAATACATTTATTTGAGAAAAATTTACCATGAGTGCTCACTTGGTAAAGCAATCTTATCCTATAAGTAAGAATCACATTCAGTTAAATAAAATAATTACCTAATATTTATCATGAAAATTCCTATACTGCTTTCAAATTAATTGCATGAAGTATCTCTTTTTGTGAATCTCATAAAATTTGATGTAATAAACTCTGGAATGTTTTCTTACAACTCTCTTAAGTACTGAAAATAAGGGGAGTTTGAAATGAAACTTTTATCAAATAAATGGTTGGACTTTGACTTTACATATAGATATAAGTATGCATAAATGCGTACAGTTATACAATGTACAAAGATAAATGTGAGTGTGTACATATATTTGTCAGTGGTGCAAAAACATGCAAAATAACATGGTAAAGAAAGAATCAGGAAATAAAATCAATAAATGAAACACAGGTCATTTTACTGATTGTATCACTTGTCATCCTGATGATCTTTGATTTGCTCGAACTGGCACCAGTAACATTTTCATTTGTCCCTGTTACGTGCTAGTGTAGTCCAATGGTATCTGCTCACTCCAGGAACACAAAGAGCCTCAAACTGTTCGTTCAGTTTTGACGAAGAAGTCTGACCATCTCGTAGGTGAGCAGCCATGCTGTCTTTTGACATCCCGTGGAATCCAGTCGGTAACTGCTCTAGTCCAGCGGTCGTCTCTAAATCGCATTATGTGTCACCAGCCCATCTGACTTTCTACGCCTATTTCGACCTCTACTACACAGCCACCACCATACTCCAGGCTGCTTTTGGACACTCTGGCAGAACCTCACACATGAGTGAAGCCCCACAAAACCAGGTAAAGCAAAACTTTGTGACCTTGGTCTCCAGGCTCAACGGAACACATCAAAAGACACTTAATACCTCGTCACTCTCACTGTCACTGTCATCCCGTTGCTCATCAATTTGTTCGAGTGGGCACCAGTAACCTCTCTCATTGTGAGACTTATTTGTTGCTGTTTTTGGCATATCCAATACGCCACGGGTAGCTTGCCAGGCTCTGCCGTGAAGGTGCGATACTCTTGGTAGCTTGCTGGGCTCTCCGGATGGGGCAGAGGAATCAAACACGGGTTGGCCAAGTGAAAGGCAAATGCCCTACTGCAATGCTATCGCACCAGCCATTTTTCATAATTACCACACCATATTTAATGAGGTTCAAATATGGTGTGAACCATGGAGACACCTGTAAGGGTGACTAGAGGTCGCCCTAAAAGCCTCATCCTTCTCGGAGAGCCCAGCAAGCTACTGAGAATATCCTGCCTGCACGCCAGAGCCTGGCAAGCTACCATGGTGTATTGGATATGCCAAGAAACAATAAAAATAATGGGCCTCATTCCCCTGACACTGAAAGAGCCCCCAATACGGCATTTCACTGATTATACAAAAATAATTTTAATGTTTAACATATTTTTTTCTAAAATCTTTCTTTTTAATGCATTTGCTTTGTTTTTATTTATGTTTTTTTTTTTTTTGGGTCACACACAGCAATTCTCAGGGGTTCCTACTCTCTCTACACTCAGGAATTACTCCTGCCAGTGCTTAGCAGACCATATGATATGCCAGGAATTTAACCTGGATGGGATGAATGCAAGGCAAATGCCCTACTTGCTATACTATCACTCAGCCCCAATTTTCTAAAATCTTGCAATAGTGTTAAAGAGATATGATTGATAAATGTATTATACCATTGACTCTCGTAGCTAGAGTATATCATTAATTAATAGCTATAATATTTTCTGAATTCCGTCAAACCAGGGGCAACTTTTAGAACTGATAGAGGTTTCCGTTTAGCACTATAGTAGATAAAGGTATACAAACAATTTATTTAACTTTTTGGTCATGTAAGATTAATTTTAACATTTAAATTATTATTAATGTTAAACAAAATATATTTTGGATATTAAATTTTATATTAATTGATCTGGCATTTAAACCAAAAGTATATAATCAACTAAATGTATAAATCTTTTCTAAAAAAGAAACTCATAACAATTTTCATGACCACGCTTCACCCACGAATAAATCTGCAGAAAACCCAGGTATGCAGGACTTCTGACTGAAAATTCCAGGTTCAACTGAAATAGGTTTGAGTGACCTGTCCCCATGTCCCCCTGTTTCTGGTAACTTGGCAGTCATGCCCACAGGCCACCTCTGGCTGGTGAAAGATAATCTCATCACGGCCATGATCTAGAGACTCGTTATCCATCTGTCTCAGAAAAAAGCATAAAATGACACTCCATAGCCATGCCCCCAGCCCCTGCGCCAGGCTGTTTCATGCGTGGTATTCCAGAGGGGGAAGGAGAGTCCCTGCACTCCCCAAAGGACCCAGCCCCAGCAGCCAAAAACCTTCAGAACTCAATCACTGCCATGCTCAAAGCTGCTCTCCACACTCTCGGGCTAAGTCTTACCCATGAGTTAACCTGTTTCTGGACCATGCAAACTCATCTGTGGCCATGCAACATATCATGCAATATACTCATACTCCAAGAGTAGCACACCACGTTTGTTGAGGTTTAAAGTAGATAGCTACCATTCTTAGAGAGCAACATATTTTTACAGATATATAAGCGCTCACAAGGCTCAACCCTTAAAAGCATATTAATAATTGCCCATAGAAGGGCTCAAAGGCCTCCTGGGAAAAATACAAAAATCTTCACACACTCCCTCCAAGGAAAATACTTTGGAGCATTTTCAATGGTTTATTCATAACAAACAATGCAAAATAAGTTATTTCAGTTCTGCTTTGGGATAGAGGTTGGGGTTTGGGATGGAAACATCCAAAATATGGTGGTGGGAAGGTGTAATGGTATTCAAATATTAAATGTAATCAAATATTGTCAACTACTTTATTAAAATTAAATTAAATTAAAAATCATTTTAATAAAGAAATAAAAATAAACTAAAGCATTTAGCTTTAAAAAGAATAATCTTCAGAAACAATACACATTTATTTCCATCCCAGTTCTCATAGTGTGATCTTAATCAATTAAAATAACTTTTATGAACATTGTTCTCCTTATTTTAAAGGCACTATAATAATCATTAGGCTATATGTAACAATGTTTTTTTATATTTTGAAAAACTATCAATGAACCAATATCTTTATTATTCAGAAATTAAAACATGAATTTATTCTCATATTTGGATAACTTGATATTTGATTTCAACACAAAGCATTGTGTGTGTGTATCACACAGTCACTATCATCCCGTTGCTCATTGATTTGTTCGAGCGGGCACCAGTAACATCTCCCATTGAGAGACTTATTGTTACTGTTTTTGGCATATCCAATACTCCATGGGTAGCTTGCCAGGCTCTGCCGTGTGGGCTCCATACTCTCAGTAGCTTCTTGGGCTCTCCGAGAGGGGTGGAGGAATTGAACACAGGTCAGCCACGTGAAAGGCGAACACCCAACCAGTGTGCTATCTCTCCAGCCCGTGTGTGTGTGTGTATACATATATATATATATATATATATACACTTTATCATAATTTTTAAATCTCTGGTATAATTATTTAGATATGCAATATATACTGTAATTCATATTAAGTACTTCAGTTTAATACCAAAGGTCAATCTATCTGAGCACAACAAGTGTTCATTTTGCTTCAAAACCAAGGTCTTCTGTGTTCTGTACATGCACTGTTTAATCTGAGCCTTCATTATTTCTTTCATGGACAAATATAATTATCTCCTGTCTTCCGTATAATCAACTTTTATCCATTGCTAAAAACGTTGCTCATGCTACTTTATTAGTGCACAGAACAAAAGCACATTTATCCACGTTTCTCTTTCCTACCTCCTTTTATTGACACCACCCCAGTGTTAAAAGATTATCGAATTTTCTCTAAATTATGACAAATGAAAAGATTATCGACTTTTCTGTAAATTATGTGACAAATGTAAAGATGCAATGTTACATATTGATTTGATCTATGTTGCCTATTTTAAAATCACAGTACAACACTGAAATATAAGTTGATTTTATATTTTCAATTTTGTGCTGTTTGATAAAGACTTTCCAAAGTTTTGGTAAGTCTTGTGAAAAGGTAAAGGCCCTAATATTATAAATTAATATTTTATTAAAGTTTCCCTATTGCTTTGCACTTTTATTAATAGTTGTAACTTTAAAATATTTAAACTTAAGGAATTTAAGTATCCTTATTGCTGTAAGTGAATTTTGAGAATAACAGCTATGTAACAATTATTGTATGTCAATATATATCATAATGTCTAGTACAAAGTAGAGCAATTCACTAGATGCTTATATAAAGATGGAATGAAGGAAATATTAATTTATTATGATGATATATATTTAAAATTAAATTAACTATTTTTCTGCATTCCTATTGCTATAGTTCTATATATCAAGTTTCTGTAATTGCAGAAAAATTGCATTTATCTCTAAATCATATAGATTTTTAAGTTATGAGCCTAAAATTGGTATTTGGTAATGCTGATTATGGGCATAGAAATGAGACTTTTTAGAGTTCTACTAGCTTTAATGTGCCACTTTTTACTATTACCCTACAACATTCTTTTTGCATTCTATTATATGACATTACATAGTTTAAGACACTGGAAGCTGAATGCATTAAAGGAAGATGATACAGGAAATATAATGAATTGGGTAAAAACTATGAGATATTAGATAGTCAGTGAAATTTCTTGATAATAGCCTTCTTGGATTAATAATGGATTGCATAAGTATCACACAGCCACCATTTATATTTGGTGTTGGACAGAGTGAGTCTATTTTTTTTTTTGCTTTTTGGGTCACACCCAGCAATGCTCAGGGGTTATGCCTAGCTCTGCACTCAGAAATTACTCCTGGCAGTGCTGAGGGCACCATATGGGATGCCAGGAATCTAACCTGGGTCGGCTGTGTGCAAGACAAACATCTTACCTGCTGTACTATAGCTCCAGCCCCCCCCCTTTTTTTTTTTTTCAAATTGTGATAACACTAACTACCATATGGGATTTCTGTGATGAGTAAAAATAACTTATGAGAAAAACTTACTACATATCTAGTCTAGTACCTAAAAATTTTTATAAAACATTACAATCATTATGCAAAGTGAAACTTAATTTTAACTTTTGTATCCCTCTCATATAATCTCATGTTGTGCTTATCCATTTTTGGTGTGAAATTCATAACTTCATTATCCTGCCTGTGTTTATACTTAAAAATTTTGAGCAACCTGTGAGCAGCAGATAGAAAACACAGTTGAAGTTCTATATGATTAATAGGCATATTCACTCTTTTCAGTGGTTTTGTTATCTCGTAAATGCTATCTCTGTTAAACTGAAAAAGGTCAACTGCTGACATTAGGTAACTAAAATAATTCAGACATGACCATACAGAAACAAAAGAGATATAAATTTGTATAAATATATAAATCAACAAAAATGTTGAGGAAGAATTTAAGTATGAATGTTTTAACTAAAGAAATATAGAACTCCTCCAAGTTCATTGATTATCCCTTTCCTTTTTTCATTCTAAAGTTTTGGTTTTATATTTTTTGTGAATTTTCCATAAATTTTACATGGTTTGGGGGAATCGTACCCAGTGGTACTCATAGTTTACTTTTGACTCTATGTGCAAGGTTCACTCCTGGAGGGCTCAGGGAACCATATGAGGTCCCAGGGATTAAACCCAAGTAGGCTGCATGTAAGGGAAGGGCCCAATCATCTGTACTCTCTCTCAAGTCCTTAAATTTTATATATGTTTGATACTTTGTTGACTTAAATGATTTCATCTTTGAACTTACCACTTTTTCTACAAAAATATTTATAATGTTTAGTCTATGATGAATGTCAGATAAAATAGAATATAAAATGGCTGAAATAATTTTTATGACATTATTTACAGCTCTATGTGCAATTTTCATTACTAATTTAACCATATTTTTAAGGTATCTGCAAGTGATACATTGTATTTCTATCCTCTTCAAATTTTCCCCAAATTATAAGGTTGTTAGAATCTCATATTTTTTCTAAATCTTTGAAACTTGATGATCAATTATGAGTTTCTACGAAAAATAGTGCTCATATTTTTTTGGGGAAGGGGGATTTTTTGGTCACACCCAGTGATGCTCAGGGATTATTCCTCATTCTACACTCAGGAAATTACTCCTGGCTGGGCACAGGGGACCATATAAATTGCTGGGGATCAAACCAGCAATAGTGGTGTGCAAGGGAAATGCCCTACCCATTATACTATAGATTCATGCCTGATACTGAAATTTTATAACCAAGTGTAACTGGTTTATTTTGGGTCTTATATAGCATAGGTTTATAAGAATATAGTAATCAATCTATAAGTCTTAATATATTTCTTAACATTCAACAACATGTGTTATAAGTACTACATATTATTATTGAATATAAAATCACATTTACATTTTTAACTATACAAACATTGTTTAATTAAAATTGTCATAATTTCTATTGTCCCATTAAATTATAAAAAGATTTTTTCATTTCAAAATCTTGAGTAATACAACAAAGAGAATTTACATTCATAATGTACTTTCTACTTCAAAGTTTATTGTAAATTTTGTAATTTTGAGCTAAGTAGCACTTTTTGTTCTGCTTATAATTTTTGTTGATCACAAAATACATAGATATTTATTAATAGCTGCCTTATCCTAAGCCAATGCTCATCCCTGCCCCGTCTCTCCCAACCCCTTCTATGCTTTTAGCTGATTGCCCCGTGTAGCCAAGGCATTTACTCTGAAAAACTTATTGTTCACAAGTTTTTGAAGCCGTACTTACATTGGTATCACTATGAAGGAAAGTAGGTACAATTACCATTTTTATCACTTGAAATATTGTCTTTTCATTTCTTTTTTCTTTTATTTTATTTTTTTTATTGACTTTGTGGGTCACATCCAGAAATCATAAAATCATAGGGTTACTCCTGGCTTTGCAGTCAGGAGTTATTCCTGGTGGGTTTCCAGGAACCATATTGGGATGCCATGCAATCAAACCTGAGTCTGCCACATGCAAGGCAAATGCCCTACCCACTGTACTATGCTCAGATCACATTACTCGAAACATTTTCTATTTTCACTTAACATCTTGTGATTCTCAAAGCTACAGTATATAATTTTTAAAACTAGAAAATATTATAAATTTACCTTATATTTTAGTGAAATTAGGTATTTTTATTTTTGCTTATTTTATTTGTGGGCCACACCTCAGTGTGTTCAGTGCTTACTCCTCATTCTCTATTTTTGAAATAGTAAGATTAATTTAATTAAAATTATATATTTAAAAATATTTGATTCTTGTTATCAGTGAAAACTTTCAAATAAAAATGTGATGCTATTCTGGCATCTAAAATATCTAATTACAATTAAGCAATCATAATATAGTATATGTCCAAATAAGATCATAGTTCATATATTCACAAAAAATTCACATGGATGTTTATTGAATTTTTATCCATATTTGACAAAACTTAAAAGGACTCAGGTATCCTTGAACAGGCCACCAGACGAGCTGTGCAAGATATGCAAACAAGACATTATATACTCGTATAAAGAAACATGCATCTAAACATGTTATAGATTGACAATATCAATTGCATGACCTCCTGGAAAAGGAAAAAACATAGAAAAAGTAAACAGTAAACAGTGACTAACAAAAATTGGGGGAAGGAGGCAGGGATATATAACTAGGTGGAACACAATATATTTTTAGTGCAGTGGAACTAAATTCTTTTGTATGTTATTTCCATGGTAATTATGATGTTGTAGATTTGATAAAATCCACAAATATGAAGTATACAATAACAGAATGTAACGTAAACTACAGACTTCAGTCGATAATATATCAGTATTAATAAGTGAATTGTAACAAATGTGCCATAACAAGGGAAACAAGAAGAGAAATAGAATGACACTTCTGTATTTTGCAATTTTTTTAGCATTAAATCTGCTCTAGAGAAAATGGAATTTTTTTAAAAGTCTATGTGCTACGTTTTATAAAACAAACTTACATTTAAGGACTCATAAACACTTTGTTTCTTTCAAATAAATCTTTATTTTTCTCAAGTTTAAGTGGTGATTCAGGTTTTGAGTCAAGTTGGCTTTCATTTGTACTTTTACGGTTATAGTCCTCACCAGAAAGTTCTGTGGCATTACTCTTTGGTTCTGTGCTCAGGGCACCTTATGGAAGGCCAAAAACTGACCCCAGCTGGGCTTTGTTTAAAGCCAGTACCTTAAACCCTGTAAGACTGGAGTGAATTGAGTATTTAAATGAAAAATTTAATTTACTATAAGTACTGGTTCAAAGTTGAGGACCTCCGGAACCCAGCCATTGCCATGCTCAGGGCCACTTTCCACATGTTCCGACGAACCTCACGCTTGGGGAAGCCGGCAGAGGAACCCAGGTGTGCGTGACCTTGGGCCGAGATCTCCAAGGTTGTTCAGATTCGGACTGGGCCTCTTCTACCCAGATACCCCATTTTCCAGTAGCTAGGTAGTCACACCCAGAAACTGCCCCAACGCCATATAATCCCACCAATGGCCAACATCCAGAGACTATAAAACCAAGCTCCCGGAAGCACGCAGCCATGTGACATCTAACAGCCTAGTTTTCCCTCTTAGAGAATCTGACAAACTACTGAGAGTCTATTGCCCACTTGGGAGAGACTGGCAACTTCCCTTGGCATATTCATATCCCAAATACAGAATCAGATATATACACATACCTCTCGGAGAGCGTGGGAAGCTACTGAGAGTATCCTGCCCGCACAGCAGAGCCTGGCAAACTACCCATGGCGTTTTCGATATGCCAAAAACAGTAACAATAGGTCTCATTCCCCTGACCCTGTAAGAGCCTCCAATTGTTGGGAAAGACGAGTAAGGAGAGGCTGCTAAAATCTCAGGGCTGTGTGTAATAGAGACGTTACTGGTGTTCGCTCGAGTAAATGGATGAACAACAGGATGACAGTGATACAGTGATAGTGGTTCAAATTATTTTTATAAGCCTGCAGATAAATAGCACATATATTATGAAAGATACTATTACCTACATCTTCCTGTAATTCTGCTTGTATTCACAGACTACATAAATTTGTTCTTTAAAATTGTATGTAATGGGGATTGAGAGATAATACAGCTGCTAGGGCACTTATCTTGCACATGACTGACTTGGGTTCAATTCTCCATAAGGCTCCCAAACTCCACCAGTAGTGATCCCAGAGAAAGGAGTAGCCCTGAGCAATTAAGGGTGTGAACCCCCCAAAAGCAAGGGAAAAGAAAAGATTTACTTTTATGATTTTATTCTTTAGCTACTACTGAAAAATACTGGGAAAAAGAAAAGTCAGAGAAGATTTTCATGACCTGGGAAAGTTCATTTTTGTATTTATCTGAAAAGAAGACTCTTTTATATTGTGGTATAGAACCCTGAACTCTAACTGGAATTTTGATTACATTATATTATGTATTTAAGGGAGCATTTTCTCCAAACATGTAAAATGCACTCTAAGAGGCTTTCAGAAGGATCTTTTCCTTAATTTTCTCTCTTTAATCTCTCTTGATTTTATGAGTATAGTGCACACCTGGTGAGAGAGCTTTTCTAAATCACAAAAGAAAGCTTACAATGTGATTCATACTTAAAAACATCTCATCACTTAGTGCAGTTTTCCCCACCTGGAAAGAATGTCAGCCTCTTTACAAGTGTATTATATCCCGATTTCCTAATCAAAACAATCCAGGCTGGGAGACAGTAGGCACTACTTAAAACAATGATTATCTCTGTAATGCATTTTAGTAGAATCATTTGCTAGACACAGAAAACAAAAAAAAAAAGGTCATTTCAGTGAAATCTGAACTCATGTAATAGACATGCATCTTTATATTCCACACACTTTGTTAATCATTCACTGAACAACATCGTGCCTGGAGCCAACTGACAGGAATTTTAAACTGATTAAATGTCCCAGTATGCCTTAATACCTTTAAATGGAATTTTTATGGCCTATTCTGCACGCATATTATTAATACAGTGCCATCAAGAAAACCACAGACACGCATAATAGCTCATCAATTTGTAACTGAGCACTTTTGACCTTGAAAAATCAGCTGTCTTTCAGATTAATGTAGTTATATTTTAGGCAGAAAAAAAGAAGCCATAAAATTATTATGCTTATTTTTGTAACATGTCAGGATGAGTATTAGGATAAGGGCCTTGATGATGACTCCTTATTGATATTGCTGCCAACCTCTGACATCTGAATTAGAAACTCTGAGACCTCATCCTAATGAAAACTCACTTAAATATTAAAATTTCAACTAAAGTGATGTGTTAACACACCACTGATGGGTTGGAGGAGTAGAGTACAAATTATCCTCTCCATTGCAGTTTATATTTCTGAGAAAATAAGAGAAGAAATTTCTCAGATATTTCTTTTATACACATACACACACACATACACATAAACACTTATAATAAGAGTGATTAAAAGAAAAACACAATGAACATAGCAAAATCATGCCAGTCAGAGATCAAAAAATGAATAATACATGAAAAAGAATATAACATTGACATAGCAGCAAATTGAAACAGTCAGAAATTATCTTTTTTTTTTAATTCCAAAAGACATAACATACTGGTAACAAATAAACAGTATTAGATGGATTTGGTAATTCTTTTAAGAGTAATTTTTATGCCTACTGCCAATTTAATCATTTTAGAAAGATGCATTGACATTGTAAAAAGAAATTATATGTTCTATCATATAAAGATAAAAACCTAAAAGTTATGGGCTCTCTGACCATAAAGCTATTATTTAATTATGTCGTTGTAATAATTTAACATAAAATAAAAGGTTTAAGATTATCAAGAAATTACTAAAATTGGAGAAAATTTGTTGAAGCATAAAATACCAGAGCTCAAATAAAACATCTTACATAGTTTACCCTTCATAGGGAAAAACTCTGCATAAAAGCCAGAACAATATGGTAGTATAGTCAGTCACTGCCCTGTGTTTGTTTTTTTCATATCCTGAACATAGTTTTGTCCATTATAATAATTTTTGCATTTACAAAAATGTTCTAGTCTTTTCCTTCCTTTGTTTCTAAAATTAGTTTTATTGATGAATTATTTTCCTTGTATTACTTGTTTCATGGTACAATAAAAAAAGAATTATATGGATCCAGACCTGATTTCTGTTTGTTTGAAAATGTCATATATAAAATGTCATATATAAAGACTACAAAAGAATCAAGATGGTTCTAAAAATTTGACTTGTACCAACTGTTTCTCTATACCTCTCTCAAACCTAGAAACCTAACATTTTAGCACAAAAATCCTCTTATCTCACGGTAACTTGAATAGGATCAAATACTTGATGAAAATAAAACATACAATCATCAGGGATTGCTAAAATCAAATCATTAGGAGGAAATTTTAATAGTAAATAGACAATTTCTTAACTACAAGGTCACTCAATTTTCTTTAGTGTGCAAATATTGCAGGTTAGGAGAAGGGGATGAAATCAAAGAAAAATTTTATAGTGCAGATCACAGCATCCGGCTAGAATTGTTTGAATTGATTACTTAGGAGGTACACATTAGAAATCAAAATTCAAAAATATAAATAAAGATATTTCAAAATCACTTTTAACTCTGTAAAAAAAATACCACAGCACTCAAACTACATGATTTTCTCACCGAGATGAATTGGACAAAGATGACTCCGTGAAAAACAATTAAAGAGAAAAATGTGAGCTATGTGCAATATGTAAAACTTAAGAAAAAGTAGAAAACATGAAATGTTTTACTTATTTTAGCATATTTCACTTCAAAACTAGAAAAATAAAAAATCCTATGCATTATGGAAGTCTGATGAATTTAGCTCTATAGTACTAACAAATGTGTCATGTTTGGATGAGCTTTACTTTGGAGAATAATAAGTCACTGCTAGATATGCCTTTAGTGCAATTTATAACTTCAATTTGATCTTACATTAGAAGAAGTAGCAATAATTGCAATGTTTACTAAAAACCCATTTTACAAATATTTATGTTTCTGTTTTAGAATTTGGTCATCTTGTTTACAAGAAATGCAACACTTAATATAACCAGTGGGATCTATCTGAATTAAAAAAGCAAGTGTTTTGGTTAAAATAAAATATTAAAGCAGGCTTCTTCAGACTGGTTTATTGGAGAATATTATGTTTAACATTTCATGTGCATTTTTCAGGGAGAATATCCATAATCATTTTTTTTTAATGAACCAGAGAAAATCTGAAAACTTTGTGCTGTAGTCATGATGTTGGAAAATGCACCCGTTACAAATTTTAAAGAGAGAAAATAAAGAGATAAGATAGGAAAGAATAAAAGTAATTATACATATTTGGAATAATACAAATAAATAAAATAAACCCATTCTGTACACAAATAGTCCCTTTAATTTTAACTGTTTTATTTTTTAAATTTTGTCATTATTTCTAAAATGTGTGGTTTTATAAACCAGCAGTTGGATATTTTATAAGCATGTAAGAATTAAAATAGTAATATATAAATAATGTCTTGTAATCTTAAAAATATAGCACACCTCAAAAAAAGAAACTATTTTATTGAGGGACATGTGAAACATTTGAATAGAAAAAATTAATGTTACTGATATAGCATATTATATATTAACAACTCACAAGTTTAATAAAATAAAATCAGATATAACTAAATTAGTATCTTAAACATAAATATTAGATTGTTAGAAATTGGCATGTGAAAATTTTATTTTAAAAGAAATAATAGGCTGTTAAGCAATAGTCTTGGAGTGGGGATGTCTTTCTAAATTCTGAAATCCTTGATTCCTCTATATTGGCTTATTTGGGAGTTGGTTTATCTAAATCCTTCTGAGGTCAAATCATAAATATCTTTAGGTATTGTGTACTTTTCATTCGATTTTGCTCTTTGGCCACACCCTGCAGCTCTCAGGATTTGCTCCTGGCTCTGTGATCAGGGTTCACTCCTGGCCAGGGGACTCTATGGAGTGCCAGGTGCTAGGATTGACTCAGGTCTGCCCTGTGCACGGCAAAGTCCTGTCCACTGTACTATCACTTGATCCCTTGTTTGTATTTTAGTTTGCCTCTTTTTGTGCTGAGTTTTGTCATTTCATAAAACTTACTTTCTTTATAAACTGTTGTTTCTTGCTTGAGAGTACAGATTCAGCAGCACTAGTAATTTGGATAAGCATCTTCAACACCTGCAATTTACTGCACTAGAAGTTGTAAATGATTATAAGAATCTCAACTATTATAATTTCTATAGATATTTTTCACATTTCTATTCTATTGAAAATGAATTTGCATTCAGGTTTCAGAATCATCTTGTCTATTCTTTAGGTTGGACCGGAAGAATATAGACTATGTTTTTTTCCTTTGTGGTTACAGTTCTCATTCTAATAATATTCTCACTGAAAATGCTCAAAATTTGAGAGCTGTGTTCAGACATAAAACTTTACACAGAAGGATAAGAAACATTGTTCTATGAAAATTTGACAAATTTATTCTATTGATTTTTGCAAACCCACATTTCAAATTCTTCTGTATCTAAGTTCAGCATGATCTCAAAGATTTCACTAAAAGACTAATGTGAGGTGGCAATGTCTTTCTTTTATTTGGGGGACTTCTTATCATATTAAACACTACATTAATTCAATTTTAATTACTTATCTATAATTAAACAATATTCTTATAGGTAGTTGATGCTTTCCTTGGTTTTAATGAATTGTTATTTGTTATATTTATGTTCTAGTATTTAAAAAAATTAAAGTTATAGCATATGACACATTTTTTTTTTTGCTTTTTGGGTCACACCCAGCGATGCTCAGGGGTTACTCCTGGCTTTGCACTCAGGAATTTCTCCTGGCAGTGCTTGGGGGACCATATGGGATGCTGGGGATCGAACCCGGGTCAGCCGCGTGCAAGGCAAACGCCCTACCCGCTGTGCTATCACTCCGGCCCCAGCATATGACACATTTTTAAAAATTACTATTAAACAGAAGACCTATTAAACAGTGGTCTTTCTAAATCAAAACAAAGCCAAAATTCTTTTAAAAAATACAGATTTCTGACCACATTAAAAAAAATTGTAAATTCCATATTAAAAATTAAAATACTATGTATGCATTAAACACTTAAGACTAGAAGATAAATATTATAGGGACACAATTGATAAATGATGTAAGAACTTTGATGTCAAAATACAAATAAAAAATAATTAAGAGAAAATACCACAATTAAAAAATGGTAAACTACATTTATTGAAAATGAAATGCAGAGGTCCATAGGCATTTGAAAAATGTGCAAACAAGTAGAAATAAAATTAGTCTAAAATAATATAATTTCCTCAAACTATTTTTCCTGTTTCTTTTTTTTTAACTAGACTTCTAGATGGAAGAATTTTCAAAATGAGTATTATAAGAGAGAGATAGCATAGGGTTTTGGCGTTTGCTTTGCACACTTCCAAATTTGGTTTACTTTAAGTATCTTGTATTATGCCCCAATTACTGCCAGAAATTACTCCTGAGACAGGAATAAGTTCTGAGCACATGTGTGGTCCCACCTTTGCCCCTGCCTCCAAATAAAAGAATGAGTACCCTGAAACAAACAAAAAAAATAGAGAATAACTCATATTGTTCACTAACAGTAAAATTAAAACTGGCAGGAAATTTCACAAATAAGCTTAATTGAAATATGTACATTGGGACTAGACAGATAGTAGATTGGATAACAAACAGTAGATGGGGTTCAATTCCTTGAGATGTATATGGCCCCCCACATCAGTAGTCAACACTCCTTGAACACCTTTGGGTGTTGCCCTAAAGCCATAAATAATAAAATAGTAAAACAAGTGTGCACAAAAATACTAAAAACAAATAAATACTGCCTCCTGTGCTTTTCTTGAAACTCACACCCAAGTATGATCTTTAGTGATGATTTATATGAGTGTATGATGATGTGTCATTCATGTCTCCATTTTCAACTCTGCCTGATCCTTGAGAAACTCAACCTACAGTAATCAGTATATTTTTAAATATTTTATAAATTATTTTATTTATAATTTGCTTCCTTGTAATATAGTTTTAAAAGTTTCATTATCAGAAATGAAGGAATAGTACTGCAGGTAGTGAGCTCATTTTGCACAAGATAGGCATGGATATGATCACTGCATCCCATATTGTTCCTGAGCCCCACCATAAATGATTTCTTGGTGTTTTTGTTTGTTTGTTTGTTTGTTTGTTTTGCTTTATGAGTCACACCTGGCAATGCACAGGGATTACTCCTGGCTCTGCACTCAGGAATCACCCATGGCGGTGCTAGATGACCATATGGGATGCTGGGAATCGAATCTGGGTCGGCCATTTGCAAGGCAAACACCCACCCTACCCACTGTACTATTGCTCCAGCTCCCAGAAATGATTTCTGAGTAGAATTAGGAATAAGCACTGTGCACCACCAGGTGTGTTCCCCAAAAACACAAAACAAGATAATATAATAAATGCAACTTTCATTGTTCAACTGTAGAAAATAACTACCTTGTGTTTTCTGTCAAGAACAAACTCATTTTACGCAACAGTTGAGACACTTCTCTGAAGGCCCATGTGTGCTGAATACAGTGTAAGTCTGCATCTAACCCTATAATGATAAAACTGGGCAGATAAACTGTAATCTATTAGTTTCTAGAATTTTTAGGGTCAATTCAATTTACCACACAGAAAGTTAAGTGGAAAACCATGCTGCAGGAGAACTATTAATGATTCATTAGGTGACCCTCTAGATTTTCTTAAAATGAGTTAAATCCAAAGCTTCATAGTAGCTATACCAAAACCTATGATGCAACAAAATAGAAGATATGTTATGTTAAGTCAAACAAGGAGATAACTCATAATAAAGTAATATATATTTTTTATAAAAGTGGTTCTGAAGTTGAATCTCATTTTTTGATAATCCACAATAGCCCATTATAAATCTGGTTCATAAATCTTAACCTATAATTTTTATTCAATTTATATCTCTATCCTATAGTCATACAGCTCCATATACTTCTTAAAATGAAGCAGTTAATTTTAGTTTTATCTACTAACTCTTTGTTCCAGCTAAAATGGGTTTATATTTCTGTGCATGTGTATGGCACGTATATGCATTCATGGCATTCCTTTTAATAGGAGCAGCTATTTATTAATCTCAAACTTTTATACAGTTTGTAGAATGGGACATACTGTTCAGATTCCTTTAGGTATCTGAACTCATACTTCTGTCCAAACTAGACATGTAAGGAAACTGATGCAAAAAGTGCTTTGGAGATTTGTGAGAACTAGTCAGCATAGTGGTTCAGGTGCTTTGTCTTGCATGTAGCTGACCCAGGTGTGACACCTGACACCAAATATGTCCCTGGGTTCTGCCAGGGGTAATCACTGAGCATAGAGTGAGGGGTGACCCATAGTGTCACTGGACATGCCCCAAAATAAATTAAATAAATAAAAAACAAGTAAAGAACTCAAATTATCACCAGATACTAAAATGTATCAAGAGCAGATTGTTATTAATTTCCTAAGTTCAAGAAAAGAGAAATATTTTGGTAATCATGAACACCTATTATTTTTATTATGTATCATGCCAATTAAGAAAATGTATATTTTGCAGTTATGCTAAAATAAATTTATTTTAATATAATTATTCTAACTCAGGATGTACTATTTTCATCCACTCCTATATGTATGAATTAACAAGGAATAACCATGTAAACATATTATCAAATATTTAACTACAATGTGTTAAATTGCAATGAGTGGAGAGATACTATGGAAAAAAAGACAGGTGTCTTGCATGGTGTTGTATTCCCCTATACCCTGTAACGTATCCCCCACATCACAAATGATCCAATGAACACTGCCAGAGCACAAATACTTAAATAAACCTTGAGCACCACTGGTTGTGGTCCCCAAACCCTCCAAATGAATAATAAATACAGATGATTTATTTGGATATTTATTTGGATAATATTTGGATATTTATTTGGATAATATATATCCAAATAATTAAATTTAGTCTTTTACATATAGAGTTAATATTATATATTTATAGAATGGTATTAAGGGCAACATATGACCTAGGAAGATAATTTTGATAAAACAGTACTGGTTCAAACTATATGCCATAAAAATGTGAGATAATTACAATCACATACTCATAGTTTTAGTAGAGTACAAATATAATAAGAAATTGATCTATAAATATTTTAGATCAGTTATATATAATTGATATTTGTATATACATAAGGTAATGTGTCCTCTTAACTGAAGATAACTATGTACAAAACTTTAATTTGCAAAGTTTTATAGATACATATTGCTATCTCATTTGGAAACACCACAATTATTACTGAAAAATTAATGTACAGTTAATAGTTCATGGTATATATAGTTCTAACCTATATATGTTTGTATACATACATGCAACTACATATATGTACAAATATATAACAATCTTATTATAGTACTATAATTGTTACCTTAACTTTTAAGTTGAGAGAAAAAACAGTCACATTTTCAAAATTTATTGCTAATGACAACAAATCTAAGTTTTGATTTTGGATATCTGACCCCACAGCTCACTCTTAAACATATTATACACACTGGCAAAACAAGATAAACACAAGTACACAGAACACAGTATATGCAGAAACAAGGTCTCAGATAGTTGAGTTGCCAAACAACACAGTTTGAAAAGTTGCACTGCTAAATTTGTAACTAACTGGATTGACTTGGCAATCCACTATTCAAGATTATTGAAACCAAAGTTTCCTCAACCAGTCATCCGTTTTGGGGCATTCGGGTTTTTTCCAGATTCTGGCTATTGTAAACAGTGCTGCGATGAACATACATGTGCAGATGTTGTTTCGATTGTACTTTTTTGCCTCTCTGGGATATATTCCCAGCAGTGGTATTGCTGGGTCAAATGGGAGCTCAACCTCTAGTTTTCTGAGAATCGTCCATACTGTTTTCCAAAAGGGCTGAACTAGCCGGCATTCCCACCAGCAGTGTAGAAGGGTCCCTTTCTCTCCACATCCTCTCCAACAGCGGTTGCTTTTGTTCTTTTGGATGTGTGCCAGTCTCTGTGGTGTGAGGTGGTATCTCATGGTTGTTTTGATCTGCATCTCTCTGATGATTAGTGATGCAGAGCACTTTTTCATGTGCCTTTTGGCCATTCGTATTTCTTCCTTGGTAAAGTTTCTGTTCATTTCTTCGCCCCATTTTTTGATGGGGTTGGATGTTTTCTATACAATGGAATACTATGCAGCTGTTAGAAAAAAGGAAGTCAAGAATTTTGTAGTTAAGTGGATGGGCATGAAAAGTTTCATGCTGAGTGAAATGAGTCAGAAAGAGAGAGACAGACATAGAAAGACTGCACTCATCTATGGTATATAGAATATCAGAGTGGGAGACTAATACCCAAGAACTGTAGAAATAAGTACCAGGAGGTTGACCCCATGGCTTCGCGGCTGGCCTCATGTTCCGGGGAAAGGGCAACTCAGAGAAGCGATCACCAACTACATTGTAGTTGAAGGCCATGTGGGGGAAGGGAGTTGCGGGCTGAATGAGGGCTAGAGATTGAGCACAGCGGCCACTCAACACCTTTATTGCAAACCACAACAGCTAATTAGAGAGAGAGAACAGAAGGGAATGCCCTGCCACAGTGGCAGGGTGGGGTGGGGGGGAGATGGGATTGGGGAGGGTGGGAGGGACGCCGGGTTTACGGGTGGTGGAGAATGGGCACTGGTGAAGGGATGGGTTCCCGAACTTTGTATGAGGGAATTATAAGCACAAAAGTGTATAAATCTGTAACTGTACCCTCACGGTGATTCTCTAATTAAAAATAAATAAATTATAAAAAAAAAAAGATTATTGAAACCAATTGTCCAATACCAGACCCACTGTTATTTTGGTTTATGGTCAAATGTAGCTGAACATTACGTGTATAACTGTGGCCACAATGTAAAGCAGGAACTGACTTTAGATAGACATTTTGGCATTATGTTTAATCTCTGAGGATCGAGAAAGCAATTAACCACTATTCAGATCACTGAAAATGAATGTTCTGATTTTTTTAAGTTTAGTTTTGTACTGAATATTTTTTTTATTCTTTTTGTTTTATTTTCTTCTTTTCTTTTTTTTTTTTGTACTGAATATTTTTTAAAGGATACATGAAGTACTTACCTTGAGGCAAGAGTGGGATCCAGCTTCAAAGAAAGCTAATATAAAATTATAGTTCTAAATAGTGATCTAGCTTCCACTTTACAGTTTGCATTCACAAATCTCTATCAGCTAAGAAGCAAATTTCCAGTGCAGTTACTGGCCTAGAGGTGAGGCACTAATTTAAAGAGCCATTATATTAATACATGTCTTAACTGAGTGAAGGATGTTGTAGTGAACAAGACACTTGTGTTGAATACAGAGTACCCTGAAGGGATACCCAGCAGCATTTGATCCTCCGAGTATCTTTGTATTCATCCCTGTTGATCTCAGAGCACAAACAGGGTAGTTTGGGCAATATGTGACCCTGCAGGGCAGAAACAGAACTGTGTCTTTAGAACTTCACATTTAACTACTGTCTGCTTCGTGGAGCATTGCTGGAAGATATCACACTGGGGTACCTGTTGGGTGAGCCTCTCAATTAGGAGACCCTCCCACTAAACACAAACCAAAAAATATTCATGTAATTAGTGATAGTACATGAAATCTCTCTGCTCTGCTTCCCGTTGCTCATTGATTTGCTCGAGCAGGCACCAGTAACATCTCCATTGTGAGACTTATTGTTAATATTTTTGTCATATCGAATATGCCATGGGTAGCTTGTCAGGCTCTGCCGTGGGAGTGGGATACTCCCAATAGCTTGGTGGGTTCTCTGAGAGAGGCAGAGGAATTGATCCTGGGTCGGCCGCATGCAAGACAAACGCCCTACCCACTGTGCTATCACTCCAATCCTATAGTACATGAAAAGATCATTTAAATACAATTTTGTAATGTTACTTTTAAAATTTTTGGCTTGGTTTAGAATACACTAAATGGTGCAAAATACTTGCTCCTAAATCTATGTTCAGGGATTATTCCTGAAGGAATTTGGTGGGGTACAAGACATGCTCCTTAACTCATATCTCTCTGGCCACAGCTACTTCAATTTTTCAGATGTTAAATTTGTGAAGCTTAAACTTATATGATTAGTTCTGATAATCGTATGCTTAATATAAAAAAATCACATTTTTATTTTTTATAGTTTTTATTATCTCTAATTTCAGCTAACTATAGATAGTTTGTACTCAGTTCTCTGTAAAAACTTTTTAAAAATCATATTTATGATACAACGTAGTAGGAAAAGGGAGCTACCTGTCTTCTTCGGCAGGAAGTACATCTTGGTTGTACTCAGAGCTTACTCCTGGCTCTGTGATTACTCCTGGCAGTGCTCAAGGGACCATAATGGATGCCAGAGATGAAACCCAGGTTGGCTGTGTGCAAGCAACCATCTTCACTGTACTATTGCTCTATTCCCCTAGAGTTACCATTATTTAATAATAATGCATCGTCTTCTTTAAGATAGTAACTCAGGTTATTCAGAGATCTGAGCCAGTTTGAAGTTGATTTACAACAGTTAACAATGTTCACAAAAGTTGATATTCACTATAATATCAAGTACTAAGATAAAAACAAAAACAATGGGGCTAGAGCGATAGCACAGCAGGTAGGGTGTTTGCCTTGCATGTGGCTGACCCCGGTTCGATTCCCATCATCCCCTGAGCACTGCAAGGAGTAATCCCTGAGTGCAGAGCCAGGAGTAACCCCTGTGCATAGTCGGGTGTGACCCAAAAAGTGCCACCCCCCAAAAAAAAGTACTAAGATAAACACAATTCTCCATTGAAGATGTAGCACCTAACAATCCCTCCAATTTGAGAATTGAATCAAGGAATATTTATACTAATGCCTGCTTGATCTCTCTTGTTTGCTCTCTCTCTCTCACTCTGTCTTTTCAGAATAGTCGCACTGTTGTCCTCATTGTTCATCGATTTGCTTGAGTGGGCACCAGTAACGTCTCCATTGTGAGACTTGTTGTTACTGTTTTTGGCATATCGAATGCACCATGGAGAGCTTGCCAGGCTCTGCCATGAGAGTGGGATACTATCCGGTAACTTGCTGGGCTCTCTAAGAGGGACAGAGGAATTAAACCCAGATCGGCTGCATGCAAGGCAAACACCCTGCCTGCTGTGCTATCGCTTGAGTCCCTTTTGAGAATAGTAAGAACATAAAATTATTTTTTTTTGAATCAGCAACTTCAAATAAAACCAACTACTTCTGATGCCAGACCAAGAATTAGAGGTCATGAAGAATTTTGATTGCTGAATAAATGCCAAAATTACTACCTTTCTTTCAAAAAGAAGATAGTACTACTCCGCCAACAGTCACAGGTAGTGAATTATTTTCACTCAGTAATATTGGTAAGCCTGTATTAATGCACATATACTACCTTGCCAGGACCCTATTTTGATCAGTAATGTACCATTTTTCAGTCTAGTGGGGCAGAGTGCAGCCTTTGGGTGTGAATCAGAGCAGAGCCAAGAGTCCCCACATGGGAAGTCAGCCATGACTCAGTACAATGCACTAATTAGTCTAGCTCACCAGTTACAGAGTCACATGCTAACTAATCAGACAACTGGCTAAATGGGGACATATCAAACTAGAATAACTTCAGAAAGTTTGTGTAGGAAAAGTATTAATATGCTTCCTGAGAATGTTAAAAACATAAAACAGAAAATATAGAAATTTGAATTGAATCATATGGAAATTAATATATTACAATTGGATTACAACTGGGTAATTGGATAGAATTTGTTTTTGTTTTAAACTATAGGTAATAAAGAGGAATACTAAAATAATATCAGTTAACTAAAGTGAATTTATTTACAGTTAATTAATAGAGTCTAAATTCTACTGAATTCTTCAGTTTGTGTTTAAGTTTAAGGAAGTGATATAAATGAATGTAATCTTCCACATCTAGAATTCATTCCAAATATATAATATTATCCATTATATTATATATGCATTGTGATAAGAAGACAATTTAAAGCATTATTTTAATCAATCATTTGTATCACTTGTCATCCCGTTGATCTTTGATTTCCTCAAGCTGGCATCAGTAACATCTCCATCCATCCCTGTCACATGCTAGTGTAGCCCAATGGCATCTGCTCATACCCCAGGAACATGAAGAGCCTCAAACTGTTTGCTCAGGGTTTTGACAAAGAAGTCTGACCATCTCGTAGGTGGGCAGCCACGTGGTCTTTTGATGTCCCATGGAATCCAGTTGGTAACAGCTCTAGTCCAGCGGTCCTCTCTGAATCACATTACGTGTCAGGCCTATCTGATTTTAATCAATAATATTTTTATTTATTTTAGAAGAAGCTTTGCTCCTTCTACATTTTATCTTTCACTTTGATGTGACTTGAATTATTTATATGAGAATAACAGTGATTATTTAAATTAAGTTGCAATTTTGCTATTTTCCAGGTTCTTTTCTGACAACATGATAATAGACTATTAGTATCACTATTGTATTGATATGAGTTGGAGCATAAATAAGTTAATTACTCTATCCATGATCACAAATTTAATTTATTGGTGAATTTGAGTTTAAATCTAAACACTTTGCTTTTATACTTGTGCTTTTAGCTACTAACTATACCTGTTTTTTCTCAAATGTGATTTAAATAATTTAATCTCCCTTAAAAGATAGAACAGACTAGACCCAATTTTCCAGTCTGTTGGATAGTAACCCTAAGTGTTTTAGGCTTCATCAGTGATATGCCCCTTTTCCTCCCACCAGACAATCTTACAACGTTTTTACAGCATTCCTAATACCCCTGAGTTTATCTTTAACCTTTCCTTCATACTTTTTTTCTTCCATTAGCTACTAAATTCCCCAAGTCAGGCTTGGTTACTTATAAAATCAAACCTTCTGGTGACTCTGGATTTTGTATCTGTAGTGAATTACTTGCTTTTCTCTTTCCCTTTTAACCTTTTTAGATTTTACTATAGAGCAATGTTCTTTGCTTAAATACAAGGACTATGCTAAATGCTATGCTCCTAATATTTGGGAGTTAATTTACTCTGAAATATACTTACTCCTGGGCATCCTTCATAATCACTTGACTCAGGCTTCAAGTCGTTGTAGTTCCTAACACAGCAAAAGTTAGCTCCCGCTAAGGGAATTGGATGGACCCTGGGCAAGCTGCAAGCTACTCCAGCATTGATGGGACAGTCTAGAAATCATAAAGCCTGGTCTTGATACAAACCATTATGAGTTAAGAGACAGGACCAAATAGGGTAGGAAAAGCTAGACTGGCCTGAGAATCTAGTCTGAGATTTATTGCAAAAGTCCAGAGGGCTCTTTTTGTTTAATATGTACCAGCAGCAAGTCAAAGAGAAAAGCTATATAGAGGCCACTGAGAAACAGAGGAGACGTTAATCCCCCTCACCTCCTGCAAGAGTAATTGCCTCCATCAAAACGCTTTACCTCTGTAAATGATCAGTCACACTTACTTGCAGTCCTATACTTCAACTCCCCCTCAGATTTTGTATAAAGGCTATTCCGTTCTGGAATGAAATGGGCCATTTTGACCATCTATCCATGAGTCCCCATCTCTTTGCTTTTTTGCTGGTGAGGCCTGAGAAGCAGTTCTTGGCTACTGAACGAGTGCTACAACTGAACTCACACAGTCAAATCGTGATATATGTTGATCCACATCCCACAGTCACTTTCATGTTAAGTAACAGCTCCACGAGCCACACCCATGCAAAGCATACAAATGGCCCAACTTCGCTGCTTCATAGCTAATCTCTGCAGCGATGCCAAACCTACTAAATATTTTAAATACAAAATTTTGTTTTGACTGAGAGCTCAGTCTTTACAGAGTGAGGGCAAGCAGCCTCCCACTGTGTCTCTGTAGAGTTGCAAGCCTCATCAGTCACACCCATATCCCACAGCCACTGCCATATAAGCAACAGCCCAGCTTCACAGCTTCATGACTAATCTCAGAACAGATGCAAGCCAAGCCAACCCACTGAAATGCATTGGTTCAGTTTTCCAGATCTTGGAATTCCTGGAGCATGGAGCCATTTGACACCTCCAAATTCCACAAAACTGACAGCCCAAGTAGTAGCACACCAAATTAGACAGGAAAGCATAGAGGCCAACTAAGTTAGATAAACAAAAGCAATAAAACAGAAGGCTCTACTAGCAGTAAACAGCTTAGTGCATCTACAGACAATGAATGACTTTAATGGCCCCATTGTGAGATATAACAATTTTCACAATTTTTTTACTTAATTTTTTTTATAATTCCATTAACCATTTTATTGCAACCGACAACACAAAATAAATTTTGTGTCTGTTAAAGGAGCAGGCTTGTAGGAATGGGTGGATAATTTGGGACAATGGTGGAGGGAGGGACAGACTGGTGGTAGGATTGGTGTTGGAACACTATCACTGTCACTGTCACTGTCATCCCGTTGCTCATCGATTTGCTCAAGCGGGCACCAGTAATGTCTCAAATTTTGAGACTTGTTGTTAGTATTTTTGGCATATTGAATATGCCACGGGGAGCTTGCCAGGCTCTGCCGTGTGGGCAGGATACTCTAGGTAGTTTGTCGGGCTCTCCGAGAGGGATGAAGGAATCGAACCCGGGTCCACTGCGTGCAAGGCAAACACCCTACCCACTGTAGGCATCCAGCCAGTTGAAACACTGAATACCCAAAACAACTATATCACGGACAATTATGTAAAACATGGTGTTTAAATTCAGTTCAAAAAGATAGGTATTTTTTGGTACTCCTAGATCACATATTGGTGAGATATTCTTGAATTTTGTTTTACAATACCCATTATATAGCTCTCATTCCTTTTGATAAACATTATCACCATGATTGTAGGTGGATATCTACCCTTGTTAATGGGGACCTATTCAGTCATAAGAGATTGGAATCAATTTTGTCATTTGTTAATAATTAGTAATATACTATGTCTAATATAGAATACAGAGACAATGTTTATTTGTTGAACAACTGGTGTATCATTAACTTTTAATGTTGCTACACCATGATTTTAATGTAGGTCTTAACCTGTAGTCCTCAGAAGTATCCAAGCTCAGTAATTGGAGGTTGTTTCTAATCATGCTCAAGGATCAGGTGATATTAAGAATCAAAGCTGGGCATCCTCTGTGTGATACTAAATAATTCTCCTCCTCCTTCTTTGTATAGTTTTGGATAAAAAAAAAACTAAGTGCTTAACAGGCACATGCTTTACTATATCCCAAGAAAATTCCCATTTTGTATGATGAATAAAGAACAGCACTTTCTTCTGAAAAATTTAAATCCACATTTATTTTTTGATGGGTAGAGCAATTCTTTACACAGAATTCTGAGTAAATATGGCAATATTTTGTGATGCTTGATTTGAAAATATTTTGGAAAGTTCAATTTAAAATATAAAATATTTTTTAAAATTTAACAAATAAGTAACCATATACCTTTTTTTCTTTACTGTTAAAAAATTTGAGAAGGTGGGGCCAGAGCAATAGCAGCAAATAGAGCTTTTGCCTTGCATGTGGCCAACCTGGGTTCGATTCCTGGCATCTCATATGGTCCCCCAAGCACCACCAGGAGTAATTCCTAAATGCAGAGCCAGGAGTAACCCCTGAGCATTGCTAGATATAACCCAAAAAGCAAAAAAAAAATTTGAGGAGATTAGAGAGATAATCTAGCAAGAAAGGAACTTTGCCTTACATATGATTGACCCAACTTCAACTCCCAGCACTCCTGCCAGGAATGATACCTGAGTGCAGAACCAAGTTTAAGCACTGATCAGAGAAGGATGTGGCCTGAAGCCCATATCATAGATATAGATATAGATGTAGACATAGATATATGAGATTTTGAGGGAGAAATACAGATATGAAACAAAAACAAGATATCCAAACATTTAACATTTTAGAAACCCTTTTCTTGGTTTACAACAAATAAAAAATACATATTATACTATTAAGAGAACACATTAACCTATGATACGTTGTTTAAAAAAAGTACAGAGATGATAAAATTAAATAATAAAAATTACAATAAATTAGAATAAAAATAAGCATACAATTGAATAAGAAGGAAACAATAGAAAGAGACACCCAGAACAAACACTTAAATTTACCACAGAGCTTAGTATAATAGCCAATATATCGCCATAACCCAAATGCCCAATGACAGGTGAATGGATTAAGAAGGTGATATATATACACACATATATATATATATATATATATAAATACTATACAGGTAAAGGAAAAATAAAATATTTTACTTCACTGAAACATGGATAGATATACAGTGTATATTGTTCAGAAAAATAAGAAAGTGAGGATAAGTGCCTGATAATCTCACTTATCTATGTTACAGGTAGAGACAAAACAGGGAAATTAGCAGTATTGATCAATGACAAACCCTTGGCATTAGATGGTAAATATCATATTACCAATCATATGGCGAGAACAATAAGTGAAGTAGACGTAACAGAGTGGTTGAGGGTCTTAGATACTTGAAAGGGAGATATAATAACTTTATACTTCAAAACCATATACATTACCATTCTTATAATCATGTTAACTTATAATACCTAAAGGTTAAAAAAGACACTCCAGAACAATAGAACCACTAAAATACCAAATGAAAGCAATAATTCAATATGTAATATAATAATATGGATTATGAAAGTGGGTAAAAATTGGTATTTAAAAAGATAAGTATAATTTTATGACATTGGAAGAGAATATAAGTATATAAGTACAACTAGAAACCTTAAAATTAGGAATATTATTTGTAGTTTAATATAAACAAATATAAATAAATATAAACATCACTTCCAAATATGCTGTTTATATGTGAAGTATAAATTAGCATTTATTTTCTGTTGAGGAAGAAAAATGTGGCAACCATGGAGAAAAACCTGAAAACCTAAAGAGGGTTGAAAGCAGCGTGAAGCTGTGAAAGGAGCATGAAAGCTATCTCTCTATATACATGAACTGTGAAGTTTCCTGTCCCTGCCCAGCTCCCAGTCCATGTACCACTCCTCTCATGCTCCTATCACTACCCTAAGAAACCAGACACAGAAATTCACAAATGCCAAGGCTCAGGGATGCAGGCTATTGAACCCTCCATTTTTGGGGATTGGCCAGGACACCCTGGGAAGTGCTCAGGAGACATCCAGAACATCCTTTGGACCCTGTGAACCAGAGAATTAAATTAGGGTCAGCCTCATGCAAGGCATGAACTTTTACCCCTATACTATAGCCCCCAGTGCCAGGAAATATACTTTTTTGTTTGTTTGCTTGTTTCTTGTGGCTCACATGCAGTGGCATATCAAGCTTACTCCTGGCTCTGGGCTCAGGGATCATTCCTGATGGTGCTTGGGGAACAGGGACTGAACCCAGGTTGGTCATATACAGGGAAAGATCCTTATCCGATGTACCATTTCTCTAGTCCCAACATATTTTATCATAATTTCTGTCTCTACTCTGCATGGCTCACAGAGATTGCATTTTCTTTCAGATGTACTCCTCTAACCGTAAATAGTTTCTTTAACCAGTCATCTGTTCTCAGACACTCGGGTGTTTTCCATATTCTGGCTATTATAAACAATGCTGAAATGAACATAGAAGTGCAGATGTCATTTCAACTATACTTTTTTTTTTGCCTCTCCTCGATATGTTTCCAGAAGTGGTATTGCTGGGTCAAATGGACCATATACCATCTTTTGACTGGAGATATCTCAGACATTTTCTGATGGCTCTATTTCCATATTATTTTTGAGTGGGTAAATCTACTGAAAGTATATAATTCTAGGATAAGAGAGAACAATTCACATAACTTGATGATATGCTGTTTCTTGCCTATAATCCAGAATCCTCCTTTCAATTGGTATTACATAAATACTGCTAGAAATCTTCTCATTTCAAACCCTTTATTCACTGATACGTTATTTCACATTTTAAAATAATTCTCTGGGATACTGAATATTTTTTCAATTAAGAAATGTTTGTACACATTTTTATTTATTTTATATTGATCTTTATGTAGATTAATTTGACTGCTAGAAAAATGTCTACACATCATAATGTGGTTAGTGTATTTCTGTTGTAACTTCTTTTTCATTTTTTTTAATCTACCTGTATCTATTTTAATCTACCTGTATCTACCTGAGGTTCTAGGCAGTTTAAAGTTGGAAATTGTTCTGTTTTATTCCAAATAACCATCCCTGCCCTTTTATGAACCTAGGAGACCATGGAAAAAGAGGAGGATAAAGGTAAAGGATGATAAATGCAAAATCACAGTGTGAAAAACAAGTCTATCAGTCAAAAACTGCTTGATAAAGCCAGGATACATGGTAAAGACTGTTTGGTGTGTCTATTACTTAATAGACTTGTTTGTGTGTATGTGTGTGTGTGTGTGTGTGTGTGTGTGTAAATTTTCAGCAGGACCTCCTTTCTAACATTTACAATGCACTTGCTATGTTCCACAGATGATAATGAGAGAGCAGTTTCATGCAGGAGACCTGCACTAAAGACCTAAATACTGCAATTAGCACTTCTGTTTGAGAGTCTCTTGCCCTCACAGCCACCCTCAGAGGGGATGGGCTCCAGCTTCCCTCCCCGCCCCCAGCAGAGCTCCCGGCAGCTGAAGACCACCGGAACCTAGCTACAGCCATGCTCGAGGTCCCTCTCCACATGTTCAGACAGGTCTCACACATGAAGGTACCGGCAGAGGAACCCAGGCGTGTGTAATCCCACCAACGACCAACATCCAGAGACTTAAAAGCAAGCTCCCAGAAGCAGATATCTTAAAACATACTTCTCCCTCTGGGAGAAACTGGCAAGCTACTGAGAGTTTCCTGCCCACCTGGGACAGCCTTGCAAGCTTCCCATGATGTATTCATGTGCTAAAGCCAGTAACAAGCTGGATCTCATTCCCCTGACCCTGAAAGAGCCTCCAATATGGCATCGGCATCCTTGGGAAGGCAGAGTGGAGAGAGGCTTCTAAAATCTCAGGGATAGGATGAATGGAGAGGTTACTGAGTCCGCTCAAGAAATTGACAATCAACAGGATTTTGTGATTGTGCTTGTGATATATATATATATATATATACACTCTGTGTGTAAATATTTATGCGTGTGCATACCTTTCATGTATAAAGTGTATACAATAACCTGCATGCAGTTTATGCACTTTATTAGTGTATAATATATTGACATTATTAATTATTTGCAATAGTCTATTTTAAATTTAAAGTACATGTTTGCTAATTATACCTATTTTTTAAGTTTATTTAAATGTATTTTTGTTGACTCTGTATTTATTTTGGTTTTGGGGCCACACCAGCAGTGCTCAGGAGTTACTCCTGGCTCTGCACTCACGGACCACTCAGGACAGGCTTGGAGATCATATGGATGCCAGGGATCAAACCTGGGTCAGCCTTCTGCAAGGCAAATGCCCTACCTACTGTACTATCTGAGGGCCTCATCTGATCTCAGTTTTTAATAGGGTATGGTTATCTTTTGTCTTGTATTAAATCTTGTGAGTCTTTGCTTTTGATATATCTCTCTGTCATCTTGAATAACCTTAAAATTTTTATACTGTAAACTGGAAAATTGAGGCTTCTGTGAGTCTCCAGTTTTTATAAAAAATGATAGGCATTTCTTTATTTTAAGCTATCTCTAATACATATAAAATTCTAAGTAAACAAATTTCATTTGTTCTTTTTGTTTTTAGTATTATTCTATTTTCTTCCAAATGTTACCATTCCTGTCATTATCACTCTATTTGTTTTTTTGACCAATGTACCTTAGTTTAATTATCTTATGTTTTAGTGTATTCCTTCCTTTCTTTAGTGGAAATGCTTCCCAGCACTCCTAAAAGTTCAAGATTTTCATTATGATTATTATCTTAGGCTTTTTTAATTTCTTGAATTATAGGAAGATCTATTTTATATCCTCTTTTTCAACTCTTAGGACTTCAATTAATCCTTTAACGATAATACTTTCAATATCTTAGCGGCTCTTTTTCTGCTACTTTTTCTTTTTCCCCAGTTTTTCACTTAGTATGCCTTTTGCTCACTTATATGTTCCCTTTTTTTCAGTTTTGTCTGATCTGTAAAATTTGACTTCAGTTTCAGATACATGTTCTACATGTCTTTTCTTTTGCATTTTCAATGTCATATTCCAATTATAGGTTGGAAATATCATTTTAATATATTTTCCAATTTTGTCATTTCTTTAATATTATTAACAGACATCTTAAAGTTTTATTAAGTACAATATCTAATTTATTGTAGATTTAGTTGTAGATATAGTTTTTTCCATGTAGATTTTAGTTATCTATTATTACATGATTAATATTCATTTTTGTGCTAGACATTTTTCAGAAAACTTATGACCAAGCAAGTATTATTTTTCCAGAAAACAAAAATTAATTTTATTTTCCTCATCAAATGTTATAATATACCAATAATTTTCATTAAAATGGAAATGGAAGTTTTTCTGGATTATTCTTTATTAAAATTGAATTATGTAAATATGTCTCTGGTTTGAAAGGTCTTGGAGAAAAATTAAACATTGATTCTATATTAGAAAACTCACTTTAGAAAATGTTTTGTTTAAGAATTATAATGTACAGTTTGCTCTCTCTCTCTCTCTCTCTCTCTCTCTCTTTCTTGCTTCCTATACCCACTCCCTTGTTAGACATAAACACACACACACAAACACAGACACTATCTCTCTGTCTGTCCCTGTCTCTGCCTCTCTGTATCATACACACACACACAAACACACATACACAAACACACACAAAATCAATCAACAAGGCATAGCAAAAAAAAAATTGTTAAAGATGAAATAATTCCCTGAGGTCCTATACGATGTAAATTCAATTTATCATTCCAGACCAAGTGCGTTTTTACCTGATGTTGTTTCTTTACCATAGTGTAATTGTCCTTTTTGAGGTAGATCCAATCTTTTTCACCGATCCAATGACAACCAATTTATAAAGCAGTTTTCTATCATCAGTATTCTTGGAGCTTTTTCTATTCATATCTCCTTTTCAACTTGTTTTCTTCCTGTGGTTCCCCTCTCCAACATCTTGGCCACCAAATCTTGTCGTATATTCCCCCATTTATGTGAATTTCATTTGTGGTCCCAGTGAAATACCCTGGCCCAATTTCCAAATGACACCACTGCTGAGAATTGTTGATCTGTTCATACAGATGTTGATCTGTCCATCTGTCCATACAGCCCCGAAAGGATTCATTCTTAATGGGAAGTTTCTTCTGTCAAAGGAGTTTTACATTCAGATTATTTTCCAGATATTGTTAAAGAAACAGTAGTTTGTTCTAAGCTTTTAAATCACAAAACGAAGTGAACATCCGAGTAATGAAATTATAAATAGTGTTGAAGTCTATTTTATTTCTGATTTGAAAAAAATATCAACTCTCAGCATTTTTTCTTGCTTGGTTGAAATTTTAAGATATTTATATAAATGCATGATTTTGACATAAATAGTTGTTTCTCATTTATTTAGAGTTTGTTTTATTTAGCAAGTTGGTGGGGGGATGCTCAAACTCTAATAGCTGTTCCAAAAAATACAAACTATATTTATAGGGGTTTTTTTTGTTAACTTTCACTGCATTGATGTCTTTGACTTTGTTCTATGGTCCACAGGATTTGTTGATGCTAAGCCAGGTCATTAGGATGAGCCTCTGGATGCTGCCCTGAAAGCAGGAAGCAGAACCGATGCTGCACTTTTGCATTAAGTGGACAAGATAAAACTTGTGAGTCCGGATGATCTGGAAAAGTACAGCATGCTCTCAAATGCCCGCCTTGTCATACAGTAGAAAGCAATACAAAACATCAGTTTCCCCCTTTCTTACGTATTGTTAATCTCATATGACCTTCAACTATCAGTATAAGCTTTCTCTTTGCCCTATGTGTAACCAACCACAAGAATGTGGGGGACATAATCTGTGAGCCTATGTGTCCAACTACATATCTTCTTCTGATATTTTAATCATCACAACATAGCTTTGACAAGACAATGTATACCTGATCTTCTTTTGACGAATGCTCATCCTATAACTGTACTCTTGTTAGTGATTCTTTCTCTGTGATGAAGTCATTAGGATGTAAGTGATAAAAAATAGAATAAAAGGAGGACTCTGGCAGTCGCTCTTCGCCTTGAGCTAGATCGACGCCTTGGTCCTCTGTGCTCTCTACATTCCTCTCACGTGTCTTGTCTCTGCACCTCTGACCGAAAGAACATTCATGCAAAAATACTTTCTATTAAGATGAGGGTTATTCCAGTAATTAAAATTAACTCTGGGTCCCCAAAGTACCTGAAATTGCATTGCTAATGCAATAAAACTAGAACATTAACAATAAAACTTAATTCTGACAATGTCTTTATTTATACTGAAAAATGTGGTAACCTGTAAAGTAACATTAGTTTGTCCTTTCTACTTTGCCACAGGAAGCTTAGATTTATTGGGTTACTGTCATCACAGCGCTCTCATTTCTCTGTGTTCATTTGTAAACTTTTTCTTTGTGCTCTGTTTCCTGAACCCTGTTAATCACCTTTATCTCCTAATCAGATTGTTAATTTGTAAATATCGCTTTTCTCTTCTCCTTAGATCCTTTGTATAGTTAATTCAGAGCAATGTCTTTTTTATGAACACAGGAAGACAGCTAATGCTATGCTTTAGTAACTTGGGAGTTAATTGACTCTGAATGATATTCACTCTTGAGCATCTGTTCTCTCCACTTAAGCCTCAGTTGCCCTTACTTCCTAGCACCCCAAAAGCAGGGTCCCAATGAGGGACTGGATGGACCCAGGGCAAGCTGTGAGCTACTCTGGCATCAAAATGGGCCAGGCAAAAGTGTCATAATACTTAACTATATATTAAGAGCATGATTATGGACAAATTCTGTCATGATCCAAAAAGTAACAGCTGGATTAGGACCCTACTAGAATTAGGAAAGATTAATCTGAGCACTGTATCTGAGATCTATAGTGAGATTTCTCCAAGACGGCCACCCTACAAGCTTAATGTATCTCTTACTGTGTCCATACAAAATAACTAACATTAAGAAATAGAATTAAGATGTTAATTAAGTTATTAATTGAACTAAGGAGAGGAGAAATATTCCTAGGTGGTATTTCTGCCCTTGAGCCTGATGTCAATCAGGAAGGGCTTTTGATATGTTGATTATGCTACCAGAGTAGGTGTGGTATCTACCCTTAATGCAGAGACTTGGTGGTAGATGAGAGAGAGACCAGGTGGTGAGTGGGAGTGCGGAGAGATGAGCGGGAGAGACAGGAGGAGAAGGGAATGAGGGGCAGTGTGAGACTAGAATGGGGGGCATGGTGAGACTGGAACAGGTGCATGGGGAGAATGGAATAAACGGCAACTGATAACCAAGCAGCATGTCCCTCATTTCCTTCTTCGGACCATGGCATTGGCCTTCCTGGGTGGGCGAGTGCCTGAAATCACCAAACACAGGCGGTGAGAGAGAGTCACCTGGAGATTGCAGTAACCAAAGTCATAAAATAATGCTGAGAACTTAAAAAGGTTTAGTGCTTCTGTTAAATAGATATGAATTTTAATTAATTAAAAGACAATATAAATAGGTGCATGTGACTAGTTGTTATATTGAACAGCACGGGCATTCACCATTTCTAAAAGTCATTTTGCAATTTCTATTTCTATTAATCTGTTAATCTGTTATATTGCTTGTCATTTGTCTTCTAATCAAGTCTTTCCATATTTCAAATGTGGAATTTATCTATATTAACCTTTAACTGGCCTGCTTTATTAAAAAAATTCTGGCATGCTAATTTCTTCATATCTGGTAAAATTCTGAGCACTAATCCACTAATCCAGTGACTGGAACCACTTAATTCATGTGCTTATAGCATTTTATTGAAATCAGGTTTCTTCTCCCTAGAGCTTCATCCTCTCCAAACTGTGAATTTACTTCCTGTCTCTGGTTATGATTTTACATATATCCTGTTACTACCACAATACTGAATTTTCTCCTTTGAAATGGGTTAAACTAGAGAGTGTCTTGTAATATAGTCAGAAGGGTAAAGAGAAAAACCAGATGATTGATACACTTTTTAGCAAAATATATACAGTTTAAACATAGAAATGCACATGGCATATCTGCTGTGTTTTTGGGTCCCTGGGGCATATTACTAGAAGTGGTATTGCTGTGTCATATGGATTCAATTACTAGCTTTTTGAGGAATGCCCATCTTGTTTTCCAAAAGGACTGGAACAGTCGGCATTTCTACCAACAATGAAGGAAAGTCCCTTTTGTCCCACATCCATGCCAGTATTGGTTGCCCTTGTTCTTTTTGATGTGCCTGTCTCTGTGGTGTGAAATGATATCTTATAGTTATTTCGATTTGCATCTCCCTGGTGATTAGCAATGTAGAGCATTTTCTCGTGTATCTTTTGGCCATTTGTATTTCTGTTTATTGCAATTTTCTCGTGTATCTTTTGGCCATTTGTATTTCTATGTTTATTGCAGCACTATTTACAATAGCCAGAATCTGGAACAACTGGAGTGCCCTAGAACAGATAACTGCTTAAAGAAACTGTGGTACATCTACACATGGGATACTATGCAGCTGTTATGAAAAATGAAGTCATAAAATTAGCTTATAAATGGATGGACATGGAGAGTATCATGCTGAGTAAAATGAGTCAGAAGAAGAAGTACAGACATAAAATGAGTACCTCATTGTGGGATATGAAAAACATAATATGACATTAATACACAAGGACAGTAGAATCAAAGGCCAGGAGGATTATTCCATGGTTGGAAACCTGCTTTGAGTGTTTGGGGCAAAGGCATTTGGTAAAGAGAAGGGACCACCTTGAAAAAGATAGCTCAAAGTGATCTCTCTGGAAAAGAACTGTGTGATAAAATTAAGTAAAAGAACCAACATGATAACCTCTCAGGATCTGTATTACTAACCATAATTCCCAAAGGAGAGTGAGAGAGAAAGAAGGAAAAATGCCTGACATACAGACAGACAGGCTGTGTATATTTATTTGGCAGGAGGGGTCAAGTGCAACAGGAGGGAAACTGGGATCATTAGTTGTGGGAAATGTACAGTGATGGAGGGATGTTGGGACACTGTATGGTTGAAGTCCTATCATGGATAACCTTTGAACTGTCTCATGATGATTCAATAAATAAGTAAATAAAAGGATATACTGTTTATAAATTATTCACATTAGCACCACTTATTTTTCCTGTATGATCCTGATATTTTTCTTTTTCTAACTATTCTCTTTAAACTCAGGTGTAATCACTTTTCACTGTGATTTCCTCTTAAATAATGAGTTTGAGAACATGACTATAATTCAGTACAATAGTTTTCATTTACCCATCGATGTGAAATTAAAACAACAAGGAATAAGGTTAACAAACAAGAACTAAAGATCATAGATTGATGAACAGATTACCTCTAATACAATGAGAATGAGATTACCAAATTGTCAGTACTGCAATCTAGGAAAAAAGTATTGATTGCAGTCACAATTTTTCTGCATTTTTATTGTAGATTTGGATATTTGGGTTTTTTATTTATAAAAATAACTACTTCATTACTTGATCTTCTATATACTACTGTGTGTTTTCTTTGCTTTTTTAAGATTTAAGAAGCACATGATATTAAAAGCATCTATTTGGTTAAAATATATTTAATTTTCTCTAGAAAAAAGTTTAACTTGGTGCTGGAGCAATAGCACAGCTGGTAGGGCGTTTGCCTTGCACGCTGCTGACCCGGGTTCAAATCCCAGCATCCCATATGGTCCCCTGAGAATTGCCAGGAGTAATTCCTGAGTGCATGAGCCAAGAGTGACCCCTGTGCATCGCCGGGTATGACCCAAAAATAAAAAAATAAAGTTTAACTTCATAGACATTCTTGGCACAATTCATTAAAAAAGTATTAGATATTTAGGATAATTCTGTTTTACAAGTGAATAAAACTATAACTGAATTATTTATTGAGAAAAAATAATATATGGACCTTTAAAGATGAAAATACAAAATAAATGGACTTCATCTTATAATCTTTGACAAATATATTTGAATTAAACTTTTAACATCTATCATCTTGACAAAGAGCAGAACTTAATGTCAACAACAATCACCCATTCAAAATGAATCTTCCATCCTTTAATCCTTATACTTGGAAAGAACTTTAAAAATTTTTGCTTTATTAGTGATACAGTTAATATTTAAGAACAATATTTGCAACATACTTCAAATTCATATTTTTGTGTTGCAAAACCGAAATAATCTGTAAATTTTAACGATAGCAGTAAAAAATTAGTTAAAATATGCACATCTAAATGGGAAAAAATAGCATTTCCTATCAACCCAGAAGGTGTTATTCTATATCCATAGTCATGGAAAGAAATGTAATGAGACAAAATAATTTTAAAGGAAAACATAAAATATTTACACTGCAAGCATAGATTTAGAGAAATATTTCCTGTTCATTTACAAGGTATCAGCTAGTTCATTTTAAAATTTTAATGAGATCATTCTTTTCATATGAAAATAAAGCAAATCTTTTATAGAAAGCTAGACAATTTTAATTTAAAATCCTCATTATTTCAGGTTTACACAAGTATTCTTTTTATCTTGATATTCAACTCAAAATCTCCACTTCATTAACATGCATAAAAACAAGAGGACACCGCATGTTTATTCAGTGTTAGTTGATTATTTTAGAATGAACATCTGTCTGAGATAGAAGTGCAACCCCCAAAATCCCTATGAGTATCTACATTTTAGTGATAAACATTTAGTGTCAGTATTTAAAGAAATACAACTAAGAAGGGAGAGGTTTTCAAATCTGCACTCTAAGAACAACAAAATGTAGTCAGCAGTGTACAAACTAAGATAGTCTCTAAAATTCATTCTCAGAGAAAAAGTTAACTAATCAGAAAAAAATATTGAGAGATTTAGTTTCTACCTATAAAAAGATGAATGTACAATAGTTTATATTAGTTTATTCTATTAAGAGGTACACAGCTATACTCCTTTTCTTTAAAAAAGAAGAGTGTAAAGAATATTACATATACATTATTGTTACTGTATTATTTTTAAAATCCATTCATTACCAAAGACTTAAAAAATGCAATTTAAATGCTAAACTTATTTTTAATGTGTATTTGCTTACATTTAGCATACAACTACACCTTAAGTATCTGAATAGAACGTGTGTTTTCCAAATAACTTGATTAAGAGCTGTGAATACTTTTAGAAGCACATGAATCATTGCTGACCTTAAGTAATTTACAACTCTGGGGAAAAAAAGGTATAGTGACAGACTAGAATAAGATAGCAATTTAAATATATATGTGCATATAATTTTTTAAATGAAAAACCAAGAAAAACATGAAATCAGAAACATGTAGCTAAGTCAAACATGGCTTGAAGAATTCTCAGATAAATTAGTTTAATTACATTAAACTACTATTTTGTTAAACTAATCACTTTATTAATTTATAGGTTTGGGGCCATACCCAGTGATACTCAGGAGTTCTGGATCTGCACTAAATAATTATTTCTGGCAGTGTGGGGGACCATATGGGATGCTATAGAATGAATCTGGGTTGGACATGTTCAAGGCAAGATACTTATGCAGTGTACTATCTTTCTGGCCCCAAGAATTTGTTTTGTTTTCGTTTGGACCACTCCCAGTGGTACTCAGTGCATAGGGATCACTCCTGGTGGGGGGAGGTGGGTCACATGTTGTGCTAGGTATTGCACCTAGGTTAACTGTATCCAAGACAAGTGCAGTTCCAAAAATAAAAATGAATGTGAACAAACAAACAAAACCACAGAGTGTAAGTGGACTGAGGAGAAACATCATAAAACAGAGTTGGAAGGGAGTTTGCAAATCTTTTCTGTAATGAATCAGAAATTTTCAGTTTTGCACAGAATGTTTTGCACATCCATCAGGAGTTCTCAGCACCACCACTGAATGAATTTGGACTCAGACACAATATTGAATTGGAGAAAAAGCACAACTAACTGAGCACTTAGTGAGCACATAGTTGGCATATGGGAGGCATATGGGAAGTGAAGGTTCTTCAGTCCCTGGCGTACCACCAGAAGCAATCCCTGAGGACAGGCGGACTAATTCCTGAATACAGCTCTATATAGACCAAAGACGAAGGCAATAATAAGTATAAAAATAATAGCACCTCATTTAAAAACAGGTTGAAACCAGTTTGTAGACATTCAGGATTGAGAGTTATTCATACATCATAAATTCTTACTTTTTTTAAGAATCTATAGAAGCTTCATGAAATTACAAATTTCAGAAAATATAAAAGTGACCCATAATCAACCTTTTCTTAAAGAATAAGTCAATTTACTCATGCAGTCAATTTTATATTTATTTTAGTTTTTCAGTTTAAACCGTTAATGAATTTCCCCCCAATACAACTCAATACAATACAATCAATACAATCTAGAATAAGGCCTAAATTGTCATAATTTTATCATTATAATAAATAATCAATAAGTAATATTTATTAACTTCCTAATTTATATTTTTTTCTTTTGCTAATGGTTGGGGGGTCTAACTACTATCAAAATAATTCGGTTGCTGTAAACAACTGTGAAAGTTGAATTAAGGGACTGGAGCGATAGCATACGGCATGCCGCCGACCTGGGATCGATTCCCAGCATCCCATATGGTCCCATGAGCACCGTCAGGGGTAATTCCTGACTGCAGAGCCAGGAATAATACCTGTGCATTGCCGGGTGTGACCCAAAAAGCAAAAAAATAAAAGAAAAAAATGTTAAATTAAAGGGGCCTGGAGAGATAGAAAGGCTGGTAAGGCTTTTGCTGTGGATGCAGTCAGCTCTGTTTTTTTTTTTTTATTAACATCTTTTTTTTTCTTTTTAAATAACACAAATAGCATATTTATTGTAATGAAGGAGAACAATTCAATTAGAATTTCAATAAATATGGGCTGAAGAGACAGTAGAGTGGGTAGAGAATAAGCCCTGAGTACAGTGTAGCCCCTACAATATTTTATTTTATTTTTTATTTTTTTATTCATTTATTTTTTTATTCTTTTATTGATGCACCATGTGGAAAGTTACAAAGCTTTCAGGTTTAAGTCTCAGTTATACAATGCTCAAACACCCATCCCTTCACCAGTGCACATATTCCACCACCAAGAATCACGATATACCTCCCCCCTTCCCCCCACCTCCCCAGCCCCCCACCCCGCATGTGTGACTGGTAAATTTCATTTTACTTTCACTTTACTTTGATTACATTCAATATTTCAACAAAAAAATTCACTATTATTGATTTGGAGTTTCTTCCCCCTAAAGCCGATCTGCTGAAAAGAAAGCATTTGGTAATTTGTTTTCCATTGCTGAGAATGAAGAGATATGAGGTCAGGAGGCCACATTAGCAGCAGCATAGTTTTGGATTTCTGTATTTTAGTATTTTAGTAACTAAGTCCAGAGAAATGTCTGCCAGGAATCGCAACATTGTAAGCTTGTACCTCTCAGCTACTTTATATTCCACATATGAGTGCAATCTTTATATGTCTGTCTCTTTCTTTCTTACTCATTTCACTCAGCATGATACTTTCCATGTTGATCCACTTATATGCAAATTTCATGACTTCATGTTTTCTGACAGGTACATAGTATTCCATTGTGTAAATATACCAGAGTTTCTTTAGCCAATCATCTGTTTTCAGGCACTCTGGTTTTTTCCATATTGTGGCTATTGTAAACAGCAGTCAGCTCTGTTTTGATTCCCACCATCACATATGGTCTCTGGATTTTTACCAGGAGTTATGTCTGAGCATAGAGTCAGGAGTAATCCTTGACTAAAATATAATACAACCCAATCCCCTTGCCCAAAAAATTAAAAAATTGACAAGCAATTCATCTAAGATATGAATTGTCATAAGAGGTTAATTTTTGAATGATATTAAAAATGGCAACTAACAGATATGAATAACTTTATTTGATAAAAGATTTAAAGTAAAGAACTATTAAGTGATAAAGTAAATTATTAACTGATAAAAATTGCAGTTTGTCAAAATATATTATAATTTTATATATTACATATATTATAACAATGCATATACTTTATAACACATACATAAGAGACTCAAAATAATTTAAATAAATGTATACAGATTTGAAAGGAATAGTTTCTCTAGAATAATATACAAACTCTTAATGTTCCATTTTCCATATGGGATAGAACACTGATTCAGAAAATTATGGAAAACTAAATACATTAATGCAAACATTCCACTCAAATGAAACACTTGTGATTTTCGATTAAATGGACAACTCTCCAGAATAGATCACATGCCATACTATATAGTGAACCTTAACTGTAACAGACTGAAATCATATAAAACATCTTTTTCATTCAATAAGATATTGTATAGAAATCCTTAATCAAAAATTTTTAAATGACATATCTAGTTAAAAGAAGCATGAAATATCTAGTTAAAAGAATCGCTGAAATGTACTTGATTAGGAAAAAATCACTCAAATGAAAAATTCATGCAGTTCTCAAGTAAAGTTGGCAGAATTTGACCTTAATCTGCCTTTCTAGTATTTGATTTTCAGTGGTACTAGACTACCTCTAAGAAATGCACACAGGTTGTAAACCACAATAATGTTATATCCTGGCAGCACCAGCACAGGCAATTTAAAGTTTCTTCCTGTTTCAGTATGCAATTTCCCAGGAGCATTTCAGGAGATTTCATTCAAACAGTACCAACTCTGTGGACAGAAAGCCAACTATGAATACTAAAATCATTCTTGAATGATAAAATCAAATAGGTCAGCCAACATGGTGCAAGATTGCTTCCAAAGGCCTATCAAGGAGCAGGCTGAGTACCTGGCAGGTATGCATTGCTGCATTATCTAGATTTTTCAGTAAAGTAGTTTTCTTCTAACAGTGAGTGAGATTTAGCCTATCTTCCCCCATAAAATAATGCAATGACACAGTTCTATTGATTAGGAATTAAACTTCATGCAAAATTTATCACTGACATTCAGATTAATTCTAGGAAAAAATCTTCATTGAAATTCACAACCCCAAATCCAAGGGTCTGATATTTTCATAATGGGTAGGGGAAAGTGTTAAAGTGTAAATCGGACTGGATTCTATGAATATATCTTAATACAGCCAGAGCAGTAAAGTTCAACCCCCCAAGAAACAAAACACTACAAAACATTTCTTGTTTTAAGATACTCAAACTCTTTCCAGCATAATAATCACTAACTTAGCACTTATTTGCAACAAATTTAACTTTTAAAGAACTTATTTGCAGAAACTGAGGATCTTATAGATAAAATTACAGATACAAAACATTGCATTAGAAAGACCAAGATTTATCCTAGTCAAAAATGACTCCTTAAGATTGAATTTAATATTATTTTTCAACTTTATTGAAATTGTGACTATTACAGGTGCTTTTAATATTGAAAAAACAAATTTTGCATTAGCAATCCTGTTTGCCCTCCTGTTATTGCCATGGGCCTTCATTCCAGACACATAAACAAAGAGATCCAGCACAAGATGGATGGTGATCACCACTATTATAACAGAAATAGCTGTTCCTGTTCGACATTCCAAAAAGCCTTCAAATACATACAACTCAGTAGTGAAATATAATCCAATGAGGACATTTATCATTAAAGCTGTGTGGAACAGGAGCATCTTCAGAGTAGTTGCAAATGAACTTTCGTTTCTGGGCTTGGGCAGCTACAGTGCTACTGTGCCACTTCATCTAGGTGGTATATGGTATGGCCAAGCCAATAGAGATGCTTGGAAAACCTTCTGTCTTAAATTACCTAGAGGGGACCTGAGTATGAGAACTTTGTGTCTTAAAACAAATTTAAAGAGTTACACAACTAAAATAGATTCATAGGGCTATTACTTTTTTATTTCTATCACTTGTATTACTTGTCATCCTGTTGATCTTTGATTTGCTTGAGCGGGCGCCAGTAACGTCTCCATTCATCCCTGTCACATGACATTCTCTAGGGTGGCACTGAAGATTTTCGGTGAAATGGTATCTCCCTGCCAGACCCCTTTCTTTACATCAATGATCACTTCCTTGTAGAATGGTGAGATCCTGGTGGGGAATCCGTAATACAGCTCTAGGAGGATCTTGATATACTGAGTTTGACCGTCAGTTTGGTTAGGAATTTTTTTTTAGAAAAATAATAAGAAACACTAAAAATTAATCCATATCATCATTCCTCTAGAAGATATATGAAAGACCTTTGCAAAGTCTAAAATTTTTAATCACCTTCATATCACAAAAGATTAGCTGCTATGGATGAACGACTATCAAATTGTAAAGAATATATTTTCTTTCTTTTTTTTTATTCTTAAATTTATTTATTTATTTATTTTTAATTTTTTCCCTTGCTGGTTTTTTTTTAACTTTTTATTAAATCACCATGTGGAAAGTTACAAAGTTCTCAGGTTTATATGTCAGTTATACAATATTCAAACACCCATCCCTATCCCTTCACCAGTGCCCATATTCCACCACCAAAAACCCCAGTATACCCCCCGCCCCTAACCCCTACCCCCTACTGTATAACTAATGAATTTCACTTCATTTTTTCTTTACCTTGATTACATTCCATAATTCAACACAAAACTCACTATAGTTGTTGGAGTTTCCACCCAAGAGAGACAGACCTACTACATTTGAAAATTAGTTTTCCATTGCTGGAAATGAAGAGATATGTAGCCCCACTGCTACAAGTACATAACTCTCTCTCTTTTTTTTCCCTTTTTCCTTTTCCCTTTTTTTTTTTTCCTTTTCACCCTCATCCACCTTCCCGCGCCTCATAGTATGGTGTACGCCACTCCGCGTCAGCCAGCGTGGGGTTTTTGCTTAGTTCACAGTCCACAGAGGTGGCTGCTACATTAAAAACCTTCAATATTTCAACAAAAACTTACTGTTATTATTTGGAGTTTCCCCCCCAAGTCAGACCTGTTCAAAAGGAACCGTTTCACATTGCTGACAATTATAAATATTAAGTCGCGCGGACGCAGTAGTGTCCGCGCGGTTTTGGATTTCTGTATAAAGTCCAGGGAAAATTCTGCCAGAAATTACATAGCCCAGCTCACAGTCCCAGTGCATTGCTGTAAGAAGTCTCTGAATTCAAAGTATTTAGGCGCAGAGGGTCCGATTCGCGCTCAGCGGCTCCGGATTTATCTGGGCCAAGGGCGTGCCGGTTACGCCCCCTTCCCATGAGTTCCTGGGAGCCCCAAAAGTAAAAACTGAATACCTCTGGGTTTGGAGTCTAGAAGATAGCGCCTGCCACCTGGGTGCCGCCAGCCCGCTGCTTTCCATGCAGGAAGACAGGGTGGGGAGGAAAAAAATCCACCCCCGGCAGTACAGAATTGTAGCCCAGTTCGCAGTCCCAGTGCATTGCTATCGGATGCTGCGCTGGACGCCCGAATGTGTTAGATCTCTGGAATCAAAGTCTTTAGGCGCAGAGGGTCAAGAATATATTTTCTTACTTGACATACAATCAGCAGTTGGTGTTTGGTACAAGATACAACAGCTTAAATTATGATTTACAGGAAAGGGAAACACAGAATATCTAGGATTACAATATGTTCTTGATGATACTATTATTCATCCCTATGCAGTGCCAGGTGATTTAGTTGTCAGGCAATTATAATCATTTAATGGCAATCTATCTTCTAAAATTTAACAGCAAATGAAAAAATTAAATCACAGTCACTGTCATCCTGTTGATTAATGATTTGTTTGTGTGGGCCCAGTAACATCTCCATTCAACCTTGCCCTGAGATTTTAGCAGCCTCTTTTTACTCATCCTTCCCAACGGTGCTGCATTAGAGGCTCTTCAGGGTCAGGAGAACGAGATCCATCATTGTTACTGTAATAGGCATATGAATACACCACGGGGAGCTTGCCAGGCTTTCCAATTGCAGGCAGTGAACTCTTGGAAGCTTCCCACACTCTCCAAGAGGGAGAACTAAGCTATCAGATGTTGTACCATAGACAGATAAATGATAACTATAACTAAATAGCTGTGTTTTAGGAATGGCAATGAACAAAGCAAACAAAATTTCTTTCTTCTCGGAATTTTACTCTAATTTCAAAGTAAAATTCTCTGTGTGTATGAGAGAGAGAAAAATAGAGAGAGAGAAAGAGAGAGAGTGCATAAACAGGTAAGCACAAGCAAGATGTTTTAAGAAACCTGGAGAGAGCAGGAATAGTGGTTGAAAGGGATTAGTTATTCTATACCCAGAGTATCCTTCCTGCATTGCAGAGCCTGGCAAGCTCCCTGTGGCATATTCAATACGCCAAAAACAGTAACGAAGATTGGTCTCATTCCCCTGTCCCTGAAAGAGCATCCAATGTGGCACCATTGGGAAGGACAAGTAAAAAGAGGCTGCTAAAATTTCAGGGCTAGGATAAATGGAGACGTCACTGGAGCCCACTCGAGAAAAAAGATGAACAATGGGATGACAGTGATGCAGTGAAACAGTAATATAAGGGGATTAAGAGGAATTATTTGATAAAAACAATTAGAAAAAAATAATCTATGAATAAACTGGAAAACTCCATCACAAAACCTATATTGTGGGAAAATGATGCTTTGCTTCAGGAAGAAACAACCAGGGTATCCGTTTAAGGGGAGCAGAGAGTCCACAAAAGATAATGGCCTTGGAGAGGGAGCAGGAATACCCAGGGTCAGGGGTGGGGATTCTAAATAATTCCAAGGACCTGGGTTGTAGCACAGCAAGTAGGGTATTTGCCTTGCACGCGGTAGACCCAAATTCAATTCCACCATTCCTCTGGGAGAGTCCGGGTACTACTGAGAGTATCCTGCCTGCAAGCAGAGCCTGGCAAGCTCCCCATGGTGTATTATATATGCCAAAAACAGCAACAATATGTCTCACAATGGAGACTTTACTGGTGCCCAGTCGAGCAAATCAGTGATCAAGGGGTCTACAATATTACAGTGCTACAACCTAACTATTAGACTTAGAAGTTCAAGGTTGTAAATTAGGAAGACATTTAGGAAATTTATCACTTGTATCACTTGTCATTCTTTGATCTTTGAGTTGCTCGAGCAGATGCTAGTAACGTCTCTATTTGTCCCTGTTGCGTGCTAGTGTAACCAATGATATCTGCTCCCTCCACAAACAGGAAGAGCTTCAAACCGTTCACTCAGGGTTTTGATGAAGAAGTCTGACCATCTTGTTGGTGGACAACCATGAGGTCTTTTGACATCCTGTGGAATCCAATTGCTAACAGCTCTAGTCCAGCAGTCGTCTCTGAATTGCATTAATGAACGGCCAATCTGATTTTTGATGCCTTGGCAAATGAGACAGCATCCCTGATTCTTGACTGTCGACGGAGGTGAGAACTCCAGATTCCATCTCTCACTTGAATGAGACATGATACTTCTAGCATAGCTCTTTCGATTCCTCTTTGGGATACCCGAATAGTGTTCTCATTCTGTTTGCATAGGGCCCAGGTCTCTGAGGCATACATTAGTGCAGGAAGAACAGTGGAATCAAAAAGATGTGCCCAGAGTCAGAGAGTCTTCATCCTCACCACTTCTTTGATGCTCTTGAAGGTGTTCCACGCTGCTCTCTTCCTCCTGCGAAGTTCTGGAGCCAAGTTGTTCCTCATGTTGAGTTCTCGACCCAGGTACACAGAGATGTTATATTCAGACATGTTCATTCTGTTGAGAGCAAAGGGAGGTTTAAAATACAAATGAAAGCCCCCTGTGAAGCCCTGCCTTGATACTGCCGTGATATGCTTTAGGCACTAGACATTCAAACCTTGTTTCCAGTTGTTTATCATGAATTGATGAATGAATCAGCTTTAGCTCATTTCAATTACAGTCTGAATGTTCATGAAAGGAAACCTTCTAAAATTAGTCTGCTTGTAAACTCTAGTAAGGTTCTGAAACTAAGTTTAGATTGTTTCACTTAAGAACAGTCTTAATTATCTCTCCAGCCCCTTGGTGATTTTGCTGGTGAATTCTGCAATATCTTTATAGAAACTAGTACCAACACTTTAAAACTCTCCCCCAAAATAAACGAAAATTAAATAAGTAAATCTAAAAAGGTCATAATTAACATGATTTCAAAGCCAGATACAAATACAATAAAGAAAATTACAGTACAGTATCCCTGATGAGTAGTATTTAAAAAAATATCTAACAAACAGAATTCAATAGAATACAACTATAATGATTAGCATAATCAAGGTGAATTTATCTTTGGCACACTAAGATGGCACAACACACAGAAATACAAAAAACATATACCAATTAGCAGCATGAAGAATACAAATCACCTTATCCTCTCAACAGATGCAGAAAAAGTGTTTGGCTAGATCTAATAACCTGGGCTTTCTGCCCCTCTAGAGAAGCTCATGGTCTGTTTTGGACACTTATCTCTGTCTTTTTCTTCTGTCCCTTAGAAATTCAGCAAATTTCTAAAAGTAAAACATCCTTTCTATACACACACAGACACACACACACACAAACATACACCCTCCAAAAATAGGTCATTATTTTATTTATTTATTTATTTATGAAGGTCAAAACATTTTTTTATTTATTAATTTTTTAACTTTATTGAATCACTGTGAGATAGTTACAAACTTTCTTTTTTTATGGGGGGGCACTCGACGATGCTCAGGGGTTACTCCTGGCTCTGCACTCAGGAATTATCCCTTTCGTTGCTCAGGGGACCATATGGGATGCTGGGAATTGAACCCAGTTCGGCCACGTGCAAGGCAAAAGCCCTACCAGCTGTGTTATCACTCCAGCTTCAAAAAAAATCATGTTTGGGTTACAATCGCATAATGATCAAATACCCATCCCTCCACCAGTGCACATCCCCACCACCAATATCCCCAATATACCCCCATTTCCCACCCTCCCCCTGCCTCCATGGCAGACAATATTCCATATACACTCTCTCTCTCTCTCTCTCTCTCTCTCTCTCTCTCTCTCTCTCTCTCTCTCTCTCTCTCTCTCTCTCTCTCTCTCTCTCTCTCCTTTTGGGCATTATGGCTTAGAACACAGACACTGGGAGGTCATCATATTTGTTCCATTATCTACTTTCAGCACACATCTCCCATTCTGACTAATTCCTCCAGCCAACATTTTCTTAGTGATCCCTTCTGTATTCCATCTGCCTTCTCCCCTCTGCGCATGAAGCAGTCTATGGGACAATCCTGCTGGCCCTTGTATCTGCTGTTCGTGAGATATACTCCACAAATGAGTGCAGTCCTTCTATGTCTGTCCCTCTCTTTCTGACTCTCCATATCTATCCATTTTTTTTAAAAGGGTATCAGAGCATTAGTACAGTCAGTAGGGCTTTTTCCTTGTATGCATCTGACCCTATTTCAATACCCAGCATCTGACATCCCATATATTCCCTGAGACCACAGGAGTGATCCTTGAGTGCAGAGCCAGGAGTAAGCCCTGAGCACCACTTTGTTTTGTCCAAAAACCTCAACTAAGGCGGCCCTGAGCACCCCGGGCTTCCCTTCCCTCCGGACTGCCGGCCCAGTGGCCGGCACGCCACCCCCAGCACGTTGACTGCTGTCGGGTTGTGGGAAAGGGGCGTGGCCTAACCACCAGGGGGCGTGGCCCAAGAAAAGTAGGTGTGGCCTCACTGCCAGCTAACGTGGCGGCAAGTAGTTTCCTCGACATCCTATCCAAGACTAACATCCTAGCTATTCGCAAGCAGTAGGACAATAAAACACAAGACTTCACATAAGAACTGAAGGAAACATCTCAGTAGGAGACCAGGGTCTACAACCGGCAAGTAAAAAGCCAACCACTATTAACTGAGCCTATCCACAATCCTTTTTCGCAACAAAAGGAAACAGGGACACTCATCATCAAGAGCCTTCTTTCATATCACCACAAACAACATGAAGAAACAGCGAAAATCCCCATTGCAACCAGAGGACGATCAAAGGAGTCCGGAAACCTCAATGGGCGCTTCCTACAAACTTGACCTCTCTGAGAAAGAATTCAGACTTGAAATCCTCAACATGTTCAATGAACTCAATGCAAAGATGGACGACTTCAAGGAAGACCTGGCGGAAACAATACAACAGACAGCCGACAAAATACGGGAAGAAATGAGAGCAGAAATAAAAAACCTTCAAAAAGAAATGAAGGATTCCGTACATGAAATCAAAAACTCTCTGGCTTCCCTCAACAATAGGATGACTGCAGCCGAAGACAGAATCAGTATGCTTGAAGATGAGCTGCATGAGGCCTACAGGCAACATCAAACCATGGCAAGAGACCTCAAAATAGCTCTAGCCAGAATCAGAGTCCTAGGGGATGAATTCAAGAGGAACAACATTAGAATCATTGGACTACCAGAACCACAGGGAACCAACCCCAACGAAAAAGACACAGTCAAACAAATCATTGCGGAAAACTTCCCACAGCTGGACAATGCCGGCATCCAGATTCAAGGCGCCCGAAGAGTGCCAGCTAAAAGAGATCCTAACAGAAAAACCCCAAGACATATCATAGTTACAATGATGGACGTCTTCCAGAGAGACACAATACTCCAAGCAGCAAGGTCCAAGAAGGAAATGGCATACAAAGGAGCACCCCTTAGGCTTACAGCAGATCTATCAGAGGAAACCCTCCAAGCTCGAAGGCAATGGTGGGATATAGTGAAAAAACTCAATGAAATCAACGCTTCACCAAGAATACTTTATCCGGCTAAACTCTCATTCAAACTAGAAGGAATCATACACTACTTTGGGGATAAACAACAGCTCAGGAACTTCATAGACTCAAAACCAAACCTAAAAGAAGCACTAAAGGGGCTATTGTAAGACAAGAACAACCCCTACAAGCACAACAAACCCTTGCACAAAGACGGCACAAAATCCCATAACAATAATCTCCCTTAATGTCAATGGTCTGAATTCACCAATTAAGAGACACAGACTGGCAAAATGGATTCAGAGACTCAACCCAACATTCTGTTGCCTGCAAGAAACACATCTGAATAGCCAGAACAAACACAGACTCAAAATCAAAGGATGGAAAACAATCCTGCAAGCAAACAACTCCCTCAAGAAAGCCGGGGTGGCTTTACTAGTATCGGACAACATAGACTTCAGGTTGAAAAAGATTAGAAGGGATAGTGAAGGCCACTTTTTATTAATCAAGGGATGTGTACATCAGGAAGAAATCACACTCCTAAATGTCTACGCACCCAATGAGGGACCAGCTAAATACCTACAACAGCTGCTAAGAGACCTCGAGAAGGACATCTCGAGCAACACAATAGTAGTTGGAGACTTCAACACCGCACTGTCTCCTCTGGACAGATCTAGAAGATTAAAACTCACCAATGAAATACTGGCTTTGAAGGAAGAAATAGAAGAGAGAGGGCTAATAGATCTATACAGGGCTTTATATCCCCAAAAAAAGGAATACACATTCTTTTCCAGTGCACATGGAACATTTTCCAGAATAGACCATGCGCTGGGCCACACAACATACCTCAACAGAATCAACAAGATAGACATTGTACCAGCTATCTTTTCAGACCATGATGCACTGAAGATAAAACTTAACTGTGGACAGATGCAGAAAACCAAATCAAACACCTGGAAATTAAATAGCTCGATATTGAACAATGAGTGGGTCAGGAAGGAAATCAAGGAAGAAATCAAAAGGTACCTAGAAACAAATGAGAATGAAGACACGACCTACCAGAACCTGTGGGACGAAGCTAAAGCCGTTTTAAGGGGAAAATTTATAGCTCTGCAAGCATATCTCAGGAAGGAAGAAAGGGACCACATAAATAACTTGACTTCACAGCTCAAGACCTTAGAAAAGGACCAACAAAAGGAGCCCAAACCAGGCAGAAGGAAAGAGATAATAAAACTTAGAGCAGAAATTAATGACATGGAAACCCAAAAGACAATCCAAAAGATCAATGAAACCAAGAGCTGGTTCTTCGAGAAAATAAACAAGATTGATAAACCACTAGCAAGACTCACAAAGAAAGAGAGAGAGAGAGAACCCTTATAAGCCGAATCAGAAATGAAAAGGGGGACATCACAACAGAAACCAATGAAATTCAAAAGATCATCAGAGACTACTTTGAAAATCTCTATGCCACGAAACAAGAGAATCTAGAAGAAATGGATAAATTCCTCGACTCCTATAATCTCCCAAGGCTGAACCAAGAAGACCTGGAGTACCTGAATAGTCCAATTAACATCAAGGAAATTGAAATGGTAATCAAAAGTCTCCCCAAAAACAAAAGCCCAGGTCCAGACGGATTCACTAGTGAGTTCTTCCAAACATTTAAAGAGGACCTTTTGCCAGTCCTTCTCAAGCTCTTCCAGGAAATTGAAGAAACAGAAACCCTCCCTAACAGTTTCTATGAGGCTCATATCTCCCTAATACCAAAAGCAAACAAAGACACCACGAAAAAAGAAAACTACAGGCCAATATCCCTGATGAACACAGATGCAAAAATTCTCAACAAAATATTAGCAAATAGAATTCAACAACTCATCAAAAAGATCATACACCACGACCAAGTGGGATTCATCCCGGGGATGCAAGGATGGTTTAACATCCGGAAATCAATCAACATAATCCACCATATCAACAAAAGAAAAGATAAAAATCATATAATCATATCAATAGATGCAGAGAAAGCATTTGACAAGATCCAGCATCCGTTTATGATGAAAACACTAGCCAAAATGGGTATAGAAGGGACCTTCCTCAATATAGTCAAAGCCATTTATCACAAGCCTATGACAAGCATTGTCCTCAATGGGGAAAAACTAAGAGCCTTCCCTCTGAGAACAGGGACGAGACAAGGAAGCCCACTCTCTCCACTTCTGTTCAATATAGTACTGGAAGTACTTGCAATAGCGATTAGGCAAGAAAAAGACATTAAGGGCATTCAGGTAGGAAAGGAAGAAATCAAGCTCTCACTATTCGCAGATGATATGATACTATACTTAGAGAACCCTAAAACCTCTACCAAGAAACTCCTAGAAACAATAGACTCGTACAGTAAAGTTGCAGGCTATAGAATCAATACCCAAAAGTCCATGGCTTTCCTATATGCAAATAATGAGAGAGAAGAAAGTGACCTGAGAAAAGCAATCCCATTCACAATTGCACCTCAAAAAATCAAATACCTCGGAATCAGCTTAACAAAGGAGGTAAAGGACTTGTATAATGAAAACTATAAAAGACTACTTCAGGAAATAAAAGAGGACACGAGGAAATGGAAAGACATCCCCTGCTCATGGATTGGAAGAATTAATATTGTCAAAATGGCAATTCTCCCCAAAGCATTGTACAAATTCAATGCGATCCCTAGAGGGATACCCTTGACATTCTTCAAAGAAATGGAGCAAGCGCTCCTGAAATTCATATGTAACAATAAGCCCCCACAAATAGCTAAAGCAATCCTTGGGAAAAAGAAAATGGAAGGAATCAACCTCCCCAACTTCCAACTCTACTACAAAGCGGTAGTCATTAAAACAGCATGGTACTGGAACAAAGGCAGAGCGGCAGACCAATGGAACAGGGTTGAATACTCCGACATACACCCCCAAATATATGATCATCTAATCTTTGATAAGGGAGCAAGAAATGTGAAGTGGAGCAAGGAAAGCATGTTTAACAAATTGTGCTGGCAAAACTGGACGGCTACATGCAAAAAAATGGGCTTAGACCTCCATCTATCACCATGTACAAAAATCAGATCAAACTGGATTAAAGACCTCAACATCAGACCAGAATCCCTAAGGTACATTGAAGATAAGGTCGGCAAAACCCTCCACGACATTGAAGCCAAACGTATCTTCAAAGCTGACACGCCACTGGCTAAGCTAGTGAAAACAAAGATAAATAAATGGGACTATCTCAAACTAAGAAGCTTCTGCAACTCAAAAGAAACAGTGACCAAAATACAAAGACAGTCTACAGAATGGGAAAGGATATTTATGCAGTACCCATCCGATAAAGGGTTGATAACAAGGATATACAATGCACTGGTGGAACTCCACAAGAAGAAAACTGCCAACCCGATCAAAAAATGGGCTGATGAAATGAACAGAAACTTTTCCAAAGAAGAAATCCGAATGGCTAAGAGGCACATGAGAAAATGTTCCACATCACTAATCATCAGGGAGATGCAGATCAAAACAACAATGAGATATCATCTCACACCACAGAGACTGGCCCACATCCCCAAAAACAAAAGCAACCGGTGTTGGCGTGGATGTGGGGAGAAAGGGACTCTCCTTCACTGCTGGTGGGAATGCCGACTGGTTCAGCCCTTTTGGAAAACAATATGGACGATTCTCAAAAAGTTAGAAATTGAGCTCCCATTTGACCCAGCAATACCACTCCTGGGAATATATCCCGGAGAGGCAAAAAGGCATAGTAGAGATGACATCTGCATTTCCATGTTCATTGCCGCTCTGTTCACAATAGCCACAATATGGAAAAAACCAGAGTGCCCGAAAACAGATGATTGGCTAAAGAAACTCTGGTATATTTACACAATGGAATACTATGTAGCTGTCAGGAAACATGAAGTCATGAAATTTGCATACAAGTGGATCAACATGGAAAGTATCATGCTGAGTGAAATGAGTCAGAAAGAAAGAGACAGACATAGAAAGATTGCACTCATATGTGGAATATAATGTAACTGAGAAGTACAAGTTGGCAACGATGCAACTTCTGGCAGATATCTCTCTGGACTTAGTTACTAAAATACTAAATTACAGAAACCCAAAACTGAGAGGCCGCTAAGTGTGGTCACTCGACCTCATACTTCTTCATCCTCAGCAATGGAGAACAAATTATCTAATGCTTCCTTTCAGCAGGTCTGACTTTAGGGGAGAGACTCTCCAAACAATAATAGTGAGTTTTGTTGAAATATTGTATGCAATCAAAGTGAAAGTAAAGTGAAATTTATTAGTTACACAGGCGGGGGGGGCTTAGGGTGGGGGGGCTAGGGGCGTGGGGGGGGTTGGGGGGTGAGGGGGCGGGGTGGAGCTATACTGGGATTCTTGGTGGTGGAATATGAGCACTGGTGAAGGGATGGGTATTCGAGCATTGTATAACTGAGATTTAAACCTGAAAACTTTGTAACTTTGTAACTTTCCACAATAAAAAAAAAATTTAAAAAAAAAACAAAAAACCTCAACTAACTATATAATACCTTTTTTTCTTTCTCAACATAATAAGACAACAGACAACGGTTAAACACCAATTTTGAAATCCTGAATGTGTTCTCTTTCAAATCAGGAATCACTATAGGCCCCCATCATAATCATTCTTATTCACCTAGTACCAGAATCCCAGCAAGAATAATTAGACCAAAGGAGCAATACAGGGTTCTCAGCTGAAAAGAAATAATTTTTACTATGTCCATTTGCAGATGAGATTACTTTGCTAAATGCAAACCCAGTAAACTCCAAAACCTCTTAGACATAATTAGTTAATTCACTCGTTTGATGATACCGAATACTATGTTATTTATAATAGCCAGGACATGAAAACAACTTAAGATGTCTATCAAAGTGTGAATAAACATTACTAGGGAGATTAAAATAATTAATTCCATAAGAGTCATTAACACTGCTGTAGCAACCTAAAATATAGTGTAAAAAACAAAAAAAAGTATGAATAAACAAAGAAAATGAGGTATTTTCCTTAATCATGGGAGTCATAAATAATTTTTATTTAGTCATGATAGAAGGAAATCCTGCCACTTCTGAAACATGAATAGAATTAAGAACATTATTCTAAGTGAAATTTAAGAAATATGTGATTGCACTTTCATATTGTGTTTTAAAACACAAAAAAACTGGGGCTGGAGAGAGCACAGTGGGTAGGATGTTTGCCTTGCACACGGCCGACCCTGCTTCAATTCCCAGCATCCCATATGATCACCCAAGCACCGCCGGGAGTAATTCCTGAGTGCAGAGCCAGGAGTAATCCCTTTGCATCGCTGGGTATGACCAAAAAATAAAAATAAATAAATAAATAAATAAATAAAACACAAAAACTAAGAGAAGAATGAGTATTCATTTTTTTAATTTTATAAGGTAGTTCACAATATTTGATTACATTTAATATTCAAACACCAATCCCACCACCATTATACCTTCCCACCACCATAATTAAGGTGTTTTCATCTTGAACCCCAATCCCTGCCCTAAACAGAACAGAAATAATATAATATTTTCCTCTAAGGTTTATTGCCGCCTATTTTGCATCCCATCAAATGTGGTGTCGTACTCTTGGAGTATGGGTAGGATGTGTCCTATGAAGTGTCTAGGGAAAGGTTAACTCCTGGATGATGCTCAGCCCAAGCATGTGAAGAGCTGCCATGAGCAGGATGGTGGATCAGTTCTAGAGGTTTTCAGGAGAGCTCTCACCTGCCTCCCTCTGGGACACCCCAAGTGAAGCCCCTGGTGCAGGGTCCAGTGCCTTGGTTATGGCGAAAGTCATGTTGCTCCCTCCCTGGAGTGAAGGACATGTCAGAATGAGTATTCTGATTAGGGCCTGGGAAGTGTAAGAAGAGTGGAGACATTGATAAAAATATGCAAAGAGACTGTATGTTAGTAGCACTGTCATCCTGTTGTCACTGATTTGCTCGAGTGGATACCAGTAATGTCTCCATTGTAAGACTTGTTGTTACTGTTTTTGGCCTATTGAATATGCCACAGGTAGCTTGCTGGGCTCTGCTGTGTGGGCGATATATTCTCCGTAGCTTGCTGGGCTCTCCGAGAGGGTTGGAGGAATCAAACCCGGGTCGACCACATGCAAGGCAAATGCCCTACCCTCTGTCTATCGCTCCAATCCTATATATTAATAAGATTAAATTATTGGGAATCCAATATGCAATATAATAGGTAGTATGCACTGCTGAATTAAATACTGTATTGTGCTACTCATGAATTTATTTTAGATGAGTTTTAGATAAACTAATACTTATCAATATAAACTATAAATGATGTTGATTGGATTTGAAAGTATGATATTTAATAGGTTAGAATTTCGTTGAAAGTTGAAATATGTTGTAGGGTGTCATTCTACCATTCTTGATGTCCAGAGAAGTCATGCTCCTGTGTAGGACCCAAATACGTGCACACTTGCTTGGTAAAACTGGCAAATAAGCATTTAGTGGGAAGCACATATGGAGCAGTCTTATGCCAGCCCGCGTTTGCCAACAGGTATAACAATTATGGGTAATGCGCCAACTGCTTTGACGTGTTTGTGTCTGTATAAAACCATGACAAAGATCTGAATGTGATGGATGCCTCATGATACTTTTCTCTCACGGTTGGAACTATACAGCAAGAAGAATTGAAGCCTCCAGGCCAAGGCTGTGGTCCATGGTGAGAAGACAAGTATAGCTGGCTTGTGCTTGATCCTCTTCTGTTTGAGCCTCATCTTTTATGTCAGAATAAATGTGCCAGTTTGTCTAAAGCGTTTGGGTCACCTAATGCTGTTTGATGAAATGCACATTTTTAACAACACTAAGATTTCTATGACAATTTTTGGCTTTGAATAAGCAGAGGGTACTTTTGATGCTTATTTAAATAACATCTTCACCCTTCATGTCTATTTGGGAAAGACAATATTGCAAGCTAGCCAGACATAGATTACACAGCCCATATAACACTGACAAGAACTGGGCATTTCACTAAGGCCAGTTTTATTGGCTATAGTGTACAAAAGGTCCCAGAACATTAGCCTGCACTTCTTAATTTGGCAGCCCTTGCAGGCTGTCCTTAGAAAGACCTCCAGTGTGATACGTTTGATGAGAATTTACTATAGCAGCAAAATCCTCTTGAACTAGACTAGCTATTGCAGTCAATTGTTTTCATCAACATTGACACTTGCCTTAAAAATAAAATAACGATATGTTTTATTCATATGATAAATTTCATTTTACATTATTGTATGTTTTAGGCAATATCTATAGAGTCGATATGCATGTTACCTAACACTGAGCATAGCAGTGCAGTTGACATGAACAGAGGATTTTTTAACACATAAACATAAAAACAACAATCATTTTTTCCCCTATTGCCTCTAAAAGAAATAACCACTACAGAAGAGAGAAAAAAATGTTAGACAAGCCAATGGAGCACAGAGAAAGGAAATTTAAAAGATATCATCATCACATCGTTCCAGTTATTAGGTTTCTGTTCTAAGGCTTTCTACGTTCAGTTACTTAAATAAGTGGGTCCATTTAAAACTGCAAGGCATAAAATAGAGTTGCTTTAAATGGGTCACACTCATAATGTAACTAAATTTTCTGCTTTTTTGACAGGCATGATTTTGATTATATTTCTTAGGAAGGAAAAGGTTTTTATATACAGAGCTTTTAATATGAAAGAAAATGTTGGAAATAAGTCTAAATTATAAGTCTTGTGAATCTGAGCTATTTCAGTAACACACAGAAATGTCAATTTTGCTATGTCAGAGAAATCTTAAATTCTGACTATAGAAAAATTAGAAGATAATTAAAACATATGAACTGGCTAAATACATACATATATATTCTTATCCTAAACATGAAAGGATTAAAAATACATATGAAAATGTAAAACAAATTTAACAATATGAGTTTTTGTTTAAAACAGAAATCTTGAGAAGTTCTCTTCATCGGGCCAGTTGAACAAAGCTAGAAATACTTTTCTGTGTTTTTTTTTTTAATTTGTACCATAAATGGAGCTTATTCCAGGCTCTGTGCTTTGGAGTCACCCTGGGCTAGCTCAGACACCACATAGGGTACTGAGGATTGAAGTAGGGCCACACGTAAGGCAAATGCTGTACTCTCTCCTGCCTCACATCTGGAGATTCTTATGCTCATTGACGAAGAAGGACCATTCACAACGCAGTATGTATCCGCAGAGACTCACCAAACAACGTCCTATATGTAAGTAATTTGTTCATTTATCTTTTTTTTTGTTTGCTTGGGCCACACCTGCTGAGATCAGGGCTTATTCCTCCTGACTCTGTACTTAGGAATCACTGCCAACAATACTCAAGACCATATGGTGTGAGGCGGGGGTGGTGGAGTTTCAAACCACAGTCAGATACATGCAAGGCTAGAATCCTACTCACTGCACTATCCAAGGCAAATGCTTTAAGCCCTGTCCTTTTCTCCAGCCTTATAAATGTGTTTCCTCTACATCACCACTACATTTACAACACCTAATTTACTCTAACATGAATGCTTTGTTACTTCATACTTTAAATTTACATCTCCTTATATAAATTTTAGAAAAGGGTGTTTATTAAATCTCAAAGTTAAAAGTGATAAACTTATGTTCAATATGAGACTTTGTAGTACCTTCTAAATATAATTATGATTGCATAAATGTGCTATGAGTTAGATTTAATTTAACCTGTTTTTCACATAATAAACTATTCATAGTGGCAACAACTAAAGACTGCTAGTATTACAATAAAATATAAAAATAACATGCAATAATTACAAGCAACATTCGATAAGACATTTATTTTGAAATATTGAAGTGAGGTTTTAGATCTGTTTTGCTAAAGAGTTAATACATAGGTATACATACAGATATGCACTTTTTCTGAAAGCATAGCATCTCCTGAAGGAAGTACACTAAACATCAAATTATAGAACACTGTGATCTATCACGATATTAGAGACTGCAAAAGAAACATTTTACTATATCTTTACACAAGGTACCCCCTGTTTTCTCACATTTGTCCCAACAAATTATCTAACTGGCTTGAGTTTCAAAGAAGTCAATAGTCTTTAAATTCTGAAATCTCAGATTATAACTGGGGACATTGATAGAGGGAAAGTGACACTGCTGGTGGGATTAGTGTAGGAACACTGAACACCTAAAACAACTATTTTATGAAAATCTTTGTAAACCATGGCATTTAAATTAAGTTTATTATAGAAATTATATTTAAAAATTTGAAAAAGAAATTTGATTTTATTTGTAAAAGGGTTTCACAGTCATTGTTGCTATTAAAACAGACTTAATCTTTTTTTATGTATATACAGATGTAATATATCCATAGTGGTATCTTTGTATTTTAATATCTCATCCCACAGGGTATTTTTGTTCGTTTTCGTTTATTTTATGTGTGAACCAGAGAGAGGAGAATTGAGTCATTAAATAAAAAGAGTCCATTAGTGTCAGTCCTCTAGATCAATGTTTCTCATTTATTTCCTGAGATGACAGCTTCCTGATCTCGTTTCTTCCTGTCTTCCTCCCCTGCCCTACTCCAAGGCTCCTGAGTCACCAGCTGTGGCTCCCTTTTATGTACGTGATCTTTACCTGTGGTTCCTTGGGATATCCTGGCAGCCCACACTACACTATATGTCTGCAGCTGAGAATCGCTGCTCTGGATATTATTCTTTATTTCCTTTCTTTTATTATAAATTCAGATATCCTTGCAATGAACATGTAGGACCTCTCTCGGATCCCATCATCTACAGCCCTTAACTCTGTTACCTTTGTGCACTCTACAATTCATTTTTACTCTCTGGATAAAAGTAATGTAGCACTATAGCACTGTTGTCCCGTTGTTCATTGATTTGCTTGAGCGCGCACCAGGAACGTCTCCATTATGAGACTTGTTGTTACTGTTTGGAGCATATCGAATACTCCACGGGTAGCTTGCCAGGCCCTGCCATGCAGGATACTCTCGGTATCTTGCCGGGCTTTCCAAGAGGTATGGAGGAATCAAGCCCCCATTGGCTACATGCAAGGCAAACACCCTATCCGCTATGCTATCGCTCCAGCCCGGATGGGAGCAATATGTCATATAATACATGAGCACATATTATCGCTGAAGAAAATAAGAATGTCCATATGACTGCATTGTGAAAATATACATATTTGAAAGCTGGTTCTCCAGAACTTTGCCCCAGACATTTTCATTATGTTCTTTTTTTCTCTGCCTATGTTCTTTCATTGTAATATTGCATAACCATGAATATTGTAGCCACTGAGTCCTGAGTGTCCTAATAAATTTTCTGACATAATGTGGTTTTAGCACCCCCAAACACACCATAAAACTAATTATAAGGTATTGTATGGAAAATGGTTCTGATATATTAGAACATAGCTAACATTTCATAAATATTAGTTCTCATTTGTTTTTATTTTCTAATAAAAATAAATAAATAAACAAATGTAAGGAAAGGAGTACCAAAGAGTTTTATTTGCAATCAGTAACAACCTGATCGATGTTACTTTTTGTGTGTCAATTAAATATAAATTACACAAGCAGTGTACTTTATAAAATTGTGCATAAATGTATTATTATTGACTTTTTTAAGTAGAGGAACCTGAGAACTTTCTTAAAGATGCTACTTCAATACACCAAGTTTCTACAAAACTAAGAGTAAGATACAAAGCAGAGAACTTTAAATAAAGTCAAAATTAACCATTTTAAATGTTATTTCACTGTTTCTGAACATAATTTAAAACCTTACAATATCAAATTAAAACTTTTCTTAATAGTCTTATGTTTTTTTTTCCAGTTCATTATCTTAGTACTTTTTAAAATTTATTGTTTTTTAAATTTTATTGAATCACCATGAGATAGTTACAAGCTTTCATGCTTGGGTTACAATCACACAATGATCAAACACCCATCCCTCCACCAGTGCGCATTCACCATGATCAATAGCCCCACTATACCCTCCCTTTCCCACCCTCCCCCTGCCTCCATGGCAGACAATATTCCCCATGTCTCTCTCTAAGTTTGGACATTATGGCTTGCAACACAAATACTGAGAGGTCATCATGTTTGGTCCATTACCTACTTTCAGCACACATGTCCTATCCCAACTGATTCCTCCTGCCATAATTTTCTTAGTCATCCCTTCTCTATTCCATCTGCCTTCTCCCCTCTGCTCGTGAAGCAGTCTTCAAGCTATGGGGCAATCCTCCTGGTCCTTGTATCTATCTACTGTCCTTGGGTGTCACCTCATGTGGCATTATTCTATACTCCACAAATGAGTGCAATCCTTTATGTCTGTCCCTTTCTGGCTGCTCATTTCACTTAGCATGATACTCTCCATGTCTATCCATTTATAAGCAAATTTTATGACTTCATTTCTCCTAACACCTGCATAGTATTTCTTTATGTAGATGTACCAAATTTTCTTTGACCAGTCATCTGTTCTAGGGAACTTGGGTTGTTTCCAGATTTTGGCTATTGTGAACAGTGCTGCAATGAACATATAGGTACAAATGTCATTTCTACTGTGCTTTTTTAGCATCCTGGGATATATTCATTGAAGTGATATTGCAGGGTCATATGGAAACTAAAAAAATGGGAAGAATAAATGAACAGAAGTTTCCTCAAAAAAGAAATACGAATGGCCAAAAAGCACATGAAAAAATGTTCCACATCGCTAGTCATCAGGAAGATTCAAATCAAAACAACAATGAAATATTATCTCACACTACAAAGACTGGCACACATTTGAAAGAACAATAGCAACCAGTGCTGGTGTGGATGTGGGGAAAAAAGGGAAGCTATTTCATTGTTGGTGGGAATGCCGACTTATCCAGCTTTTCTAGAAAATAGTCTTATGTTTTAAAGGTAACATTTCTGTGGTGCAAGTTTAACAAGATTATAATTAGAAGTTTAAGACTAGGTCAAAATATATGCTGGGTTGCAGTAATGTAAAACAATGTTTAGCTTCACAACCCCAAAGTGAGAAGTTCACACACAGCAGTATAGAAATTCTGTTAAAATGTTTTTTCTTCACTGTAAAAGAATATGTGTTTTTAGAATTTCAATTTATTTGTAAAGAAAACTAAAATTATTCTTTTTCTGTTTGCTTTTTGTATGCACAGGGATTACTCCTGGCTCTGCACTCAGGAATTACTCCTGGCGGTGCTCAGGAGACCATATGGGATGCTGGGAATTGAACCCGGGTTGACCACATGCAAGGCAAACCCCCTACCCGCTGTGCTATTGCTCCAGCCCCCAAAACTAAAATTCTTCTTAAACCTACATAATTTTCTACAAAATATATGCATAGATCATATACAAAAATACTTAGATTTTAAAAAAATAGCAGAAATCCACATTATATTAATAATCTATTTTTTCAAATTATATTTTAATTTCCTTAACTCCAATTAAATATCAAAATAAAATCTTTCACTTGAAGTAGATTATGTTTCTTGGAATGACTGCTTAAAATAGATTATTCTGGGCTGGAGAGATAGCACAGTGGGTAGGGCATTTGCCTTGCATGTGGCTGACCTGGGTTCGATCCCCAGCATCCTATATGGTCCCTTGAGCACTGCCAGGAGTAACCCCTGTGCATCGCCGGGTGAGACCCAAAAAGCAAAAAAAAAAAAAAAAGATTATTCTATTTACTTTTCATCTCACTTATACAATTGAATATATGAGACTGGCTCAATACCTAAATCCATTTTAGGTCAATCTATTTTTATTACATTGTTTTCTTTTAAAGAATCTAGTCAAGTAGATCATTCATCTGACAACTGTATCATCATTAAGAAAATATTCTCAGAAATTTGAAAGATTAACGACAAGAATATTTATTATCAAACACAACTAATTTCAATTGTATCACTTGTATCATTTGTCTCCCAGTTGATCTTCAATTTGCTCGAGCGGGCATCAGTAATGTCTCCATTTGTCCCTGTCCAGAGACAGTGTAGCTCTATGATATCTGCTCACTCCAGGGACAGGAAGTGCCTCAAACTGTTCAATCAGGGTCTTTACAAAGAAGTCTGACCATGTCGTTGGTGGGCGGCCACTCGGTCTTTTGACGTCCCGTGGAATTCAAGATGCTGCTCTGTGTAATGTTCATCCACTTAAAGAAGGCCTTTGAGTCTGTTGAGACTGAAGTGGTCACTGAAGCCCTAGCCAAACAGGGTGTTCAAACTCAGTACATCAACATCCTCCGAGAGCTGTATTGCGGATTCACCACCTGGATCTCATTAATGCCAATTTACACACAATTCTAGACAAGTCTCTATCAAGAACTATGGAGGGAGTGGATTTTTCACTATTTTCAATTCTTTGTTAGTTCATCACTATTTCATATTATCTAGAAGGAATACAAAAAAATTATTACAAAGAATAATAGAATAACATTCTCTATCATTGTTTTATTTTCACTGGCCCTTTCATCCCAATTTCAAAGCAGGTAACACTAGGAGAATCAAGTGACACACAGAATGTGTTACAGGATGCTTTATCAAAATGGAAGCTTTGTAAAACAATTTATTTTATTTTAAAAATGTTTTACCGAATTAAATTTTTTTAGGAAAAAAAATTACTCCTCCCTCTCATTTATCTACTTTCTTAAGAGAATAAACAGAAAAGATCCCTTTGTTCAGTTACACATAAGTCTACTGTTCCCACTCTGGGTTATTCCAACCAGGAACAGTGTCACCCACTTTGAGAAATGATGACTAGTCTATGTAATCCTTTTTTTTTTTAAAAAAAGAATTTTGTACAAATGAGGGGCCAAAGAAATAGTTCAAAGTTTAGGGCCACAGACCATCTTTGCAAATGAACCCAGTTTGATCCCCAAAACCATTATAGATGAAACACAGTTTTTGTGAGTATTTTAATACAGAAAGTGCAATGTTATCTCCTATAATAAAAGAATAATGTTATTTTCTCATGAGGACCTGATGCTATAAAACCAGGCTCCCTCTCAGAGAACCTGGCAAACTATGGAGAGTTTCCTGCCCACATGGGAGAGCCTCGAAAACTCCCCTGTGGCAGATTCTTATGCCAAAACCAGTAACAATGCTGGGTCTCATTCCCCCGACCCTGAAAGAGCTTCCAATGCAGCACCATTGAGAAGGATGAGTAAAGAGAGACTTCTAAAATCTCAGGGCTAGGACGAATGGAGGTGTTGCTGAGGCCACTTGAGAAAATCGACAATCAAGGGAACGGTGATGATGATGATGATGATGATGAAAAAATGTTTTATAACGTCTTTGCTTTTCCAGACTGAAGCGGTTTTTCCCCCTGAATGTTTATCTTTCTTGACTTCTCTTATGGTTTTAAGTATAATCTCTATCATCTAAAGCTAGACACATACCTGTAGTCTACTAAAAATACCTTTAAAAAATTTCTAAACAAAAATTAAGGAATGACTCTTCTATAAAATATGTTCAAAATTAAGAGCAATCCATTAAGAATTGATAATAAAAGAACAAAAGTATTATTCTTTCTATTATTAAAATATGCTGCCCTATAGTAATATTTACATGTTTATCTTCATTAAAAGTATTATAGAATAGTTATCATTTATTTTTCACAAGTTGTAATTTTCCTCTATAGTTTCTTTTCCTGAAGTGTCTTTTTCCTTTACCTACAGCAAAATATCAAAGATATTTTTGCATCAGCTATTGTAATTCTCCTAAAATCCATGCCTCAGAGCCCTTTTATTGGGAAGAGAAATCACAGAATTGAGAGAGAAGATTAGATAGTATCTATTACCTGATTTTTATTTTAGATTATAAGCTAAAACCAAATCAATAAAGTCAAAAAATTACTCCAAATTTTATGTCACTTAATAAAGAATCTACTTTAAAATGTAGCTGAAAGGGACTGTAGATTTGGCAAAGTAATGAATCATGTAATTATGATTATCAGAATACTTCTTTTAAAATTTTAATTTTAGGTGAGGTATCACTTATTATTTTTTAATATATTGATAATATGTTTTACCAAACCTATTACATAAGTCTTGCACTGGTCACAAACTATAAAATTTCAACTTAAGGCAGAATTGTATTAAAATATAGGTTTTTTTTTTCAAAGCAGTCTAGAAAGTTTTAATAATAGAAACAATAGGAACTTGCATAGTAGGATTTCAGTATTCATGAATTTTCTACAATGAAGAGAATTTAACATTTTTAATGTTACATTACGTTTTTTCCAAAATATAATAATGTATAATCTCTAAATTATATAATTTAAAGATATCCTTGTATCTTTAATAAATGGTTGCTGAAACTAACATTTCAGAAACTCTTGTATAATCAGCATTAAAAGCATAAAGGTTAGAAATTAATTTAACTTCAATAATCAATGCTTTGTGTTAACATGTAGAAATCTTTATAAGAATATGGATTTATATATGCAAATATAAATATTCAAAGGGTGAGAATCATTTCCAATTTAAAAATCATTTCTATAATAAGTCACAAAAATTAAATAGAAGTAATAGATTTCTCACATAATTTATGATCATTAATGTAGCTCACCAATTTCCATATATATAAATGTTTATGTAAACATATATGTATATATAAACACTAATGTTTGATAATTTCATTTCTCAATTATTGTGAAATTATATAAAATCATAATACATGGTAAAATTATTTGAACTCTGAGTTTCTAATGCTAAAGTTTTTTAATGGAAGTTCTTTAAATCTTTAAACAATGTCACCTGTACCAAAATACAGAAGCAAAGAGAATCTGAAGTGTCTGAGACTTTCAGTTCAGTAAAAATAAATAAATAAGATCAAATCAATTGAAATTGACATTATATCCCTTTCAAAAGGTTTCATGTGATCCTTGATTTTTTATGAAAATTCAATTATAATAATTGCTGGAACTATTTCACAAAATGTCCAGTAATACAGTACTAGCTCTACCTTTACTATCACTTGTATCACATATCACTTGTCATCCTGTTGTTCATCGATTTGCTCTAGTGGATGCCAGTAATGTCTCCATTCATCCCTATCACATGCTAGTATAGCCCAATGGTGTCTGCTCACTCCAGGAACACGAAAAACCTCAAACCATTCATTCAGGGTCTTGACAAAGAAGTCACTACCTTTATTAATGTTGTATTTAAGCATTTAGTTTATTGGACTGGAGCAATGGCACAGTGGGTAGGGTGGTTTGCCTTACACATGGCCGACCTGAGTTCAATTCCTCCGTCCCTCTCAGAGAGCCCAGCAAGCTACTGAGAGTATCTCGGCTGCACAGCAGAGCCTGGCACGCTACCTGCGGTGTATTTGATATGCCAAAATCAGTAACAAGTCTCACAATGGAGACGTTATTTGTACCTGCTTGAGCAAATCGATGACCAACGGGACAACAGTGCAATGGTATTTAAGCATTACAGACTTAAAAGAGAAGTGTGAGTAGTGAGAGAGGATAGGGTTGGAATATAAGAATGAATCTATTTTATTATTCCTGAGACACAATGAGGACCTAATATAATACAATATTTTATTCTCCAATAAACAATGAAAATTCTCACTAAAATTTTCTATTAGAAATGCATCAGTTATTTCCTATCAGGAAATAGAAAACTGAATAAAATAATGACATGTAGTGTGGAGCAGGGCAATGGGCACTGGAGCAGGAAAAACCTGACCTTGCAAAGCAGCCCTGAAGTGAAACCTCGCAAGAGGGAACAACTGGACAGAGACAGCAAAACAGGTGACAGCTCAAGGCAGGCCTTGAGCCTGACTCGACCCCTTAGTCCTGCACATCTGAAACATAGATACCATCACAGACGTCTTAAGCAAGTCATCCTAATTGCAGCATATAGCCTTGGAAGGGATTGGATGGGGGCAAAGCAGAGAGGAAAAGGTGATAGGCCTAGAGTGTTAAGCTCTACGTGATTGGACCTCCTGTAAGCCAAGACTCTCTATAAGAATCTGTGTATTTGGCAATAAAGCGAGCTGTGATGAACTGCTCCCGGAGGGGTTTCTCCATGCACTAGTCCTCCCTCGGCCCATGGCCAGGCTTCTGCCCAACCCAGTGTTCAACATGTCTGGGCATGTTGGAGATAATTGTTCCCTATAAATGAAGAAACTTGTTGCTTGTTTTCTAACATTTTCTAAGAATTAGCATAAGAAAATCACCAAGCAAAATATGAAAATTTGCAAAGTCAGAAGAGAGTCTGGAGAAGTTTGTAATAAAAAATTAGTGTATACTCTATTTTACACTTAAGGCTTTCTAGAGGTATCTGGAAACACATGATACAGAATATAAAAGACAGATGGATAAATGGAGACTTAATTTTCACACCATCATTTATTATCTGTATTCTCAAAATCTAGAGTTAAATTCTAGTCCCTTCAAAATTAACCAAAAAGAAAATAAATAAATCAACAAGTAAACTGTTTTCCTACATTATAGGAAATATCAGTCTGCTACTCCAAACTGTAAATTGTTAGCCTTATATTACTGGGATAACTAGACTACTTACCTTCTTCTAAGAAGAGCAAACACAGGCAAATACAAGTTTACTGTTCTCTCTTAGGATGGCTTTTTTTGTGTCATATGTTCTGATAACGTTCATTTCTTCATCCTCATTTGTTCTCAGAAATACTTTGATTTCTTAACTGTTTTTCTCTTTGACTCACTAGTTGTCAATGGAGTAATATGTTAGTTTCCAACAATTGTACTTTTTCTCCGAATTCTGCTTGTGATTAATTTCTACTTTGAAAATTTCCTAGACTGAAAAGATAATTGCTAAGACTTCTATCTTCTTGATATCTGGACCAAATATCATAGGTAGGTCTTAGTGCTTTTTCATTGAACAACAAACTTTGTCACAGAACATAAACATTAGAAAAAGTCATTTTGTGACCGGAAGGATTAAGAAAAGATCGCTCTATCCTAACCTCTAAAAGCTTACAAAGCATGATTTTATCTAAGGCATAACATTATAAACGTTCCCAACTCCATGTTAATACAACTAAATGTGTCTTGTTTAATATATGTGACTTTAGTTTTATTCTTCTCTACCAATTTTCTTGAAAATGAAATGAAATGAAGTGAAATGAAATGACTTATAGTTGCTCTTAGAGTATATCCTCACTAACTGCAAGTACAACTTTTAAACTATAGATTAAAAATGATATTATGTATAATTTGGTAAATATGTTTCATTATCATCACCATCATCATCATCATCATCATCATCATCCCTTTGATCCTCGAATTTCTTGAGTGGTCTCAGTAACGTCTCCATTCATCCAAGCCCTGAGAATTTAGAAGCCTCTCTCTACTCGTCCTTCCAACGATGCCGTACTGGAGGTTCTTTCAGGGTCAGGGGATTGAGACCCAGCTTGTTTCAGTGAAGTAAAATATTAGGATCTCATAAGAAATGTAGATTAGTTATCTAAAATGTCTTACTCTTTTGTTTTATTTTAGAGGCAGCACACTCTGTGGTATTCTGAAGTTATTCCAGGTGCTCCAAGAGGTCATTCCCATGGGTGCTCATGGGCTTATGCATTATGTGTATTGATTTATCTCCCTGGCCCAACTTTGTAGGATGTATTTACACTATTAAATAAGCTCATCTGCTGGTATTTCCTTCTACACCTAATTAGTTTAAGAACTTATAGACTATGTTAATATTTTATCTCAATAAACCATATGACATTCTTATTGAATTACAATAAAATGAAAGCTAATTTTCCAATTCAAGACAAATCCCAAAGAGTAAGAGAGGAGAGCTAATTCCTTGGTCTAAACTTCAAGGAAAGTTGACTTAATAGGAACAGATTTGAACTTAAGAACTGTAGTCACAAGAGTTTTGAGTATAGAGGTCAAAGGAAATTAGCTTCAAATCCTTATGAAATCTAAAGATTGAAGAATAAAATAGGAAATACATCTTAATGGATGAAATGGAAAACAAGATTATAAGATACAAAGAAGCTAACATATCGAATTACATTGCTTTAGGCATTTTTGCTCATTTTAAATATTAATACTTCTAGTTACTTCTCTTATCTCCATTCTCTTTTAACTTTTTGGGGGCCTTTTTATTTATAACTTGATGTTTCATATGGGATATAATTCAACTTCCTAGTGCTTGCTAGTCCCTGTATTTTCTCATATCACATCTTAAATAGGGACCCAAAGGAATGTTGGCTACCTTAAGAAATAAATGGAATAAAGGTTGTAAACAAACTATGTAATTGGAAGACATAGTGTAAACTATAAATGTTTTCTTGATTCCTTATGTGTTATTGTCTAAAAATATTATTGCTATTATTAAAATTAAGAAATGTCTATCAGTTAAATGTTAAGTATTGTTTTCATAGCATTCAAATATTAGATTTTTTTATCAACTTGGTAAAAATTAATCAACTTTTAATTATTATGTCTATGAGGCCTGAAATAATTTAGTTATTTTATCAGTATGATTTTTGGGTAGCTCTACAATTCTATGATGAACAGAAATGGTGCACATAATCTTTTTTGCCCAAATTTAACGATTGCATTACTAATTCCACATCGATTCTCTATTTTTGAAGAAAGGATAAATCTAACTATCAGTGTTTTCTCATCTCTAACCAACTATTCAAAATCAATCAAGTTTGATTCTTTGAAGAAATGTATTTAGTGACATGACAGTAATGTGTCTGCCATAACCAATCAGGTAAAACATTATTGTAAGGCAGGTGCTTCAAAGATAGGACTTTAAAAATTAATGAGCAAAGGAAGTAAAACATGTACACTTTTAACCTTTCTTTTCTTTGAAAAATCTAAAAAGGACAGACACAAAATTCCATTCCCTTCAAAGGCAGTTATTTAAATTTCAAGCATACTGTTATAAGTTGTTAAATTTTAGATAAAACTAAGTGTCAGGAAATAATAAATCTAAATTTTTAAAGGCTGGGGCAATAGCACAGCAGTTATGGCATTCGCCTTGTACACAGCCTACCTAGATTTAATTCCTTTGTCCCTCTCGGAGAGCCCGGCAAGCTACCAAGAATATCCCTCCTGTATGGCAGAGCCTGGCAAGCTACTGCTGGTGTCAAAAACAGTAACAAGTCTCATAATGGAGATGTTACTGGTGCCCGCTCGAGCAAATTGATGAACAATGAGACAACACTGTTACAGTGCTACATAATTTACTTTCTATCCTAAGTCCCCTTAAAACTTTTTAACATTGAATACACATTTTGGGTGTGTGGGGTGGCAGGGAGAAAGGGAGGAGTAGGCTTCACCTGGCAGTGTTTTCAGGGCGTATTCCTGGTTGTGCACTCAGGGATCACTCCTGGCAGAGCTTGGGTTACCAGAAGGGATGGAACCCAAGTGAGCTGCATGGAAATCAAGCACCCTACCCCCTGTACTGTTGGTCTGTCCCTAAATACATTTTCACCAGAGCAACTTTTCCAAAACTTTTACCTCTGAAAGACTACTTATCATTACAGTTATAAGACTCTATATGTGTGTATGTATGTGAATATGTGTCTATGCCACTGTCACTGTCATCCCATTGCTCATCGATTTGCTCAAGCAGGCACTGGCAATGTCTCCCTTGTGAGACGTGTTGTTACTGTTTTTGGCATATCGACCACAGGCAGCTTGCCGGGCATTGCTGTGCAGGTGAGATACTCTTGGTAGCTTGCCAGGCTCTCCGAGAGGGGAGGCGGAATCAAACCCAGGTCAGCGGTGTGCAAGGCAAGTGCCCTACCCGCTGTGCTACACATATATAATCTCCTGCTCCCATGCCAGGCTGTATTCATCGGGGGCCCCCTTGGAGGGGGATGGGTTGATTTTTCCCTCCCCACCCCAAGCAGAGCCCCGGCAGCCAAAAACCTCCAGAATCCAACCACCGCCATGCTCAAGGCCTCTCTGCACACTCTTGGATGAGCCTCATGCATGAAGGAACCGACCAAGGAACCCAGGTATGTGGGACCTGTGGTTGATATCTCCAAGCCTGCTCAGATTGGGACTGGACCTCCTCTACCCAGATCCCCCATTTTCTAGTAGCTTGGCAGTCACACTCACAAACTTCCCCCTGGTGCCATGTAATCTCATCAATGGCCAAGATCCAGAGACTATAAATCAAAACTCCAGAAGAGAGAGATGCAGAATTTCTCACGGCAGAGCCTGGCAAGCAACCTATAGCAGATTTGATATGCCAAAAACAGTAATGATAATGGGCTTCATTCCCCTGACCCTGAACTCGACAGGGATGAATAGAGACATTACTGGAGGCTGCTAAAGCAAATGGATGAGCAACAGGAAGACAGTGATACAGTGATACACATATATAACTACATAGCTAACAAGAATAGTTTGCTTCGTAATACTGTATTATTTTTATCCTCTATTATTGATACATTTAAATTACATTTATATTATATATTTATAGCTTATTTTTGTAGGTGGTATACAGTTGCACATATGACAGTTTTTCTGTTTCTACTTTTATACTGAAGCCAATTATATTGTTTAGTTTTTCAAACAAATATGAATATATCTATTATCTTACTATATGCTTTGTATGGTAGTATGCTGATATTTTTCTTGTTCTGCCATTTATTTTCTTGAGTAAATTTATTATATTGAGGTGACTTTTTTTGCATGTGTATTAATGCTTTATGTTTAGGCTCAATTCTTACCATACCAAAGTAACAATATCCTTTCACTACAGTCTACTTTTCCTACTTTGATGATTTTTAAACTATGTCTTAAATACATTGACTCTATTTTTGGCTTTTTGTCCATTGTTTTCACCACTGTTGGCTTACTAACAAAAGTTGTTAACAATTGTTATAATGTGTGCATTATAATAATTATTCTAAAATAATTGAGAATCAAGATTGTAATGCTCAATGGGCATTAGTATATCAAGTAATATCACACCAATGTTGTGAAAGAACTGTGTAAAAATAGTATTCTCTACACTCTTTTTCCATTCTTTTTTATAGTTTAGCCTATTATCCTACAATTTATTCTAGATGTTTTAGACCAAAATTGTACTATAATTATGTTAAGCTGCCAATTGTATTTAATAATATTTAACTGAATTTGATGCACACATTTTTATATAACATCCACTTCTGATATTCATTATTTGTTCAGATCTATACTTTCATTTGATAAAATTTTCCTTCTTACTGAAGCTCTTAATTTAATATCAATTTTGATGTGGAATTCTGGAGTTCAATTTTTATGTACCAAAGAGAATTTCACTTAAGTTTTGAAAAGTTGTTTATGGTTGCATAAATTTCCTAAGTTGAAAATTTATACTATAACTAGTATGTGTTGTATGTGCAGCATATGAATTTAGCTTTGACATTTCTTAAAGTCATAGTGTGCTTAAGAAATTTAATTATATATAGTACGTAGTGAGTATGTAGTACATAAATTTACCTTAGACACTATGCATATACCTTGATGATGTTGATTTTTTTGTATTTTTACTTTTAATTTTGTCTGAAATCAGTTGAAAACTTTGTCTTTGTTACTTATTTCAAACTATTTTGTTACTTCTTGCAACTAGTATTTTAGATGGGACACACTTGTAGTACTCAGAATTTGTGTCTCTATGCTCAGGACTGAGCCTCTGTGATACTCAGGGAACCATCTGTAATACTAAGGTTTCAAACTGGGGTCGGCAGGATGTAAAGCAAACATCTGACCTGGTCTATCCCTTTGCCTCCATTTTTGCAAATCAAACATTTTATTATTACTTTTAAGCATTTTAACTTAAGACATGCTCTGGTATAACTTTTTCTTATATTTCATGACATTTGGAAAAATTTAGCTATTTTATCTTCATTTTTTTATTCCTCCCAACATTCCTTTCATAGAAAGTAAAATTACTCATTTAAACATATTAAGCTCATTGAAATTCAGTCACTGTTCATTGATGTATATTCATTTTCATTTTATTTTTTTCTCCTGTGTTTTGTTTTAAATTTCTGTCATTGATATGACTTTAGTAATATTTTCTTTCCCATATCTAATCTGACTGTTTTTTAATATCATTCTGATTTTTCTAATGTGAGATTTTTATCTCGCATTTAAAAAATGTAACTCTAGATATTTGATTGATATTTCTATCTTCTTTATGGAAACTTTTTGAGCATTTGCTATAGTAATCATGTTTATAAAGACCTTGAATACTAATTCTAAAATGCATGTCAAATTTAGACATGTTTTTATTGCAGTTCCTCTTCCAGAAAGCAGCACATATTTTTTGTTTCTTTATGCATCTTGCTAATTTTGATGTCAGACACTATTAATTCTATTTTTTTCATGCACTTTTTTTAAATGTAGGAGTACTGTTATTTATTCAGCCATTGATTAAGTTGACTGAATTGGGCATGAGTGCCACATTACTTTTCTTTTTTATTGAATCACTATGAGATACAGTTACAAAGTTCTCATACTTGAGATTCAGCCATACAATGATCTAACACCATCCCTCCACCTGTGCACACTTTCCACCGCCATTGTCCCCAATATATCCTCCCCCCATCTCAGACCTAACTCTGCCTTCATGGAAGATAATTTTCCCAATGCTCTCTCTCTACTTTTGGGCATTTTGTTTTGCTCGAATTTTCCCACCACCATTCAAGCCTGCCTGCCAAGGGCAGATGCTGGATAATTAATTGTCCATTGCTCATTTTGAATATCATGGGTACTGCTGCTGCACGCTTCTGGAATCCTAGATTGCAAATGGTTGGGTTGCAGAGACATTTCTGTTTGGCACTAATCCATTTTGGGATTCAATTGGGCATCTCTGGCCCAGGGCTGTTGGTGTGCTAAGATGGCACCTGGAGGCACATTGTGAGTGCAACAGCCAGGCCAAGGAGCCGACAGGGAGCCGAGGAGGGATAGCTTGGTGCCTTTGCCACCATGTGGCACGGAGATTTAGTACTGGAACCTGCATACCTGGGCCTTTCTTGTGGAAGCTCTTGGTCACTGGGATTCCATCTGGACTAGGTGGGGAGACTGCACCTACTCCATCTGGGGTGCCCTGGAGAAATTGGTTTGGTATGGGGTCCAGAGAGATCTACAGCTCTGTGGGGTCTTCTGGGACTTGCTGTGCTATCTTTGGCTTTTGATATCTTTCTAGATTTATTTGTGGGTCTCTGAAAGCAAGGTCAGTAATAGAGTTTACAGGGTGGCACTGGAGTTGGTTCATGGGGTGATTGCCAGTGCTTCCATGTGTATTGGGAAGTGGAGGGAGGGAGCCGACTCCAACTCCATGAAAACCTGGATATTTCAGTCACAAAATCCACATACCTGTATTTTTAGTGGATTATATCTTTGTGAGGTCAGTTCTGAGACGATGTAGACAGGCGGGGGATATGGCAGCGATTTTGGATTGTGGAAGCAAGCAATTGCTGGGGGCTCTGCTTGGGAAGGCACAGGAAAACCTGCTCCCCTCCAATTGACACCATTTGTTCAACCATGTGTGTGTCTGAGATTAACTGTGGCTTTTCATCTCTTTCAAGATTTATCTATGAATCTCTGAAATAAGGTCAATAAATGAGCTTGTATGGCTGAGCCAGAGGTAGTTTGTGTTCATGGCTCCCACATACTGAACTTTTGGCCATTTAATTTCTTGGTAAATTTGGTCCCAAGTTCTTGGGGTCCACCCAAAGGCATAGTAGGAATTTTGGGGTGTCAGGAAGACTCAAGACACCATTCGGCTGCTTATGTACTCACCCTCAGGTACAAGTTGATCTATTGGCGGCACTATAACCCCCCTTATCATGCACTTTAAAGGTTTTTTTAAAAAAATATATCCTCTTGGTTGTTTTCTGAGAATTAACTTGAATTACTATTGTTATTATTTATAATAATAATAAAATTGTTTTGATATACAAATATTAAAAATTTATGTGTGACTATATAAATTATATGTATAAATCATGATGAATCATGTGACAAGCATATTATTGGTATAAATATTACTATAAAATTACTTAGTTAAAACAAGAAATTAATTTCATTAAATAATTATTCAATGTCATTTTGAGACAAATATTTCTTATCTGGAGCTAATCAAAGTTACATAGAATTAATTAGTTTATGGTACGTGGGAGAGACTGGCAAGAGCTCTCCCACATGGGAGAGCCTCTCAAGGTACCCATGGTGTATTAATATACCAAAACGAGTAACAAGCTGGGTCTCATTCCTCTGACTCTGACAGAACCTCCAATACGGCATTGTTGGAAAGGACGAGTAGAGAGAGGCTTCTAAAATCTCAGGGCTAGGATGAATGGAGACGAAAGGAGAGGGTGAAGAGGAGGAAGGGAGGAGGAGAAAGAGGTGGAAGAAGTGAAGGAGGAGGATTTTTAATAAGCTGAATTTCTAGTAATTTTAGCCAAGACAAGATAATTTAACCCATAGCAACTTAACTTCTAGATTTTGATTTAATATACCCGTGAACAGAAAGAAATCTCATAAAACAAAAAGTGGCTTCAAAAAGCAGAAAAAAAAAAGAGTATTTTTGTTCTATGCTGGTGGGATTTTGTAGTGGCTTGTTAATTAGCATTGCTTTGGTGATTGATAGTCATACAGGTGTGCAGTCATTCGGGTGGGATAAAAAGAGAGATCCTTCCCAATGGGAAAGATAAACAACTGTTCATATCTTGAAAAGTTTATTTGCATTTGTAGGATAGCTTCAATGGATGCTTAAATAGCAATCTACATTCAGAGTATTTCTTAGGGTGACAACAATATAGTAATCATTTATAATGGCAGGAAACTTGCAAATATTTCAGAGGAGACCAATTGCAGAACAAATATAGCAACTAAGCTCAAGAAAACACTTTGGAGACCCTCTGCGCCTAAAGACTTTGATTCCAGAGATGTAACACATTTGGGCATCCAGCGCAGCATCCAATAGCGATGCACTGGGACACTGAACTGGGCTACAACTCTGTGCTGCTGGGGGTGGATTTTTTTCCTCCCCACCCTGTCTTCCTGCACGGAAAGCGGCGGCCTGGCGGCACCCACGTGGCAGGCACCATCTTCTGTGACTCCAAACCCACAGGTATTCGGATTTTACTTTTGGGGCTCCCAGGAACTCATGGGAAGTGGGCGTAACCAGCACGCCCTCGGCCCAGATAAATCTGGAGCCGCTGAGCGCGAATCGGACACTCTGCGCCTAAAGACTTTGAATTCAGAGACTTCTTACCTCAATGCACTGGGACTGTGAGCTGGGCTATGTAATTTCTGGCAGAATTTTCCCTGGACTTTATACAGAAATCCAAAACCGCGCGGACGCGACTTAACATTTATAATTGTCAGCAATGTGAAACGGTTCCATTTGAACAGGTCTGACTTGGGGGGGGAACTCCAAATAATAACAGTAAGTTTTTGTTGAAATATTGAAGGTTTTTAATGTAGCAGCCACCTCTGGACTGTGAACTAAGCAAAAGCCCCACGCTGGCCGACTCGGCGTGGCGTACACCATACTATGAGGCTCAGGAAGGGGGATGAGGGGGGAAAAGAAAAAAAAAAGGGAAAAGGAAAAAGGAAAAAAGAGAGAGAGAGAGAGTTATGTGCTTGTAGCAGTGGGGCTACATATCTCTTCATTTCCAGCAATGAAAAACTAATTATCAAATGTAGTAGGTCTGTCTCTCTGTTGGAAACTCCAACAACTATAGTGAGTTTTGTGTTGAATTATGGAATGTAATCAAGGTAAAGAAAAATGAAGTGAAATTCATTAGTTATAGAGTAGGGGGTAGGGGGTGGGGGCGGGGGGTATACTGGGGTTTCTGGTGGTGGAATATGGGCACTGGTGAAGGGATGGGTGTTTGAATATTGTATAACTGACATATAAACCTGAGAACTTTGTAACTTTGCACATGGTGATTTAATAAAAAGTTTAAAGAAAAAAAAAAAGAAAACACTTTGAAGATTTCTATATCTTCCAGAAGTTGACATATCTATAGAAAGTATGTTTTCTCTTTTCCCAAGAAAGAACATAGGTAAAATACGGGAGTATGTATTATTGTGAGATAAACAATCGGATAATAAACACTCAACATTTTGTGATTTAATAATAAAATATACACAGAAATTCATTATATGCCATGTTTACCAAATCAGGACTAACTTGGTAAGAGAGGCCCAATTCTATTTTGTTTGCTTGGTGTTCACACCTCACTATGCTCAGGAGATATCTCTGTATCTACACTCAGAAATCACCCCTGGTAGGCTTGGAAAACTTTAGGAGTTGCCAGGGATCAAACCCATGAAAGCTGCAAGCAAGGCAAGTACTATCTCTTCAGCCCCTACTTTTCCTTCTTTTTTAACATCTTAGGATAGACCAATAGGGAAGTCAGCTATCATATTTAAAAATGCTATTATGCATGTTTTAAACATCATCACATTAGTATCAGCTATGGATTGCCAGATAGGATAGGTTTTTTTTTTTTCCAAATCAAACATCTGCTTCAAAAATGAGAGAACTGTTTTACTCCTTAAAATTTCCCTCTTGGGGCAGAAATGTTTGGAGGTGATGATGTCTAATTACAGTTCCATTATCTATTTTGAGCTGGGCTCAAAGCTCATAAATAGTAACAGTACTGATCCAGCAGGTAAAACTTTTAGTTAATATTTTTCTACAAAAATGTAATAGCAATTTTTCATTTGTTGTAAATGGCAGGTTTATCTTTCTGATAATAATGCACACTGATACTAGTATTATTTATTGAATAGCTGGAGTTAATAGCCATATTTTATTTGATAATTTCTCTGAAATAAATATAGGATGACCTTTAAGTTACTTCAGTACTATACATATAATTTTATTCAAGGTATCCTAAAACTGTGATTATCAGTCTGTTAAAAATTTTTTAAAAATAAAGTTTGTTATTTAGGTAGCAGAATGAATTATACCATTGATAGTATTCCAAGTTTTCTACTTTGAAAATAAATTAGAAGTAAATTTATTCTTATCTATTTTACTTATTAAGGAATACTAAATCGGAGAGTTAACACTGATTTGATCTTTTTGACCATGAAAACTTCAAATATGACTCTTACACATTCAAATGAGAATAATCAAGATATAGTTGCAGTCTTCTTTCATTATAAGCAGGGTTTAGTCATGTAAATCTGGTTTCAATGGAAGGAATCTTAAAATACTCTTTTGCGAGTAATTTGGAAAGAAACTGTTGAACATTGACATATAGCAGCAGGGAGGAAGGGAGTGAGTGGAAGAGAACAAATTCGTATTTTCAATTTTAATCACAATTTATTGATTAAAGTATTCACACTTTGGCACCAGAAATAGAGCACTCAAAGCGTACAAAATTTATGTTGCAGATGGTCAACCCTGTGTTAGATTACTGACACCATATATGGTCCTCTGTGCATCTGAGACAGAGTCAGTAGTCAACCTGACACAGCCAGAAGTGGTTCAAAAACAAACACAAAAGTATAATTTGTGCACTTCATTTAAAGTGATGCCCGCTCAAACAAATCGATGCGCAACAGTGACTTCTAGAAATGTCAAATTTTACATACCTCAAGTTTCTCTGTAGGTGTTTTTCATACATTGAATAAAAATATTAAATTGATGTGTCAGATACTTTGTTGCCATTTCATAATCATTTAGTAACAAATTAACTATCTCTCTTAAAACATCATTCTGCTTCACAAACAGAACAATAAACATTCTTATTGATCCACCATGAGACCTGGTCTAGAAGACCTTTGTAGTGGACATAAAAGGAGATGGGTTGTTTGTTAGTCTCAAGTATAGCACATAATTAATGATAAATTTTTTATATATACTCAAGGGTGTAACTCTAAACTATTAAATAGATTAAGTTGTACCTCTTTTGACAATCTGGATAGAACATAAATTAATTGCTCTAAGTGAAACATGTAGAGGCAAAAGAAAATTACCAGATGGTTTAACTCCTATATGGAAAATAAATACTAGTGCAACCTACTAAAACAACTAAACTAACTCTTAGGCCAGGTGGAAACAATCATCATTTCCAGATGGCAAATAGGAAGGGTAATAAGAGCAATACGAACATAGGTCTTTTAAATGGTGTGATAGAGCTAGATATTTGAGGAAGAGAGTGGTTATATCTACCCATATAGATATGTATAATGCTAATTCTCTAGAATTCCATGTTATTATAATAATTTTGGACCAATGATATTATTTTGTGTTTTTGAACCACATCTGGTGGTATTCGGGGCTTACTCCTGGTTCTGCACTTAGGGATCACTCCTGGTGGGGCTCAGGAGAGCATATGGTGTGTCATATGCTCTGGTTGAACCCTGGATTTCCATTTTCAGTGCAAATGCCTGACCTGCTGTACCATCACTCAAGTTCCATTTATACATATATGTACATATATATCATATGTATATACATGATATATGAATACATATATATCATATATACACACGTGTGTGGTTTCTCATATATATATAATATATACATACATATACATATATAATTTCTGCTTAGAGTAGGAAGGTAACAGCAGAAAGAACAAATTGATAGGAATATTACACAACATGCATCCAACTTGGGGTTTATAAAATAATTCATATAGCTCAGTTAAAAGAATTTAAAACATGGGCAAGCATCCGAATAGACATTTATCCAAAGAAGGCATACAGATGACCAAAAGCATACATTTTTTAAAGATATGCTTGTCATCATAAGGGGAAATTAAAATCAAAACTACAATGAAACATCATCTTAGGAAGATAGGTCTTTTGATATTGTAATAGAGCTAGGTATTTGATGAAGGGAGTGGTTATAATTACCTATATAGATATATATAACACTAAGTCTCTAGATTTCCATGATATTGTAAATAAACTTTAAGTCAATGATATTTTGAGGATAGTGTACTATAAAGTATGTAACAGTAAATGCTGAAAAGAGCATGGAGAAAGATGAGTGTACAATTTTGTTGGTGAAAATGTAAATTTATATAACCATTTTTTGAGAACTGTATGGTATTTCCTCAGAAAGCTAAAAAATTGGACAAATATATAAGCCAGTATTCCCATTTCTGAATATTCATCTAAACATTATAAAATGATTAACTCGAAGAGATAAATGTTCCCATTACTGCAGCCCCATTTCCAGTAACCAAGATTTGAATACACTGTTAAGAGAGGACTGGTTGAAAGTGTGGCACATATGAGTAATGGAATACTACTCAGCTGCAACAGTAGAGGAAACTTTTCCATTTGCAATATAATGGGTGGAAAAGAAAACTCAATTCTAAGTAAAATGGGTCATGGGGAAAAGGAAACAAAAATCAGATAGTTTATCTGTGTATGGAATAAAAGATATATAAATGGATAAATTAATTTATAAAAGATAAATAAATGGATAAATCAAAATAATAAACTCATGTAATATTAAGAACAGACTAAGGTTAGCAGTCAGAAAGAGGGTGAAGGGTGGGACCAAGGGGTGAAACAGGATGGCAAGTGATGGTAGGGTTTGGGCTTTCTCTAAGATATATAAATAAACAAATAAATTAATAATTAAATATAAAAATCATCTCTTTCAAAAACACATGAACATGAGAGATGTATTTTAAATAATATATAATTGAGATTCTTATAAACGTTCCCTCACAAATTCATTTTATGACAATTTTGAAAAATACATACCTGTGATCTCAGACCCGGGACTGAGATCTCCAAGCCTGCTCAGATTGGGACTGGGCCTTTTCCACCCAGACCCCCCATTTTCCAGTAGCTTGGCAGCAGCCACACCCACAAACTGCCCCCGGCGCCATGTAATTCCACCCACGGCCAACATCCAGAGACTATAAAACCAAGCTCCCGGAAGTGACATCTAATAGCCTTGTTCTCCCTCTTGGAGAACCTGACAATCTACCAAGAGTCTATTGCCTGCAAGGTAGAGCCTTGCAAGCTCCCCATGGTGTATTCATATCGCAAATACAGTAAAAGATATATACATACCTCTTGGAGAGCCAGGCAAGCTACCGAGATTATCCCGCCCGAATGGCAGGGTCTGGCAAACTTCCCATGGAGTATTCGATATGCCAAAAACAGTAATGATAGGTCTCATTCCTCTGACCCTGAAAGATCCTCTAATTCTGGGGAAAGATGAGTAAAGAGAGGCTGCTAAAATCTCGGGGCTTGCCTCACAGTGATTCAGTAATAAATTTTTTTTAAAAAAAGGAAAGAAAAAATAATTCAAAAAAATAAAAAATAAAAACCTCACGTCTGAGTGTAATAGAGATGTTACCAGCACCCACTCGAGTAAGTCTACAAACAATGAGATAACAGTGATACAGTGGTACATACCTGTGATCAAGGACTTCTGTATGGGATGAGAATGAGTTTATAAAAATACTAAATAACCACCTTCTCCAGATGGAGTCCCAGTGACACTAAGCTTCTACTAACATGGCTCCGGTATGTGGGACTATTTCCCCAAACCGTGTGGGGTCACTTGAACTGGGAGACTCCATCCCAGTCTCTAGCCCACCCCTGCCTCCAGAAGTCATATCCTCAACTCATCCCTCAGCACCATCTTGCCACACCCAGCAGTGAAGAAACCAGGCCAGCGGGCACCACAAGCCGGAGAATGCTCCAGACCCCAGGCCAGGCCAACAACACTGGGCTGCCAGACGGAGAAGGTACAGCGTCCCTTCCTTCTCCAGATGGAGTCCCAGCGACACTGAGCTTCTACTAACACGCCTCCAGTATGTGGGACTGGGACTATTTATCCAGACCATTCCTGATATACAAAAAACCACTCAGGAACAGCTCCCCAACCCCTGGGCAGCCTTTATCCCAGAGGCACAGAAACCCATCTCGGAATGCAGAGGCTCCTGGCAGATATACTCCTCAACTTTGAACTAAGCTATGACGCCGTGCAGCCCCAGGAAGGGAAGGGTTTTGTCCCTCAGCCTTTTCCCCTTTTCAGCAGCATGGCCACCACCACCTTTCAGAGCCAATTGGACAGAAAAGTAGGAGCTTGAAGTGTTGCGATGCACAGGGAATCTCACTATGAGGGAGCAGGGGGCAGAACCGGCCCTGCTCCCTGCTGAAATGAGACCCCAAGTGGCCGCCCACGAACAGCTCCTCCACTCTTGAACAGCCAGGATCCCAGAGGCACACAAACCAATCTCGGAATGCAGAGGCTGCTGGCAGAAATACCTCTAGATTTAACTACTGAAATACCAGAATTCCAAAATTGGGTGGTCGCTTTCCCTACCATGTAACTTCATATGCTCTTTCTTATCAGCAATAGAAAACATATGAACTAATGATGCCATTTTGACAGGTCTGATTGTTGGGGGGAAAAGTCCAAACAATGATAGTGGGTTTTCTGTTGAAAATTGAATGTAATTAAAATAAAGAGAGAGTAAAGTGAAAATCATCTGCCACACAGGCAGGGGGTCAGTGGGAATGGGGGTATGCTGGGGTTGTTGGTGGTAGAACATGTACACTAGTGAAGGGATGGGTGTTTGATCCTTGTATGACTGAGACTTGATCCTGAGAGCCCTGTAACTGTTCTCACAGCAGTTGGGCTTTCACCTTTCACTCAGCCAACCCATGTTCGATTCTTCCACCCCTCTCGGAGAGCCCGGCAAGCTACCGAGAGTATCTCGCCCACACGGCAGAGCCTGGCAAGCTACCAGTGCGTATTGGATATGCCAAAAATAGTAACAATAAGTCTCTCCATGAAAGATATTACTGGTGCCCACTTGAACAAATCGATGAGCAAAGGGAAATAAATATATATATATGTATATATACATATATATATAAATTCTAAATGAAAAGAAAGCAAAACAGGGGCCAGAGAGCACTATGGCGTTTGCCTTGTCAACAACAGCCCACATTCAATTCCTGACACCACTAAGCCCTGCTATGAATGATCCCTGAGCACAGAGCCAGGAGAAAGCCCTGAGCACTGCTGAATTTGACCCTAATATGAACAAAATAATGCAAAATAGCAAAATTATATTACCAATGAAACTATAAAATATATGCAAGAGAAATATTAACTTTTCTTCTTATGCAAATTTTAAAAAGAATGCTGGACTTCTTGGTAATGTTAAGTAAGCACACATAAAAGTAAAACAAGTGACCTGGAAAGATAATATAGGGATGTGGCCAAATCTAGTTAGGTTCCTAGTACCACATATTGTGCCCTGGTACTTCTAAGAGTGAATCCTGGGAAGAAATCCAGGAGAAACCCTCACCTCTTCCAGGTGTGTTCCACCACCTCCTGATAAAACAAATGTTAACTCCTCAATGTGGTTAACCAGAAAAAAAGTAGAAATTTAAGTTTCTAAATGATTATTATTAGACATCTTATCTGTTACCAAAAGCATTCAGTATTGAATGGTTAAAAGCTAAACATCAATTGCTTATCTATAGGAACTCTGACTTACATTTTAATTTTGAGGTAATAATAAGTATGCACACTAAAAAGAAAAACACGATTGGCCTGGAAATATAATATAGGGATGAGTCATTGGCCTTGCATGTGGCTGACCCCAATTAGGTCCCTCATATCCTGGAACTTCCAAAAGTGAATACAAGGAACAAAGCAGGAGAGCCTGGCTTAGATCTTAGCATGATAGTTGAGCTTTTCTGATTTCCTGAAACAGAAGTGTGATAACTAGGAAGGAAGAGGAAGAAGGAAGGAAGGAAGGAAGGAAGGAAGGAAGGAAGGAAGGAAGGAAGGAAGGAAGGAAGGAAGGAAGGAAGGAAGGAAGGAAGGAAGGAAGGAAGGAAGGAGGAAAGGAGGGAAAATGGGAGGGAGGAAAAGAGGGGGAGAGAGAGGGAGGGAGGAAGAGAGGGAGGGAGGCTTGAAAGAAAGATAACCCTGCTTTCCAAATTTCACCGTAAGTACACAGAATGCCAATTGTTTCTTAAATCATGAATTTCAGAATATAGATCTTCCCAACAGTAATTTGCATCCAGATGAAGCTATAAGACAATAGGTAGGGCATCCGTTTTGCACACAGCCTACCATCGTCAATTCCTAGCACTGCATATAATCGCCTGAGTCCTGTCAGGTGATTCCAAGTACAGAACCATGAGTAAGCACTGGACATTGCTGGGTTATGACCTTCAAAAAACAAAACAAACAGTAATTAGAAGGCACAAAACCTTGTTTATTAAATACTCAGTAGGAAAATTCAAATTTATCACTACAATAGCATTTTAACAGGAATAATCATAAAATATAAATATGTTCAAAATGTATGAGACAAAGAACCTGAAGTTAAATATTATTTCTGAGTAAGTGGTGTGTGTGTGTTGGCTAACATGTTTCCCAAATGTTAGAACTTGTATTCTATTACTATTATTGGTTATAAGTTAAATAGGCTTTGCGTGGAATTTTCAAGTGCTCTCTAAGTGCCACTATGATTCTGTATTTAAGTGTTAGGTGTGATAATATCCCTGAGATATTACATGGTGGTAGGCTTACTTTTACTATTAAAATGAATACCAAGAGATTTATAAAAATTGATGTAGAAATAGGCTTAGCTTATAAATTACCTTTGGAATAATGAGAGTTGATGTTTTATCAAGTTTATTAACCAAAAGTGGCTACATTCTGCAGGGCACAATATTACACACATTTTATTTTCTAGTTTTCTAGGACTCCAAAATCTAAAAAACATTCTGACATAACATATCTACTTTAACCTATATTCAAAAGCAGAAACCTATTTGGATTTTTGATGCATATAAATGTTGCCAGCTGTTATTTACACTTTTCCTTACACAGAGTAGCTGTTCTATTTAAATTAGAATCCTCTGCAAACTTTCCATTTCTGTTCTAGAGATAATTCTGCCAAGTACTATTAGCAGGACCACACCTGGCTAATTATTGCAAATAAACAAGGTCTTTACAGACTTAATTTTATTTTACATGTTCCTGTTTTTCAAAAATCACATCATTCGCTGGCCTGCCATCATTTCTTTATAAGTCATCTAATACCGTTCTCTCCACTCCATAATAGCTTTCTTCATGATATTCATGTTTTCCAGGGGTATAATGGAAAAAAAATTATTGTCTCCTATTTTGAAGTTTAGCCAAAAGTAAGAAAATCATATTTTACCCTTGTTACACTTATATTCTTTTCTCATTATCTATTGTTGATTACATATAATGATGATGAATGCAGGAACTGGATCATTTTATTAGTTCTTGAAGAAATTGTCACAGGTTTTTATATGCAGTAGGTCATCACAGCATATATGTTGACTAAAACAACAAATATAAATAAATAAATTACATTCTAAACAGTCTGTAAAAATAAAATTATTAAGCAAATATGTTTGATGAAAGTATTCTAACATTTTTTATTTGTTAACAACCTGAGTATTTACTTATTGTTGTCAAAGACAAAAGTAATCTCCAGGATGCTAGGCCTTACTTTGGGAATGCATCACAGAAATTGAAAACTCAAGAATGGAAGAGGCCCTTAGGTAAGATAGTTTAGGTGTCAAATTGCAAAGATTTGCAATAAAAAATAATATTGGATTTGCACCTTCCAATAAGAATAGATAATAAATAACTGTCAGCTATAAAAATAAACCAGGCAACTATAGATTAGGACTTTTTAGAATCTTTCGGATGTAGGGACTATATGGGCAAAAATAGAATAGGAAACTGTCATATTTTAAGTGTTCCGTCGGATAACTATGTAAAATGCCCCAGACTCTGGTTGTCAAGTACCTACTGAAAGTTGGTGTGCTTACCAACTGCCCTTAATGTCACTATCAACAATGACTCTCCTACTAGGGGAGCAATGCTGTATTGAACAAATAGCCTGTCTGTGAGATCAAGGATTAATGCCTGGTGAACCAAAGCCCAGACAGACCTTGTGTGTTTTTCTGTCACCTTATATGTATTTGTTTGTCTTCTTATGTCTCATTCTCTGCTACCAACCCACAGAATGAACTGGATTGAAGGTGCAAATCCAATTGGCTTTAGACACTTAGCTTCTCCAGGGATAACAATACCTGCAGTGTAAAAGCTTTTAATGTGGCCTAAATGTCATTATAATATTTATGAGGGTTAATTTTTATTTAGCAGAGAGTCTCTTGTCCACATGCCTGGCTGTCTTCCCCGGGACCCCTCGGAGGGGATGGGCTCCAGCTTCCCTCCCTGCCCCGAGCAAAGCTTCCTGTTGCCGAAGACCACCGGAACCTAGCCACAGCCATGCTCAAGGCCCTTCTCCACACATTTGGACAAGCCTCACGCATGAAGGTGCCGGCAGAGGAACCCAGGTGTGTGTAATCCCATCAACGGCCAGCATACAGATTTAAAAGCAAGCTCCTATATCTTATAACCTACTTCTCCCTCTGGGAGAAACTAGCAAGCTACTGAGAGTTTCCTGCCCACATAGGAGAGCCTCTTAAGCTTCCCATGGTGTATTCATATGCTAAAGCCAGTAACAAGCTGGATCTCATTCCCCTGACCCTGAAAGAGCCTCCAATGCAGCACCATTGGGAAGGCCAAGTGGAGAGAGGCCTCTAAAATCTCAGGGATAGGACGAATGGAAAGGTTACTGAGCCCGCTCGAGAAATCGATGATCAATGGGATTTTGTGACTGTGATCATGAATTTTTACTTAATACATAAATTTTACAATAATTACCCATTTTTATGTTTATGTTATACCACAAGTAATTATATGAATGGTAGTATAGCAATGTAAAATGATCTAATTGTGTCTGGCCAAAATCATTTTTACACATTTGTTGAATATCTTTTTGGGATGCGTTATTCTAAGTCATAGCACATTTATACCCTAGGACAACTGTCCTTAACACTGCTTAAACAGGGAACTGATCTTCTTACTAATTTTAAGAACCCAAAAGACATTTTATCTATAAAGATTATATCTATCAAGAATTGCTGCATTAAAAAATTAAACTTTTACATGCTTAAAATGTCAATTAATTTACTCAATGTGACAATAATAAACTAACTGCAATTAATTCTACATTTAGTCCATTGTAATATCACATGTTAAGGAGCCACTTGAGGGTTACACTATAAACTTGCAAAAGAATCTGTATGTAAATGCTAGAAAGAATCTTAGTGTTCTAAAAATAGTTTTTAATCCCATCAACTCTGTTACTAAATGTGGGATCTGCTGATATTTCTTAGCCACACTTAGAGAGTCCTTGCTCTAGAGTGTATTACTGTTATTTTAATTTAATGAAGAAACATTGGTCTACATGAGTGTAGATATTTTTGTGATTTAGGGGTACAATGTTACTACACTTGATCAAAGTGCCAATTACTTTCCCTAACAGTCCTAATACTTTACCTTTCCATAATCAATACTATGATCAAGTGCTCTGCAGTAAATATTGCTAAGAAGAGGACCCAAGGTGGTGGCGGTGCAAACACAAATGCTGGGACAGGTGAAGTGTGGCAGCTCTGAGAACTTTGAACTGCAGAGTGCGGTAGCACAGAAAATCCATAATTTCGCAGGAATGAATGTGTCAATTCTTAAAAAAAATAATAATAAAGGCACATCTCAAGGTCAGCCTGGAGTCCATAACTCCTGTGACATCTCAGAGTTCCACCATGAGCAAGTGGTGTCGGGGGCTGAGTGGCTCCAGGAACTCACAAATGGCCAGGTGCCTGCTTTGGCCACGAAGCTGTGCCAGTACTAAAAAATGGTAACTGAGCCGCCAGCAGGGTGGCCCTGAGGCCATTCCTTCTTCCCCAAACTAGCCCACAATGCCCACAGCACATTGTAGAGGAAAACCTCCCTGAGCGCCAACTGTCTGGAGAACCAGCATGGGGGCGAATGCCCCTTGCTCAGGCTCTGCTGGACTGATGGTTGCAACCTGCCCAGAGTGCCCGGAACATGAATGGTAGAAGTCCTGGCTCTGGTCCCAGTCCCTGCCAGGGCCACTGCTGCCATCACCACTGGTGGCCACGGGTCACAGTCTGTCAGCAGTTCAACATGAACCTTCAGGATGAGGGTATAAGCAGCCTGATGATGTCTTCAGGCTTCCTGATACCCAAAATTTATTGCTGTGCCTATAGCAGGACTCCAACATCTTAGGACCAAGTTTCCTGAGAAATTAAACCGCCAAAAGTTATGTATGTGGGACCTACACCCACACACCACCGCTGGCTCCGTCATATAAACTCATTTATTGGCCTTGCTTTAGAGACCCATAAATAAGTCTCTAAAGAGATCAAAAGCTGCAGTTAATCTTGGACCCACACAAAGCTGGAGTAGATCAGAAGGTTAACCCGGTGCCACCCTAGAGAGTCCCTGGAAGACACTCACTCCCACAATCCAAAATCACCACCATGGCCCCAGTCAGATTTCAATGTCCGAGGATAGACCTCACCAATATATTAACCTGCTAAAATTTCAGGTATATCACCTAATTTTGTGACGGAAATATCCAGGCTTTCTTGGGGTTTGGATGGGTTACCTACCACCGCCAACCTGTACCTTCAACATTCCCAGCAGTCACATCCACATCCCAAAGCTGCCACCCAGTTGAAAAAAAAAAAAAATAACAGCTACTCCAACTTTACTGTGACTTCTTGACCAAAATACTGAATGTCCTGAACAAACATGATGACCTCTTTATATTGTACAGCATAATACACAAAAGTAGAGAGATATAGAAAGGCAGGTGGAGAGAGGGGAGAGGTTGGAGGTTGTTGGGATGGAAACTGGGGACATTGATGGTGGGAAATATATACTGATAGAGGAATTAATTTGGAACGTCGTATGACTAAAAAACAATCATGAATAGATTTGTAATGATCTACCTCACAAAGACTCAATTTAAAAAATAAAAATAAAGCTATAACCTGTGAGGAAACTGAGCCTCAGAAAAATTATTGGTAAAATATTATAGAAAAAAACTAAGAATTGATTCAAAGTTGAACTTCAATCACTTGATTTTGGAGCACAACCTACTGCCTATTGACTTACATGGGGTCTCAGGAAGTTTAACAATGACTGTTATTTTTATTTGTATAGTAATAGATAATCTGTTAATAAAGAGAGTAAAAAAATTTATGGCAAAATATCAAGGAGATCTAGATAACTCTGCTAACAATAAAACTGCATAATTGGCGAAAACAGAAATATACAATAAAGTTCTGTTAGAAATGTTAAAGGGAGAGTTTGATACTTAATTCAAAAGAAGATCTCTGCTGTGTCTTTGAAAAAATAAACAAGATCGATAAACCACTAACAAGACTCACAAAAAAAGAAAAAGAGAGAACCTTAATAAATCATATCAGAAATAAAAGGGAGAACATCACAACGGAAGTTACAGAGATTCAAAAGCTCATCAGAGATTACTTTGAGAATCTTTATGCCATGAAACCAGAGAACCTAGAAGAAATGTATGAATTCCTGGATTCCTATAACCTCCCAAGACTGAACCATGATGATTTGGTATATCTGAACAGAACTATTGATATCAAAGAAATTTAAATGGTAATAAAAAATCTTCCAAAAAAAAAGCAAGACCCAGATGGACTTGCTAATGAACTCTTCCAAATCTTTACATAGGACCTACTTCCAACCATTTGCAGGCGTTTATACAAAATTTTTAAAATGAGAAACATTCCCAAACAGTTTCTATGAGGCAAATATCATCCTAATATCAAAATCAGAGATATAAAAAATAAAAAGAAAGAAAGAAAACTATAGGCTACTATCCCTCATAAACACAGGTGCAAAGATCAACAACAAAATAGCAGCAAAGGGAATCCAATGACTCATCAAAATATTAAACATCATGGCAAAGTAAGTTTAATGCCAGTGATGCAAGGATGGTTTTACATTCACAAGTCAGTCAAAATAATACATTATACCAATAAAAAGAAAAATAAAATAATATATGATCATATCAATTGATGCAGAGAAAGTATTTGACAGGATCCAGAACCCATTTATGAAAAAAAAAACCTCTCAACAAAATGAGAGTTGAAGTAACTATCCTTCATTTAATCATCTACCACAAGCCTACAGCAAGAATTTTCCGAAATAGGGAAAACTAAAAGCTTACCTCTAAGATGAGGCACAAAGCAAGGTTGCCCAATCTCACCACTTCTATTCAATATAGTACTAGAAGTGCTTGCCATAGCACTTAAGTAAGAAAATGATATCAAGAGCATTCAGATAGGAAAGAAAATCAAGCTCTCACTATTTTCAGATGATATCATACTATACTTAGAGAATCCTAAAGAATCTAACAAAAAAAAGATAGTAGAAATAATAGATTTGTTTAGTAGAGTGGCAGTTTATGAAATCAGCATCCAAAAGTACGTGGGTTTCCTATATGCAAATATTGAAGTTGAAGAAAGTTATATTCAGAAAACTATCCAACTTACAATGATGCCTCAGAAAATTAAGAACCTTGGCATCAGTTTACTTAAGGAGATAAAGGAAATGTGCAAAAAAACCCTACAAAATACTACTTCAAGACATAAAAGAAGACACAAGGAAATGGAGACACATCAATGATCGTGGATATATAAGGATACCCATGACATCGGTCAAAGAAATAGATCAAACACTTCTGATATTGATATGGAACAATGAATCCCAACAAATGGCTAAAACAATTATTGTGATAAAGAAAATGAGAAGCATCACCTTTCCCAACTTTAAAACTGTACAACAAAGCCATAGTAATTAAAACAGCATGTGATTGGATTAGGGGCTGGAGTGATAGCACAGCAGGTAGGGCGTTTGCCTTGCACGCGGCCGACCCGGGTTCAAATCCCAGCATCCCATATGGTCCCCTGAGCGCCGCCAGGGGTGATTCCTGAGTGCATGAGCCAGGAGTGACCCCTGTGCATTGCTGGGTGTGACCCAAAAAGCAAAAAAAAAAAAAAAAAAAACAACAGCATGTGATTGGATTAAATACAGAACCACAGAACGACTGAATGGAGTTGAATATCCTGATAGAGAATCTCAAATACTTAGTCTTTGATAAAGGGGTGAGAAATATGAAGTGGAGCATGGAAACAAGTGGTACTGGGAAAACTGAACAGCTACATGCAAAATTAAAAAAAAAAAGTGAACTGTGACCTCTCTAACATCAGGCAAAAAATTCAGAACAAAATGGATTAAAGACCTCAATATGAGACCAAAATCCATAAGGTTCATGGAAAAAATTGTTAGGCAGAAACCTCCATAATATTGAAGCTATAGTCATCTTCAAAGATGAAACACTACTGACCAAGCAAATGGAGGAAAAGATTAAAAAATGGTACAACATTAAACTAAGTAGCTTCTGCACCTTAAAAGAACAGTACCAAGACATAAGGATAGCCCATGAAATAGAAAAGTTATTTCGTCAATACTCATCAGATAAGGGGTTAATATCCAAGATATATAAGACCCTGATAGAACTTTACAAGAAAAACTATCCAACTCCATCAAAAATGGGGAGAAGTTATGCACAGAAACTTCCTCAAAGAAAAAATACAAATGGCCAAAAGGCTCATTAGAAAAAAAATGTTCTGCATCACTAATCATCAGTGAGATGCAAATCAAAATAACAATGAGATATCATCTTACACCACAAAGAATGGCACACATTAAAAGAACAAGAGCAACCACCGTTGGCATGGATATGGAGAGATTATCCTTCATTTTTTGTGGCAATGCCAACTGGTCCAGCTTTTTTGGAAAATGTGGTCATTGGTCAAAAAATTATATATTAAGTTCCCATTTGACTCAGCAATATCACGTCTGAAGATATAATATGGAGGCCCCCCAAACACACAAAAACGCCATTTGCACTTCTCTGTTCATTACAGCACTATTCATAATAGCCAGAATCAGGAAACTAACTGAATGCCTGAGAACAGAAAACTGGATAAAGAAACCAAGGGAGATGTAAACAATGAGTAACTATGCAGCCACCAGGTAAAAAGGAGTATGAAATTTGCTTATAAATATAAGGATAGGGGATTCACTCATGGGTGGGGCTCGGCACGGCCCGCACATGTGGAGAGCAGCCGTGAGTGGAACTCAACTTCTGCCATGCTCATGGACACTCTCCACATGCTCGGGTCAAGCCTCACCCTTGAGTGAACCTTTTTCTGGACCACAGGGCTGAAACAATTCATAGGACACACCCTACCCATGCTCCAAGAGTGCCCATCACACTTGATGGGATTCAAATTAGGAGGCAACCAAGCTTAGAGTTAAATATTATATTATTTTGGTTCTGCTTTGGGTCTGGAATAGAGGTTCAGGATGGAAACACCCAAAATACAGTGGTGGGAATGTGTAATGGTGGTGGGATTGAAGTTTGAATATTAAACGGAATAAAATATTGTGAACTTCTTTATAAAATTAAAAAAATTAAAAAATAAGTAGAAAATAAATATAAGGACCTGTAGAGTATCATGATGAGTGAAATGAGCCAAAGGCAAGAGACAAATAGATTGACTGTGGGACATAAAAAAGCATAATATGAGACTAATGCCTATAGGCAGTAGAAACAAGGCCCAAGAGAACTGGTCCATGGATGGAAACATGCCACAAGTGGAAGGACAGGGGAGGCAAGTTAGGATAGAGAAGAGGCTACTATGACAAAGGTAGTTAGAAATGATCACTGTGGACAAGAACTGAGCACTGAAAGTAGGTAAAGGGATATACATGATAACCTCTCAGTACCTACATTGCAAAAATATACCCAAGCCTTAGATTTTCAAATTATCAACTGAAGTTATTCTGAACTACTAAGTTCATTCCAAGTGGTAGAAAATAATTACTCAACATTTAGTGACTAAGCCAGCAAGAGAAATTTCTATATTAGATGCTTGGAGTCATGTGAAACTTAGTGTTCATTGGAAAGTACTGAATTAATGATAATTTATAGCTGGAAATAAGTCCTGAGCATTACTCTGTATGGAAAAATTCAACATATAATTCCTTTAAATACACTTATGTGCGTATTTTTACTGAGATATCTAATATTTTGCATTTGAGAAACACAAATTATTTCATAGTTAAAAACAAAAGCACAACCATATAATAGAGAAATAAAATATAAATAAACATAATAAACAGTATATATGAAATAAAAGTTTTAATTAGGGTAGATAGAAAGAACAAAGAGAGAGTAGAGACTTCTACAAAATATAAGGATGCAAATGAGTTTCTTGAAATGTGAACTATTCCAAAATGGACTGTCCAAAGTAAAGAAAGCATAGTCTATGGATGGTCTCAAAGCAGAAAAAGCAAAATAAATAGAAGTTGTATACCAAGGGTATAGGAGTTTAAATAGTTCACAATTGCATGTCAAATCAATAATTTTTGTTGCAGTTTTCCATTGTCATAAAAATTTAAGTTTCATTTTAATAGCATAGATCAACATATTACTAGACAATTTTGGGGACTCATCTTACAAAACTGGAATTCACTCTGATTTATCTTATAGTAGTGTGTCTGGAGCAATAGAACAACAGGTAGGGAGTTTGCCTTGCACGGGACCGACACAAGTTTGATTTTTCCATCTCTCTTGGGGAGAGCTGAACAAGCTACCAAGAGTATGTTGCCCGCACAGCAGAGCCTGGCAAGCTACCCAACGTGTATTCGATATGCCAAAAATAGTAACAAGTCTCACAATGGAGATGTTACTGGTGCCCACTTGAGCAAATTGATGAACAACGAGATGACAGTGTTACAGCAACAGTGTGTCTATAAGAATTCTGCAGAAGTAAAATCAGAAAATATTCCTTTCCCCCCACACATAAAAATATGATTAACAACTGCCCATAAGATTTGAGGGTTAGTCTCATCAAAAAGATCATACACCTCAACCAAGTGGGATTCATCCCGGGGATGCAAAGATGATTTAACATCCGGGAATAAATCAACAGAGTCCATCATATCAAGAAAACAAAAGATAAAAATCATATAATAATATAAATAGATACAGAGAAAGCATTTGACAAGATCCAGCACCTGTTTATGATGAAAAATCTTGCCAAAATGGGTATAGAAGACACTTTCCTCAATAGAGTTAAAGCCATTTATCACAAGCCTATGGCAAGCATTGTCCTCAATGGGGAAAAACAGAGACTTTCCTCTAAGATCAGGGATGAGACAAGGATGCCCACTCTCTAGAATTCTGTTCAATATTGTATTGGAAGTACTTGCAATAGCGATTATGCAAGAAAAAGATATTAAGGGCATTCAAACAGGATAGGAAGAAATCAAGCTCTCACTATCACAGATGATATGATACTATATATAAAGAAGCCTAAAGCCTCTATCAAGAAACTGCTCCAAACAATAGCAAGTATAGTAAAGTTTCTGGATATAAAATCAATACCCAAAAGTCCATGGCTTTCCTATACACAAATAATGAGAGAGAAGAAAGCGATATGATAAAAGCAATCCCATTTACAATTGTACCTCAAAATATCAAGTACCTCAGAATCAGCTTAACTAAAGAGGTAAAGGACTTGTATAAAGAAAACTACAAAACACTACTTCAGGAAATAAAATAGGACACAAGTAAATGGAAATATATCCCCTGCTCATGGATTGGAAGAGTTAATATTGTCAAAATGGCAATACTCTCCAAAGCATTGTACAAATTCAATGCAATCCCTATAAGGATACCCATGACATTCTTCAAAGAAATGGAGAAACACTCCTGAAATTCATATGGAACAACAAGCCCCCACAAATAGCTAAAGCAATTCTTGAAAAAAAGAAAATGGGAGGAATCAACCTCCCCAACTTCAAACTCTACTATAAAGCAGAAATAATTAAAACAGCATGGTACTGGAACAAAGGCAGAACTGCAGACCAATGGAACAGGGTTGAATATTCTGAGACACAACCCCAAATATATGATCATCTGATCTTTGACAAGGGAACAAGAAATGTGGAGAGAGGAAAGCATTTTTAATAAATTGTGCGGGCAAAACTGGACAGCTACATGCCAAAAATTTGGCTTAGATCTCCACCTATCACCATGTAAAACAGTCAGATCAAAATGGATTAAAGACCTCAACATCAGACCAGAATCCATAAGGTACATTGAAGACAAGGTCGGCAAAACCATCCACGACATTGAAGCCAATGGTATCTTCAAAGATGACACTCTACTGGCCAAGCAAGTTAAAACAGAGATAAATAAATGGGACTATTTTAAACTAAGAAGCTTCTGTACCTCACGAGAAACAGTGACCAAAGTACAAAGACAGTCTACAGAATGGGAAAGGATATTCACCCAATACCCATCCGATAAGGAGTTGATATCAAGGATATACAAGGCACTATTGAATTCCACAAGAAGAAATCTGCCAACCCGATTAAAAAATGGGGTGATAAAATGAACAAAATTTTTCTCAAAGAAGAAATTTGAATGGCTCAGAGGCACATGAGAAAATGCTCTACATCACTAATCATCAGGAAGATGCAGATCAAAATAACAATGAGATACCATCTCACACCACAGAGACTGGCCCACATCCAAAAAAACAAAAGCAGCCAGAGTTAGCGCAGATGTGAAGAGAAAGGAACTCTCCTTCACTGCTGGTGGGAATGCCAACTGGTTCAGAACCTTTTGGAAAACAATATGGACGATTCTCAAAAATTTAGAAATTGAGCTCCCATTTGACCCAGCAATACCACTCCTGGAAATATATCCCAGAGAGGCAAGAAAGTTTAATTGAAATGACATCTGCACTTCTATGTTCATTGCAGCACTGTTTATAATAGCCAGAATATGTAAAAAACCCGTGTCCTAAGACAGATGACTGGTTGAAGAAACTTTGGTACATCTAAACAATGGAATGCTATGCAGCTCTTAGAAAAGAGGAAGTGATGAAATTTGCATATAAGTGGATCAACATGGAAAGTATGTTGAGTGAAATGAGTCAGAAAGAAAGAGACAGACATAGAAAGATCGCATCATCTGTGGAATATAAAGTAAGAGACTAGGAGACTAACACTCAAGATTAGGAGAGATAAGAACCAGGAGGTCTGCCCCCCAGCTTGGAAACTGGCCTCACATGCTGGGGGGAAAGGCAGCTGAGATAGAGAAGGGAAGACCTGGAAGAGAATGCTGGGAGGACCCACTCGGGTTGAAAGCTGCGTGCCAAAAGTAGACTATAGAATGAACATGATGGCCACTCAATACCTCTATTGCAAACTACAACATCCAACAGTAGAGAGAACAAACGGTAATGCCCTACCAAAGAGTCAGGGTGGGGGGGTGGTTGTTGGGGTGGGGGTCGTTGGAAGGATACTGGGAACATTGGTGGAGGAGAATGGGCATTGGTGGAGGGATGTAAATGAAATGCAAACATGAAAGTTCATAAGTTTGTAAATGTATCTCATGGTGAGTCACTAATAAAAATTTAATAAAAAAAGATTTGAGGGTTAGTTAAGCAACAGTGAGGGAAAAAAACAGTACTAGAAATCAAAGTACACTTTCCAGGTTGCCTCTATATTCTTTCTATTATAGTTACATAAAATCTTCACCAGACCCCTCTCCAACCACTTCTCCATTTGAACTTCTGGCATAACATAACATTCATTTATTTATTTTCTATTTATATTGGGTTTTGGGTCACACATGGCTAAAGTTTAGGGGTTACACCTGGCTCTGCAATCAGGGATCACTCCTGGCAAGGTTCTGGGGACCATATGGGATACCAGATAGGGGCTGCATGCAAAGCAAGTTTCCTATTGCTGTACTATCTCTTTGGCCCCAAACCTACCATAATTTAAACTTTCAGAGTCCAGATTGCTAACCATTACACCATAGAACTGTACATCATAACTTAAACTTTCAAACATATTTACAAAACATAACTATAGTGCACAATAGCACTGTTGCACTGTCGTCATGTTGTTCTTCGATTTGCTCAAGCGGGCACCAATAACATCTCCATTGTGAAACATGTTGTTACTGTTTTTGGCATAACGAATACACCATGGGTAGCTTGCCAGGCTCTGGTGTGCAGGCAGGATACTCTCAGTAGCTTGCCGGGCTCTCCGAGAGGGATGGGGGAATCAAACCCAGGTCAGCCATGTGCAAGGCAAATGCCGTACCCACTGTGCTATTGCTCCAGCCCAATAAATTTAATTTTGATTTAGGGTTTGTTCGTGTTTGTTTTCAATTTATTTATTTAATGAAGGGTCTATGAAGTATTATTATATTAACTTAAGTGTTCACATGTTACTACACACAAATATTTAAGTGTAAATTATGGGATTTTATTCTGCTATCTATAACTAACATAAAATATATCTAATATATTTCAAAATATTTGTTCACTTACTATCATTAATTTGCATTGCATTACACTCTCAATTTAATTTAGAAATATATCTCTGAGTAAACTATTAGTGTAATATTTATTGAAGTAATGTTTCAAATCATTATATATTTTATCTCTAATATGTGGAAAACCATTTATAAATTATAAAATAACATTTTATTATTTTAAATAGAGCATTTGTCTGCAGAAAATCTTATGCTGAGTACAGTAGCTCTCTCTATCAATTTAAATATAACACTATTTTCCAGATATTTATAGACAGTATATCAGCAATTCGTTTATTTAAATAACACATTTTTTCTTTTGGTTTGTGATTTTAAATCTCTTCAGCATATTTTACTTTCTTATAAAGATAATATTTTTTTAATAAAACAAAATTGTGGACTTTAAAAATTACAAACCCCCTTCAAGTATTGCTTAGGATCTCGATTAAACTTATATAAAATTTCAAACCTATGGATAATCATTGTTTCTCATTTTGAACTGATGCTAGTTTTCACTTCTCTGTCATCCATGTGACTTAGCTACCATTTTATCAAACAATGTTGTGTTATTGCCTCATGTTTGTTTAGTAGTAATATTTATTTAAATATGCTCAATTTTAGTGACTCACAAAATGTAGTAGAATCAATAATTTCTATTTTGGTATGTGTTTATTTTGTTGTTATACTAACTGAAAACATTATAAAAGATTCCCCCAGAACACTTACAAATTTTAAATTTTACAATGATGTTTGTAGATGCATTCAAAATATAAATTTATATTTCTTTTAAGATATCAGGCCAATCTAATGTTCTTTATTCAAAAGTGGAGTAAGTATTAAATGTTCCACATAGCTATATTTTTACTTGTAGGTTTTTAGATGAAATTATCATTAAAAGATATTTGCTTTAGTACATATATTTTGGGTTTACTACTATATACAAATATGTGTGGTGTGTATGTTTGTTTGTGTGTGTGTGTGTGTGTTTTCGGGGAACACATTTGGTGTACTTAGGGCTTATTCCTGCCTTTGAGCTCAAGCATCAATTTTGGTAGGCTCAAGGAACCATATGGTGTGCTGGAAATAGAACCTATGCTGGCTGCATGCAAGTGCTCTATCAATTGTACAGTCACTGTAACCCTGTATTTAAAAAATGAATTAACTCCATTATATAAGACAATGTGCATGCAATGGGGGAATTTAGCCATATAAAATTTCTAACATTTTACTCTCTCTCTTCTTTTGGGTGTTGTGGTTTGCAGTAGAGGTATTAAGAGGCCATCACCTTTGGTCTAAAGTCTACTTTCAGCCCGCCTCTCAGAGGCGGGTGGGGGGGAGGGAAACAGGATGTGTGTAATAGGAGGGATGCAGGGACCATTGGTGGTGAAAAATGGGCACTAGTGGAGGGATGGGTACTCGATCATTGTATGATTGAAACGCAAGCACAAAAGTTTGTAAGTCTGTAACCGTATGCCATGGTGATTCACTAAAAATTTTTTTTCTAGCATTTTAGAAAGAAGATAAAAACACATTCATTATATTGAACATAGCACACTTTTAGCCCTAGCATTCCATAGCCTCAGAGTCCTGTCCATAAAAATTTTGAAGAATCTACAACATTTGGCATATCAGCAATTTCAATTATGCTTTATTATAACACAGTCATCTTCATCCGTACAGCTGGTTAAGGATTAAAGTGTTTCAGAAATCAGAGAGCTATTTTCTTCACTAACAAATATGACTATCAAATGCAAAAATGAAATAATATTTAAAATATACTATCCAAAATCTCAAAATAAGAGTTAAAGAAAGAGTGTGGTAACTAAAGATCAAAGAAATAAGGTACAATATAAAAGAATATGAAAATATTCTTTATGAGAAAAGAAATAGCTTTTTTTTCAGTTGCACATATACACATATAAAGAGAAAATGTCAAATTCAGTTTTATAATTCAACAATGGGTAACGCAAAAACCTGCAAAAATGCAAAATATGCAAAACATTCATTGTTTAATCATGTTAATAGTTTAGGGAAGCAAAACCAGTAACTAATGACATAAGTTCATTATGATTTACTTTACCTGTGGCTCTTCTTTTCAGTGGGCACAATCTTAGCTATTGTACTTATTTACATAAAATCTAAATTCTTAATAATATATATCAAGTCAAATGGCAGTGATTGTATCAAAATTTAGAAGTCAAATATCCTCTATGCCAAAGATAAAAAATAACTTAAGGAAAGTGTTAGCATCAAAAATAAACTTAAACAATGGTCCTTGCTTTATAAATCTATGTCACATCACACTTTACAAACTAATGGCACAGACAATTGGTATGCCAAAAGATAAATGATATAATCTTCAAGACAAGGTACTGATGTGAAAAGCAGTAAAACAAAAATTCATACTTTTCATCACCCTTTACTTAATGAAGACCAAATAATTATATCCCATAATCAAAATTAAGTTTCCAGTGTTGTACCATTAACAGAGGTCATACATTTGCCACTAGGTACAAAGAGAAACAGATGTCACCAATAATCAGAGCTGAAGTAGAAATAATTTGATTCATTGAAAGTTAAGAAAAACATCTTATTCCTGGAGCTTAAAAGGCTGTCTCTGGGCACACAATTTTTGAGTTTTTCATATTGAACTATATTTTTGTACTCAGAACCAGTGTTTATCACTATCAGAGCATTTTGGCAAGACCTCCATCTTTGGAAGAAAAGTCTAAGAAGTATTAAATATAAAATCATAAAAATAAAAATTTAATTTTTACACACAAAATTTTTGTTTGGAGGTCACACTCAGTGTTCTCTGAGCTTACTCTTTGCTCTGCCTCAGAGGTCACTCCTGACAGAGTTCTAGGGACTGTATATGGTGCCATGTCCACTGTACTAGCACTCTAGCCCTGACCCACAAATGCTTGAGAGTCCATAATTCAAAACATCTGACTCCTTGAAAAAAAGGGGTCAGCTTATTTTTTTTAAGAAATAACTTTTTGATGAAAAGGGCAACCATGAAGATACCGTTTCACCACATTGCCTCACCAACATTGGTTGTTCACAGATGTTAACTGGAGCAGATAATTGCCATGCAACTCAGCCTGGAATATCACCATGTCACTTCCCTGCCTAGGATCACAGACAAGTAACCTGCTCTTAATACCATCATGAGTTCCTGCAAGGCCATACACAGTTTTATGCTCAAAAACTGAGTAGGTAAAGATTCATAAGTCTATAGGTACATTTTCACTCTTCCATTTCTTAATCCTGGCTTTAAGTCTCAGTTTCACCCCTACTCCAATTCTGGGACATCATCACTTGAACTACTTTAATCAAATCCATTGCAAGAAAACTGACTCAGAGCTGCTTGCTGGTTACTCCTGATGCTTCTGTGGTCCCACACACAGAAATGGTTTCTGTGCTTTGGTGTAGTTTGAGGGGGTGAAATTTTTAAAACTCAGATTTTATCATAGGAATCTTAGACTTTTAGAGGAACTCACTTTTCATTTCATGCTTTTCAGTGCATCAGCTGAGAATTATAAAAGAAACCTGGATTCCAGGTGATTTTATCTAATAGAATCAAGATCTCATCTGTCACAGGGTCTGAAGGTAGCAAGTTTTATCTACTGAGATTTTAACATTACAGAACTAACAAAAAGGGAAACATTTTAAATTTGATTTTCAGAAGTCTAAATTAAAAATAAAACATATCTTCTCATTAACAGGAGGAATAATTGATTTAAACTGTTTTAGTCAAACTTTTTTGAAAGATAGTGCCCAAATTACTCTGTATAAGAAAAATGCTGTTGAATGAGCATATGTCAACTTTTTCACAACATACTATTCTGTACAACAATAAATTGTACAGAAATAGAATAGTGTCAAACATTCCCCAAATAGAATACCGTTTCCACCATACCTGTTATAAAAACAAATAGACTCCCCTTCAAGCATAATGTAATATTAGCTCATCCTATCCTATTATCCTATCATCTCTGAAAAAAGAAAAACATGTTATCTGTGATTACTGACTGGTTTTGGAAGAATGTCTAAAAAACATTTAGACGTTTTTAAACTATATTCCAATCCCATTCATCAAAATAAAAATAAAATGCCTCATTGTGATAAGAAATTACCACTTATAAATGAGTCTATTACTAGGGATCCTCCAGAAAGGAACAAATATTTAAAATTAGATGAGGAAATTGTAAGGGTCTATCTCACAGTGATTCAATTAAAATTTTTTTCTTTTTGCTTTTTGGGTCACACCCGGTGATGCACAGGGTTCACTCCTGGCTCATGCACTCAGGAATCACCCCTGGCGGTGCTCAGGGGACCATATGGGATGCTGGGATTCGAACCCAGGTCAGCCGCGTGCAAGGCAAACGCCTTACCCGCTGTGCTACGTTCCAGCCCCAATTAAAATTTTTTTAATTAAAACTTTAAGAAAAATAAAAGAATCACCAACCTCTTTGAGAACTAGACTCCCTAGGAAGAGTGAAATACACAAAATAACCAGTCATAGAAGCATTAGTAGCTGACTTCCCCTGGAGAAGTGATACCGGTGACTTCAGAGAATGCTTGGTGCAACATTATTTGAGTCCCTTATTTTGTTCTTTGAGTCCCTTATTTTGTTTTTTGGGTCATATTGCTAAATGGGACCCGGTGTGTGGGACCCGGGGTTGAGATCTCAAAGTCTGCTCAAATGAAATTGGGACCTTCTCCACTCAGATCCCCCATTTTCCAGTAGCTAGGCAGTCACACAAACAAACTGCCCCCGGCACCACATAATCGCATCAATGGCCAAGATTCAGAGACTATAAAACGAAGCTACCAGAAGTGCTTCTTGTAGTCTAGTTCTTCCTCTCTCAGAGAACTTGGCAAGGTACCGAGAGTATCCTGCTCACACAGGAGAGCCTGGCATACTCTCGTGGTGTATTCTATATGTCAAAAACAGTAACAATGATGGGTCTTGTTTCCCTGCCCTGAAAGAGCCTTCAATGTGGCACCGTTGGGAAAGACGAGTAAAGAGAGGCAGCTTAAGTCTTTTAGTCTCAGGGCTACGACGAATGGAGACAATGGTGGTCATTCCATTGCTCATTGATTTGCTCGAGTGAGCACCAGTAATGTCTCTATTCATTCCTGCCACGTGCTACTGTAGCCCAATGGCGTCTGCTTGCTCCAGGAACATGAAAAGCCTTAAACCATTTCTTCAGGGTCTTGACTAAGAAGTATAACCATCTCTTAGGTGGGAGGCTATATGTTCTTTTGACGTCTCGTAGAATCCAATCGGCAACAGCCTAAGTCCAGCAGTCATCTCCAAATTGCATTATGTGTCTACGTGTCTGGCCCATCTGATTCTTGATGCCCTGGCAAATGAGATAGTGTCCCTGATACTCAATAGTATTTTTCTCCTGTTTTCGTAGGGCCCAGGTTTCTGAAGCATATGTTAGTGCAGGAAGAATGGTGGAGTCGAAAAGATGTGCCCAAAGCTGGTGGTTCTTAGTCCTCTTAACAACTTCATCAACACTTATGAAGGCCTTCCATGCAGCTTTCCCTTCTGTGCAGCTTAGGTGCCAAGTTGTTCCTCGTGTTGAATTCTCGACCTAGGTACACATAACTGATACATTCGGAGATGTTCATTCTGTTGAGGTCAAATGGAACATCAGAAACTAGTCCATTTCTCATGAACATTATCTTTTTGAGATTCAACTGCAGTCTGACCTTTCCACACTCACAGTCGAAGTAGACCAACATTCATGCTGCTTGACTAGCGTTTGGTGTTATTAGAACGATGTCATCAGCAAAGCAGAGGGGTTGTAGTGGCCAACCGTCTATCTTCACTCCCATTCCTTTCCATTCCAGTTGTCACATGACGTTCCAGAGGTGGCACTGAAGAATTTAGGTGAAATCATGTCGCCCTGCTGAACCCCTCTCTTTACATCAATGATAACTTCCTTGTAGAATGGTTAAATTCTGGTGGTGAATCTGTAATATAGCTCACGGAGGATCCTGATGTACTGAGTTTGAATGCCCTGTTTGGCTAAGGCTTCAATAACCGCTTCAGTCTCAACAGAATCAAAGGCCTTTAAATCAATGAACACTAGACAGAGCAGCATCTTGAACTCTTGCGAAACCTCAATGAGCTTGGTCACCATGTGGATATGGTCAATTGTGCTGAATCCTTTTCAGAACCCAGCTTGCTTGCATGTTTGTTCTTCGTCTAGTGTTCTTCCAATCCTATTCAGGATGACTCGAGTGAATAACTTACAGACTATGGACAACACGCAGATCAGGTGATAGTTGCCTATGTCGTGGATGTCTCACTTCTTATACAACAAGACGATCCTGCAGGTTTTTGACTGGGGCTCAACCTTGCATTCAGATAGGTAACGTTTGAAGGGCCAAGCCAGTGTACTGACAAGTACTGGCGGTAGATTCTTCAGATGTTCGGGTCTGATCTTGTCTGGACTGGTGCTGTACACTTCTTTACCAACAAAACGGCTTGTCAGATTTCGGAAGGGAGAAGGTTGAGAACAACATATCCATCCTGCAGAATTTGGTGTGGGCAGGTGGCTATCGAAGAGATAGAAGTTGTGGATAATCTTTACCATTGCACTTCTGCAAGATGTGATAGATCTATTAGGACTTTGGCAGGCAGTCATCTTGGTCTTGTAGTTGGCCAAGAACAGGTGGGCGTTGCGAATACTTTTCCTGGTTTCTGCTGCATTGGCCAACACTGCTGCTCTTCTTTCTTTGAGGTCTTTCTTTATAGATTCTCTGCACAGCTTTGCAAGCTTGGATGTTAACTTGTCATTGCCTGAGGCTCATGCCAAACCATGTTGGTAAATGAGCTCAAGAATTTCCGAAGACAGGCTTTTTTTGTGGCTTTCTTTCTCTTAGTGTTCCTCGCAGAATCATGGAGGTGCTGAACCAGTTGATCATATTCCTCATCGATGTTATCAATGATGTCATCTTCCCATATTGCTGCAATAGTGACAATGAGCTCCCAGTTGGTGGTCATTCTGAGTTTTCTTAAAATTTGCAGCCCTGGGGCTGGAGTGATAGCACAGCGGGTAGGGCGTTTGCCTTGCACACAGCCGACCTGAGTTCGATTCCCAGCATCCCATATGGTCCCCTGAGCACCACCAGGGGTGGTTCCGGTTCCTCAGTGCAGAGCCAGGAGTGATCCCTGTGCATCGCCAGGTGTGACCCAAAAAGCAAAAAAAAAAAAAAAAAAAAATTACAGCCCTTTCTCCCCATTCTGTGAAGTAGAATTTCGCATGTAGGAGACAGTGGTCTGATCCTGTTTGGAATCTTGGGACAACAGCGACACGGGTCAGGCAAAATCGTCGATTGAATGATTGAATATGATGTGGTCAATTCCACTGTGGAAATGTCCAAATGGTCCACTGGGAGACTCCCATGTCCAACAATTAGATTTGGCCTTCTGGAACTGTGTGTTACATGGATAGTCTTGGTCAACATGAAGAGCTCACAGTCTCTCACCCTTTTCATTCTATTCTAGGCCATGGGTCCCAATGTAGAGTTCTTCGGGGGACCTCCTATGTCTTATCTTCTCATTAAAATCACCAACAATGAACTTGTAGAAGGTGTGGTCTTCTTTACAGAACTTCTCGAGCTCCATTTTCAATTTCTTCTTCATCATAATTGGATGTTGGTATGTAGATGATGAAGGTAGAGACTTCCAGCAATGAGCCACATAGATTCAAATGTAAGCATCTGATTCCAGTTGATAGGTATTCAAATGAATCAATGTTCGAGGCCTAGTTCATTTTTTTAAATTTTTATTTATTTATTTATATATTTATTTATTTATATTAGTGAATCACCGTGAGGTACAGTTACAAGCTTATGAACTTTAATGTTTGCATTTGGTTTACATCCCTCCACCAGTACCCATTCTCCCCCACCAATGTTCCCAGTATCCATCCCACCACCCCCACCCCAACCCCTACCACCCCACCCTGCCTCTGTGGCAGGGCATTCCCTTTTGTTCTCTCTCCTGTAGGGTGTTGCAGTTTGCAACAGAGGTATTGAGTGGCCATCATGTTCGGTCTGTAGTCTACTTTTGGTATGCAGTTTTCAACCTAAGTGAGTCCTCCCAAAATACTCTCCTAGGTGTTCCCTTCTCTAACAAGGCCAAGTTCCTTTTGACAAGGACACCAACACCACAGACACCTCTACTGTCGCATGTCCTGAGGAACAGTTCTTCTCCAATGTTGAAAATGGCGTGATGTAATCAATGCCTTCTTGTCTCAGTCAATCCAATAATATCGTACTTAATTTTCTGCGCTTGTACCGTCAGGTCCTCGATGGATGCTTCTGATGCCAGCATACATTCCTTAAAAGTGCAGTTATTTTAGTCTTTCTTTGTTTTTGTACCTAAGTTCGGCCCTGAGATTTTGGCATCTGCTCCTTGCTTGTCCTTCTCAACGCTACCGTATTGAAGGCTCTTCCATGGTTAGGAGAATGAGACCCATTTTTGTTACTGCTTTTGGCATATTTAATACGTCACGGGTAACTTGCCAGGCTCTGCTATGTGGGTGGCATTTAGGTGGCCCCCTTCTTACTCCTTACTTATCTACCATAGCTGGTCCCTTCCTATTCCTCACTTATCTACTGTAGCTGCCCCCCTCCCTACAACTCACTTATTTACTTATATATTTTATGTATATATCTATCCAATTCTATCATCTCTGAAAAAAGAAAAACATGTTATCTGTGATTATCGACTGAAACATTTTCCCACTGTAACCAGATATTGCTATTTTATACTTCTGCTTACTCAATTTTATCAAATATCTCTACTCCACTTCTCAGCATGATTAGCTATTCATTTCTGCAATAGAACTTATTGCAAGTAATGCTTAGAAACTGTTAGAGTAAAAAATACCTCTCAAAGCAAATGCTATTAAAAGTCCCTTTAGATTTATTTTTGGTCTAATCATACCATGCATAGATTTAATCATAAAACTAACAAATGCTGTAGATTTTTACATGATGAAACAGGTCACAGAAATGATATAGAACTAAAGTTAAAGAAACTATAAAAATATACAAGAAACTAACCAATCCCCTTGTTAGACAAAAGGCACAAATTAGAAAGAACACACACACATACATACACACATACAAAACTACAGATATTTAAATAACGTACTGATATAATTATCTAGATCTCTCTGGTTCTAGGAAGTTACCTGCAAAAAAAAAAACAAATGTGTGGGATGGGGGGATGATGGGAGGGAACCTGGGGGCACTGGTGCTGGGTACACTGTACATTGGTGGAGGACTGGGGGTTAGAACACTGTATGACTGAAATCTAATCATGAACAACTTTGTAATGGTCTATCCCACAGTGATTCAATAAAAAGCTTTAAAAATTCCATATGTGGAAACACAAAACTAAAATAAAGAAGTTCTAGCTCACTCACCAACATATTAAATTCAAATATGTAATTAAACCTATACTCTAGGGTTTGGGAAACAGTATAATATAAAAAGAACTGAGCAAGGTCAGAGTTTCCATTGCACTCTTCGTTTTTAAAGTGCTCTAACTTTAGATAAACTTTAAAATGTTTACTTTAAGGTTGAAAACATTTAAGATGAACTCCCATAAGTTCAATTCAGGATTTGAAAGCTGTTGTTTGATCGCCTTCTCAGCGAAGTAGGCAGCGCGTCAGTCTCATAATCTGAAAGCTGTTGTTTGAGGTTCGTGAAAATAAGTTCTTATGTCAGGAAACAAGAAAATACTAAAACAAATAACCTAAACTTATATTAAAAGTAATCAGAAATGTTATAACAAATTAAACCCAGAAATAAGTAGTGAGGAAAAATAATAATAAATTTAGATGAAATGAAGATCAATGAATGCATGAAAGTGCTTTTATTGTTTTTCTTTTAAGTATTTTATAACCACAATTATAACCAAAATTTACTCAATTTTAGCTATATGAGACATGAAAAGGAAAAAAATGACAAAAATCTAATCAAATGAAAAACTAAAGGGAAGAAGTTACATTTAAAAAATTCAAGGGGCTGGAGCAATAGCACAGCGGATAGGGCGTTTGCCTTGCACTCAGACGACCCGGGTTCAATTCCCAGCATCCCATATGATCCCCTGAGCAACGCCAGGGGTAATTCCTGAGTGCAGCGCCAAGAGTAAACCCTGTGCATAGCCGGATGTGACCCAAAAAGAAAAAAAAGAAAGAAAGAAATACAAAAGATGGGAAGAGATTGCCACAAAAAATTTCTACCACTAAATTGGAAAACTTGGTGTGCTTTGAACTTGAAACAGCCGCGGGATACAGGGCCAGCCCCAGTCGAGGCCGGTGCTCGGCTCCGGCCGGCCGGGTTTTCGGCCCGGGTGCCCATGCCTCTGCAGAGCCAGTGGATGTGGAACGAGCGGGAACCAGAGACAGCTTTAGGAATTGGGGTTCCAGCAAGTGCTTGCACCCATGTATGGAGACTGTGAACTAACTTTGGCTACATGCTGTTCCAGGAAGGGAAATGATTCATTTTCAAACTTAAATCTTCTCGGACTTAATTACTATAATACAGAAATTGTAAACCGTGCGGCCGCTACCGCGGCCGCGCGACATTTTATCTCTTCATTCTCATCAGGGGAAAACTTATTATCAAATATTTCCCTGTTAATAGAGCTGTATTCTTAGGGGATAAATTCCAACAAAAATAGTGAGTCTGTTTTGAAACTCTAACAACAATAGTGAGTTATGTGTTGAAATCTGGAATGTAATCAAGGTAAAGAGAAAAGGAAGTAAAATTATCACTCACGTACGGGGTGGGTTGGGGGGTGAGGGGTGGGATGTATACGTTTTTTTGTTTGTTTGTTTATTTTGTTTTGCTTTTGTTTTTGTTTTTATTGGTGGTGGAATATGGGCACTGGTGAAGGGATGGGTGTTTGAACATTGTGTAACTGAGATATAAGCCTGAGAACTTTGTAACTTTCCACTTGGTGATTCAATAAAATGAATTTTAAAAATAAATAAATAAATAAATTGGAAAACTTGATAAATGTATAAAATTTTATAATGTTACAATTCATATAACTTATTCAAGAGGAGTAGAAAACATCTTATTAATATCAGTGAGAAGATTGAAAAAGTAATCAAATATCTTCTTCAAGCCAAAATCCAGAGTTCAGATGACTTTACTTCTACATCTTCCAGTATTCTCCTATGTCTTCCAGGACTGTCAACTACCATCCTTGTCAAGTTCTTTCAAAAATTTGAGGAAATAAATTCTCCCAATAGTTTATATGAAATTAAAACTATCTTAATCCACACAAATAAAAATCATAGACCAACATCATTGACAAATAGATGCAAATTTCCTCAAAAAGAAATCTTAGTGAGCACACTTCAATAATATACTGAAGGAATAATATACTGACTGAATATAAAGATCAAGTGTAATTTATCTCAATGATGCAAGATTTTTTTTTTTTTTGGTTTAAGCAAGTCAGTTAATGATATACCCCCATCCATCCACCCATCAGAATAAGAAACATACGGAGCCAGGAGTGCATCAGAAGAATCACAGAGACAGATAAAGTTCTACTGAGCATTTCTGGGTGTGGCCAGTAAATTTAAAAAAAAATAAAAAGTTGACCTAGAAAGATAATATAGAGATTTAGGCACTTGCTATACAAGCACCAAAACCAAGTTTGATTCCTGCCAGGAACGATCCCTGACACCACCATCAGATGTGCCCCGCCAAAAGAAAGATAAACAAAAGAATGATAACAGTAATAATGTCATAACTGTAGATGCAGAGAAAGGTTTTTAACAAAACTCAATAGTCACATATAATATAAAAAACTCAATGATATGAGGATAGAAGGAACTATAGTTTAGGACATACATCCCAAACACACAGTGAGCATGATACACATTGAGATGTGTATGTGTAACTGGGAGACCTTATTTTCTAAGACCAGGCACAGGATGTTACTGTTACCAATATTATTCAACAGTCTAGTAGAACACCAGCTCCAACAATTAAGCAAGAAAATAACTTCAATGATTCATATTAGAAAAATAAAAGTCCAGGGGCTGGAGTGATAGCACAGGGAGTAGAGCGTTTGCCTTGCACGCAGCCAACCCGGGTTCCATTCCCAGGATCCTATATGGTCCTCTGAGCACCACCAGGGTTGATTCCTGAGTGCAGAGCCAGGAGTAATCCCTGTGAATTGCCAGATGTGACCCAAAAATCAAAAAAAAAAAAAAAGAAAGAAAAATAAAAGTCCAGGCCAGAGAGATATATCGTACAGCCGGTAGTGAGCTTGTCTTTAATTAAACTGACCCCAGTTTAATTCCCAACACTAAATACAGTCCCATAGTAAGATCTAAGCACTGCCAGAAGTGGCCACCATATGAAAAAAAAACAGAGGAAACCAAACTATCATCATCACTATATACAGAAGAAAATATATTAAACATAAGAATTCTTTATTTTTCAATTGAATCACAGTGAGATACACAGTTACAAAGTTGTCCTTTGTACAAAGAATTCTTAAATATTCCATCAAAAATATTTCTTGAAATTATAGACTTACCTGGTTAAAAAGGCAGAATGTAAAATAAATTACAGAATTATGCTGTGTTTTTATTTTATTAGGTAGTGGCGGGGGTGTAGATTTGAACAACACCAACTGTGCTCAGGGTGATTCCTGGGTCTGGGCTCACTCTTGGCAGTGCTTGGTATTCCATATGTGATGATAGATATCAAACTAGAGCTGTTCACACCCAAAACAAACACCTAAACCCCTACTATCTTGCTGGCCCATCTGCTGTATTTTTCAGAAAAACAATTGTGTACAGGAAAACAGATTTTTTTAGGTCTCATTTATAATTATGTTGAAAACTCAAGAAATAAACTATAAAAATGGCAAAATAATAACCTATTGAACACTGTAATTACTAAAATAAAAAAAAAATAAATCAGAAAATGGAAAAATATCTCATGCTTAAGGAAAGATTCAACAACATGAAGATGACCATTCTACCCAAAAGACTACACAAATTTAAAAGAGTCCCAATCAAAATTATTATATCATTTTTCAGGACATTGAGCAAAAGCTGCTAGCATTTTATGGAACCATAAAATACACCAAATAGTCAAAATAATTCTTTGACTAATTTACACAGTTGCACAGTCACAAAGTCGTCCCGTTGTTCATCAATTTGCTCATGCTGGCACCAGTAACTTCTCACAACAAAGTTGTGAGACTTCTTGTCACTGTTTTTGACATATGGAATACGCCACGGGTAGCTTGCCAGCCTCTGCCATAGTGGGCGAGATACTCTCAGTAGTTTGCCAGGCTCTCCGAGAGGGGCGAAATAATTGAACCCGGTTCTGCTTCGTGCAAGGCAAATGCCCTATCTGCTGTGCCATCGCTCCAGACTAACTTACAAAAGATAATATATATGAAAAGAATTAAATAGCCTTATTTTGAACTATACTGTAAAGCTATAGTAATGAAACTGTGTCGAACTGTAACAGAAGGAGACTTTCAGACCAATAAAATAAAAATTAAGAGACCAGATGTAAACCCTGATAATATAAGGACAATTAAATTACAGTGATGCATACCTCCAAAAATAAAAGCTGGGTAAAATAAAACCAATTTTTAAAAATGTATCTAAAAACTATTCGGAAAACTATTTAGTCACATCACAGAATTAAATTGAATCGTTTCTAATGCAATACAATAACATTAATTTGATATAGATTAAAGATCCCCTCTCGCAGAGCCTGGCAAGCTACCGAGTGTATCGAGCCCTTGTGGCAGAGCCTGGCAAGCTACCCGTGCGTATTGGATATGCCAAAAACAGTAACAATAAGTCTCTCAATGAGAGACGTTACTGGTGCCTGCTCGAAAAAATCAATGAACAACGGGATGACAGTGACAGTGACAGTGACAGACTGAAGATCATGATGTTTTTCTAGAATTCATAAAATACATCAGAGAAACCATAGGTTTCATGATATTAACCTCAATGATCCTATCAATGCCTTTGCTATCTTAACCCCATTTCAAAGAAAGCAAATGCAAAAACAAACAATTGCAACTTCACTGTAGCACTGTTATCCCATTGTCTATCGATTTGCTTGAGTAAGCACCAGTAGCATTTCCTTGTGAGACTTGTTGTTACTGTCTTTGGCAAATCGAATATGCCATGGGTAGCTTTCCAGGCTCTGAGGGTGGGATACTCTTGGCAGCTTGCCTGGCTCTCCCAGAGGGACAGAAGAATCGAACCTGGGTCGGCCACGTGTAAGGCAAACGCCCTACCTGCTGTGCTATCACTCCAGCCCATTTGAAATTACATCTTATTAAAACGAAACCTCTTTATATTGCAAAACAAAGTATATCTAAAATAAAGGCTTACTGAAACAGAAAAATATATTGCATTCTATACATCTCACTAAGACATGACAGCAAAATATAGAAAACACTTAAAAAAACCTAAAAAATATCAAACAACTCTATCAAAAATAGGAAAAATTATGAGCAGGCAGTTCTTCGAAAATGAAATGCAAAGACTAACAGGTGCATGAAAAAGTGTTCATCATTCATTCTCAGGAAATATTAATCAGTGCAGTAATGAACATTGAGTAATGTAGTAATGAACATTCCACGACCATGGTCAGGGCCACTATCTACACGTTCAGACAATCCTCACACATGGGGGAGCCGGGGGAAGAACCCAGGTGTGCGGGACCCAGGGCCGAGATCTCCAAGGCTGTTCAGATTGGGACTGGGCCTCTTCCACCCAGATCCTCCATTTTTCAATATCTAGGCAGTCACACCCAGAGACTGCCCCCGGCACCATGTAATCCCATCAAACGCCAACATCCAGAGACTATAAAACCAAGCTCCCTAAAGCACATGGCCGCAATGCACAATGCGGCTGCGAGGCATCTAATAGCCTAGTTCTCCCTCTTGGAGAACCTGACAAGCTACCGAGAGTCTATTGCCCACGTGGGAGAGCCTGGCAAGCTCTTCATGGCATATTCATGTCCAAAATACAGTAACAGATATATACATACTTCTTGGGGAGTCTGGCAAGCTACTGAGAGTGTCCCTCCGGCATGGCAAAGCCTGGCAAGCTACCTGTGGTGTATTTGATATGCCCAAAACAGTAACAATAGGTCTCATTTCCCTGACCCTGAAAGAGCCTCCAATCGTTGGGAATGACGAGTAAGGAGAGGCTGCTAAAATCTCAGGGCTGAGTGTATTTGAGACGTTTCTTGTGCTAGCTCCAGCAAATCAACAGACAATGAGATGACAGTGATACAGTGATACAGTAGTAATGAAAGATCACCTCATTCCAGTGATAAAGCCCAAATCAAAAAGCATGAAAATAATTAAAGTGGTAATGATGTCACTGTTACTGTCATTCCACTGCTCATCGATTTGCTCGAGCGGGCACCAGTAATGTCTCCATTGTGAGATTTGTTACTGTTTTTGGTATATCAAATATGCCAAAGTTAGCATGCCAGGCTCTGCCGTATGGGCGAGATACTCTTGGTAGTTTGCTGGGCTCTTCAAGTGGGGCAGAGGAATTGAACCCAGGTTGGCCACGTACAAAATGAATGTCCTACCTGCTGTGGTAATGATGTAGTAAAAAAATAAACTTACTTTGGTTGGTGTAGATATAATTTGTTTCATGTTTTGAAAATATTATGGTAGCTTCTAAAAAAATTCAAATTATAGGGATAGTATAGTGAGCAGAGATCTTCCCTTGAATGCAAATGGCCTAGGTTCAATCCCTAGCACTCAAATTGTACCCAAGCTTTGCCAGGACTTGCCCCTAGATCCCTGAGTGTAGACCCAGGAGTAAGCCCTGAGCACTAACCATTAGAGCTACTGTTTGGAGAAATAGTACAAAGGACAAATTGTACTGAATTTGATTCCTGGTACTGCATGGCTTTCTGAGCAGTACTGACTATGTCTCTGATGGCCCCAATGTATCACTAGGTGAGTGGTCTCCATATACACAAGACAAGAAAATGCTCTTTTTTCAGGCTCGAGCATTGAATCATCTAACCAAGTTGGAAAAATGACACTCAGAGTTGACCCTGGGCCTCTAGAGCTTTGTTTGGTAGTCCCCACAAAATAATAGGAAAGATTCCTATGTGATTCAGTATTTCTGTTATTTGCTATCTAACCCAAGAACACAAAATACAAATTCAAATAATGTCTGCACATCTATTTTCATTGCAGTGTTATTTGCAATAGCCAAGGTATGGAGTCAACCCAAGTTCTAAACACTTATGAGAAATTAAAGAAATTGTGGTGTATAACTCTAAGGAAAATTACTTGGATACATGAAAATATGATGTCCCTGCATTTCAGTATAACATGAATGAAACTTTACAATGTCATGTTAATTAGAGCTAGGAGGACAAATACCAGCCGATTTAATTCATATATGAATTATGAAGAAACAAAACAAGAAACTATACAATGAGGAATCAAAACAAAATCTGAAATTCTGCCAACATAACTGAGTCTGCCTTGCAGGCCTGAAGGATTAAGAAGGGAATTGAAGGACAGGTTAAAAGGAATCTGAGGATAATGGTAGGGAATCTTGGCACTTTTGGTGGTGGTGCATCTTAACCCAACTGCCAAAAGCAGAGTAAGCCCTGTGTACAATTTACAATAGTATGATAAGTATGGGCTGGAGCGATAGCACAGTGGTAGGGCATTTGCCTTTCATGCGGCCGACCCTTGTTCGATTCCTCCGCCCCTCTCGGAGAGCCTGGCAAGCTACCGAGAGTATTACGCCCACACAGCAGAGCCTGGAAAGCTACCCGTGGTGTATTGGATATGCCTAAAACAGTAACAGATAAATGTCACAATGAGAGACATTACTGGTGCCCGCTCAAACAAATCGATGAGCAACGGGATGACAGTGACAGTCATGATAAGTATATTTTATATATTGCAAGTATAATATATAAATGTCATACTGTAACTCATGATACATCAATAAAATATTTATATGCACAGAATAAAATCAAAGGTAGCATAATATATCTTGGTTATAATATTCTACTTTGCTACTCGCTGTTAGACTATTTTTGTTTTGGGGACCAATAGCTTATTAGCCAAGAGATAATATATAAATATAATTTATAACTGTAATAATTCGCTTGTTATAACAAAATTATAAATGTACATGAATTTAATAAATTTTATGCTGAGTAATCATCCTGTTTTTCATATGGGTTCTTGGCCAAGTTTTTATTTATCTTGTTTTATCAAAAATACACCCAAATTATAACTTCTATAACGTTGTTTTTGCTTTTTTTAATGAGCAGACTAGTCTTTATTGAAAGAAATTTAGAGAGATGTGAGGCGAGAGAGAGAGGCATTTACAAGAGAGAACACAGGCTTCTCCAGGGGGGAGGAAAGCCATGTTTTTGCTTTTTTTTTTAGTGAAGAATGAATATATAATTTATCTAAGTGAATCAAACAAGTTAGCAAATACTTTTTTCAAAAGTATTTTTTCAAGCACGAAGTCTTTTATAATTAACAACAAAGCTTCCATATGACCCAGCAATTCTTCATGTTGGCATCTATCCCAGGAACCCAAAAAACATACTTCACAAAGATGTTTACTCTAGTACTATTCTTGATAAGGAAGATCTGAAAACAACCCAATTGCACCCAAGCAGATGACTGGATTTAAAAAAAAAGACATGATTATGTGCATAATGGAATATTACTCGGTATACAAAGAGATACAATTTTATGCTACATGAATGGAACTAGATGGTATTATGCTGAGGGAGAGATAAATAAAGAAGGATCTTTCTCCTGCATGAAGTATAGAGAAACACAGCAAGAGAGTGAAGTATAGCCAATGATAAGAGGTCTGAGAGTTGGTCTACAGTAACAAGTATGCCAAGAGAGTGGACTGAGAGTTAGAAGAGACCCTGGGACACTACTGTGAAAATAAGAGATAATTATGAGTAATTTGTCACTCTTGTGGTGGGTGTGACATTGGAACATTGTATGCAAGAAACAACAAGAATAACCCAATAATAATATTGGGTTATTAATAGTACTATAGTACATAATAGTATTATAGTACATAAAATGTACTATAAATCATAGTACCTAAATAAAAATTAAAAGGAAAAAATAACAACTACAATATATTGAAAATGATAAAACAGGAATATGACTTGAGCACAATGTGACTTTTGCTTGAAAAAAGATAAGATAAAGTAGAGAGCTGATCTGAAATACATTTCTCTTTGTTCCACATCTGTGTCTTGTCAGGGACAAAATATTTGCTGAAGAAATAAGCTAAGTAACAAGATAAAAAATAAAAATATTGTTTTAAATTTAATCACATCCCAGTTCATTACAATCCTCATTTATAAAAAAAAATCACAAAAGATAACCTTTTGCAATATCACTTCACCGATCAGTAAACATTTCAATAAATTTACGTAAATATAAAATAATTAAAATTGTATTATTTGGGGAGAAGAAAACTGGATAATATATCACAAGCCTCACGACAATAAAATAGTAGACAATCTAGATAAGTCTCAGTCAATTTCTTCTTATAAATAAAAGAAATAGTCACAACATATAAGAAGCATACTTGGTTGAACCAATTATAATGAATTGCACTATAATTATCATAAAATGTAAAGTAAGTTCTACAGATAAATTGAAGATTTGGTATCTTTAGTTTAAAATTAATTTTAATAAGCATCAGTAAGAAGCAAATTTTGCTTTTTGAAGCTAGGAGAGTTCATTGATTTTTTTCAATGAGCATTGTGATTTTAATTTTGTTTTTGTTTTTGAATTTTAGTTCACACCTGGGTTGTGTGATGCTCAGGGGGTTACTTCTGGCTTTGTACTCAGGAATTACTTTTTGGGGTGCTCAGGGAACCACATGGGCTGCCGGGGATCCAACAGGGTCGGCCGCCTTCAAGGCAAACATGCGCTAACTTCTATACTATCACTCCAGTTCCGCATTATATTTTATGAAAGCAGAATTTCATCATTGAAATAGAACCCAAAACTTTAAACTCATTACCGGTTAAAAACTAAAATGAAAGTAACATTTAATTAAATTTCAAAATAGCTTATTTTGTACAGACTTTTATATATTAGAAAAACAAACACTGTATTTTACTTATTAATTTAAAATATGGGTATTTTCAGCGGAATTATCTGAAGTCATAGATATTGATATGCCTAAAAATCTATTAAATGTTTGATATTCTAGAAAAATGTTTTATAAGACCTCAAAAAGTATTCTGGTAAAAATAGAAAAAATATGCAATATAAATAATTGTTATAATAAATTGCCCCAAACCAAGGTTTGTCTTTTTAAAAATGTCACTAGAATGTTCATCACTCTATCACTGTATCACTGTCATCCTGTTGATCATCAATTTGCTCTAGTGAGCACCATTACTGGCTCCATTTGTCCTAGCTCTGAGATTTTACCAGCCTCGCTTTACTCATTCTTCCCAGCAGTGCTGCATTGGAGGCTCTTTCAGGGTAAGGGGAAGGAGACCCATTATTATTTCTGTATTTGGCATATCAAATATACCATGGAAAGCTTGCCAGGATCTGCCATGTGGGCAGGATGCTCTCAGTACCTTGCCAGGTTCTCTGAGAGGGATAACTAGGCTATAAGAAATCGAGTGGCCACATTTGCAAATGCGGCTGCATACTTCCAGGAACATTTTTTTTTGTTTGTTTCTTCTCTATATTTATTTATTTATTTATTTAATTATACAGTAACAATAATGGGTTTCATTCCTCTGACCCTGAAAGAGCCTCCAATACAGCACCGTTTGGAAGGACAAGTAAGGAGAGGCTGCTAAAATCTCAGGGCTGGGACAATGGAGATGTTACTGGTGCCCGCTCGAGCAAATCAATGAACAATGGGATGACAGTGATTTATTTAATTATTGTATCACCACGTGAGGTACAGTTACTGGCTCACAGACTTTTCGTGTTTCAGTTTCAGTCATACACTGATCGAGAACCCATCCCTCCACCAGTGCCTATTTTCCACCACCAGTGGTTCCAGTATTCCTCCCACCAACCATCCCCCGCCCCCTCCACCCTGCCCCGCCCCTCTGGCGGGGTATTCCCTTTTGGTCCCTCTCACCTTTTGGGTGTTGTGGTTTGCAATAGAGGTATTGAGTGACCATCATGTTTGGTCTATAGTCAACTTTCGGCACGCATCTTTCAAACCAAATGGGTCCTCCTAACATCCTTTACTTGGTGTTCCCTTCTCTATCTGAGCTGCCTTTTCCTCCAGCATGTGAGGCCAGTTTCCAAGCCATGGGGCATACCTCCAGGTCCTTATCTCTACTACTACTCTTGTGTGTTAGTCTCCCATTCTGTTACTTTATATTCCACAGATGGGTGCAATCTTTTGATGTCTGCCCCTCTCTTTCTGACTAATTTCACTTAACATGATACTTTCCATGTTGATTCACTTATATGCAAGTTTTACGACTTCATCTTTTCTAACAGCTGCATAGTATTCCCTAGTGTAGATATACCAAAGTTTCTTCAACCAGTCATCTGTTTTCGGGCATTCGGGTTTTTTCCATATTCTGGCTATTATAAACAGTGCTGCAATGAACATAGAAATGCGGATGTAATTTCGACTATACTTTTTTGCCTTTCCAGGATATATTCCCAGAAGTGGTATTGCTGGGTCAAATGGGAGCTCAATTTCTAATTTTTTGAGAATTGTCCATATTGTTTTCCAAAAGGGCTGAACCAGTCTCATTCCAACCAGCAGTGAAGGAAAGTCCCTTTCTCTCCACATCTGTGCCAACATTGCTTGCTTTTGTACTTTTGGACAGGAGTTTTGTTTTATAGTCTCTAGATCTTGACCATTGATGGGATTACATGGCTCCCTGCGGCACTTTCTGCATAGGAAAATGAGCTATTGGAAAATGAGGGACCGGCGTGAAGGAGGTCCAGTCTTGATCCAAGCAGGCGTGGAGATCTCAGCCCCGGTTCCCGCATACCTGTGTTCCTGTGCCAGTTTCTTCATGGATGAGGTTTGTCCAAACATGTGGAGAGTGGTTTTGAGCATGGCTGTGGCTGGGTTCCAGAGGTCTTCTGCTTCTGGGGCTCTGCTCTGGGAGGGGAGGGAAACTCAACCCACCCCACTCCAGAGAGGCCCGGTGAAGACAGCTAGGTGTGAGGGCAAGAGACTCTGCCCTCTGCCCTCGTGACTCTGGACATGGACTCTGGACATATCCTTCCCATGGATAGCCCCAGCTGCAGCGGGTGTCATGGCTTTCCCCGGGGAGCCCGTCAGGCACCAGCTAGGCCCAGCAGGTGGGATGCCTAGGTGGGTGCTGGGGGAGTCCTCCTTCCCCCTTGCCCCCCGACCCTCATCCCTGTCCCCCCAGTGTGCACCGATCTCCCTACCAGGACTGCCCCCAGGGCCACGGTTCCAACCAGTGTCACCTTAGCCAGAGCTTAGCAGCAGACTTAGAACTGGTACAGACCAGGGCATCAACTGTTTAATTAAAACAAAGCATGGCTTCAAAGTTGTGGAGCGAACATGTAAATCTGTAGCTGTACTCTCCTCACGGTGATTCACCAATAAAAACAAAAACAAAAACAAAAACAAAAACAAAAAACAAAGCATTGCAAAAGCCTGAGGCGGATGTTGACATGATGTGATTTCTGTCCAGTGCTCTGAATGTCAAAAGGTGAAAAGTCTAGTATTTAAAAAATATATAGAATTCTTCAAAATTAAGGAAAAACTATAGACCAAGAGAAAAATGATAAAAAGGTGTAAGATAATTTCACCAAAATGAAAAAAATACAATTGGCCACTGGCTATCTGACCAGCTTGTGCTCACTCATGGAGAAATGTAAAGCTTTTTATTAAGTGTGGGCGGTCACACCTCATGGGGCTCAGGGAACGATATGGTGCCAGGGACCAAACTTGAGGCTATGGCACACAGCAAGAGCTCGGTCTAGTCCAGTAATCCTCAACTGGGGCCCATAAGCCCTCATGTGGGGCCTCAAGATATTCCAAGTGGGCCACAGGTAAAAAAAGAAATCATGTAAAGGGAGGGGGTACAGTATGAGAATCCTCAGAATGCTCAGATATTATTTTATCTGTGCTACTTTTAACAACAATTAAAACACATTATGACAGAGTACTTTTATATCATTATACTCTAATAAGTCTCCAAAGAGTCCTTGGAGCTCATGGTAAAAAAGGTAAGTAAATATCCCTAGCTGTATGTGTAGATGTGTATGTTTGTGTCTTTGTTTGTGGCCCAGAGACAAACCCAGGTGAGATTTTTCTAGAATTACTGTGTGTTTGGTATCAGTAAATAATTCAGAGGTTTTAACACTACCACAAAATCAATCTGTCTCTTTTTTTTCTTCTTAGCAACTTTAACAAACATTTAATCAATACCAAGTAATATAAGCACTTATCACAATGTGAGGTAAAGAGAATTTAGGAAGGGCCTCTTTCTACAGCTCCCAAACATTTTAACCTGCATGAAATTCACAACCTTGAAGGACTGAGAAGACAGCTCAAGTGTTAGAGTATAGTTCTAGCACCCTTGAGGCCCTAGGCTTGCTGTGCTTTGTCCACATGATCAACACTTACATTACTTCACCCTCAGGCCCAGGCACTATGATACAGGGTGGAGCACCAACTACCAGTATCACACTGCTGCCTGGAACCTAGATAAAGAAAAGCAAAAAGAAAAAAATTTAAAGTATAGCTGTGATAAACTTTTCCCACTGAAACTCTCTAGGATCTGTAGGAGTTCAGGTTGAAGGTGATTAGAAATTCAACAGCCCTACGAATAAGACTTTCAGATTTCTCAAGTCACAATTTCTGTATCCAAATGACAACTCTAGAGTCCAGAAGCATAGACAGAATCTTCGAAATCTGGGTATTTTAAATTTCTGGGGGATGACATCTATTAAGAAAGCATCCGTGGGGCCGGAGTGATAGTACAATGGGTAGGGTGTTTGCTTTGCACTCGGCCAACCCAGGTTCGATCACCAGCATCCCATGTGGTCCCCCAAGAACTGTCGGGAGTAATTCCTGACTTCAGAGTCAGGAGTAACCCCTGAGCAATGCTGGGTGTAACCCAAAAAGAAAAAAAAAGCATCAGTACTTCTAAACAGCCCTTGGTCCCAAGAAATTAGAAGCATCAGAAGACTATCTGTTTTATCCCAAATTTATTTAGGTGTATTCAATCACTGCAGCTCAAGAATTTTAAGTAGAACTACGTGAAACATAAAATTGCAAACATAACACATGTAAGAACTAATTGTATTATCTCAATAAGTAAAATGTTTATTAAAATTGAATAAGATGATGAAATTACTGACTCAAGATTCTTTAATTTAAAACAGGATCTGAACTTCTTGTGATTTATGTCCTTGTTGCTTCTAGCATAGTGTAGGTCACTAAAGAAAGTTAACTGTATAAATATAATATATATCCTATGTATTTATCTTTTATTTATATTCCCCCAAAGCTTTTGGATTTATGCCTTTCTATTTTTAGTGGAAGTCATACAAAAATTCAAGTTCAAAGTGAGAAGCAATAAATGATTTGGTGATCTAAGAATAAGCTGAAATATTTGGGGCTCAGAATCAGGAATTGTATCTTCAGAATGAATACCAATCTATCTCATATAACCAAGTCCACCCAACTATTATTTATTTACTGAATAGGAGCATAATCTCTACTTCTATTTAGGAAAAAAACATAAAACTAATATGCTGATTCCATTCCATTTATAATGTTCATTAATGTTTGCAAAATTTTTGTGAGAATTCATTTCACCTTCTATACCATTAACATAGCAGGAAAAGTATTCTATTTCTACACAAACTCATTTCTGTACACACACAATCTATTTTTAAAAACACTGATGAACACTGTAATGATAGATACAATAGTTTTACATTTCTTTGAGTTTTCATTTAACTTTTTATTGAATCACTGTGAGATAGACCCTTAAAAAGCTGTTCATGATTAGATTTCAGTCATACAGTATTCCAACACCCATCCCTCCACCAGTGTACATTTCCCAACACAAGTATCCCCAGGTTCCCTCCCATAAGCCCCCACCCACCCACCCTGTCTGTCTCTATGGCAGGTGTATAGAAACTATTTTTCTTAGAAATGATTTAAAGTTATGAATTAGTATATCAGCATCTGATATTATTTAGAATTATTATTATTATTTTTTTGGTTTTGGGTCACACCCTGTGATACTCAAGGGTTCTTCCTGTCTCTGCACTCAGAAATCACTCCTGGCGTTGCTCGGGGGACCATATGGGATGCCAGGAATCAAACCAGGGTCGGCCGCATGCAAGGCAAACTCCTTCCCCTCTGTGCCCTAGAATTATTTTTAAATGAAACTAAGGAAGAAGTTTAAGATGCAAACTGTGAGTCCTGCTCACAGGGAATCTTGAAACTCATTGGCAAAGACATTGATTTCTTATTGTTAAATGTAAGAGGACATGTATTTAATGAGAGTTTACTATAAGTAAGCAGTGTCTTGAGTACTTGTCCTATTAAGTGTCAACAGAGGCTCTTGATGGGAGTCAAGTGAAATATTCATAATTGAATATTGAAGCTTTAATGTGTATGATTAAATCTTCTATTAACTTAGTCTATGATTTTTCATTAATATTCACTCTTGCTTTCTTATTTTAAGCAATTTTTGCTTTTTCATATGCTTATATCTAAAAAATATAGTTAATTAAGTGCTGAATTTCAAAAAGTCAAACCATAGCTAAATCAGTAAGTTCTAGAAGAGAATGATCTATTTGGGTTTATTATTTGTTTTAAATGTCACATTTTTTAAAAAAAGAATAGGGCTGGAGCAATTGCACAGCAGGTAGGGCATTTGCGTTGTATGCGGCCAATCTGGGTTCAATTCTCAGCATCCCATATAGTCCCCTGAGTACCACCAGGAGTGATTCCTGAGTGCATAGACAGGAGTAACCCAGGTGCACTGCCGGGTGTGACCCAAAAATAAAAAAATCATTAATTTTCAAACAATATTTTCACTAACCGAATCCATACGTGCTAATGTTATTTTTTTTCTCTCCTTGCACTACATCATCATTGACTTAGTATGACAGAATTTTGGCTAGTGCTAGGATGAGGGGGACTACTTTAGCAATTGTAGCACTTACTTTAATGGAAAAGACCCAGATCCTATACTGTAACTTAGAATTTATATCCACACACAAAAAAGAAATACATATATACATATATTTATATATATACATATATATCTTAAGGCTATAAAGAGATAAACGGCTTTAAAATGTTCTTTGTATAATTACTAAGCAGCTATTTCAAAGAGATAATTATGTACAGACACACACATACATTCAAAGACATATTTACCAATCAGGGAAAAAAGGACAATAATTAAATTCTGCTCAAGGTAGAAAGACAACAATAAACTTAGCTATGGTACTTGAAATAAGTATAAGTAAATATGTTTTTATTTCACTCAGATAGCCACATTTTTTGTTTCTGTTTTTACAGCTCTGAGTACCTAAAATTCTATAACAGAGACAATATCACATACCCCTGATTTCTAGGAAAAGACATTAAAATCTAGACGTACATTTAATTGAGTTCTGAGATTTAGTAATTGGCAAACACAAAATCCTTTTCAGTAATTTGTAAAATAAAGTAATAAAAGTTCCTTTCCCTTATAAGTAATTTAACTAGAAACTTAATGAAAATAATATCTTCTCAAAAATAAATATTTAAGGAAAAAATCAATGCTGAAAACAAGGCTTTTTCTGGTTACTAGTGTTTTAGAATTATAAATATAAAGAATATTATAAGGCAAGAAGAAGAAAATAGTTGTAAGACTCATGTTTTGTATTTCATTAGTGGATTTGGGCAAAAATTTTCCATTTTTATTGAAAATATTAGACATTTCAATTCTTCTTATAAAATAAAGATAATATTGTTTTAGTAAATTAAATATTATGCAGTCAGTGTTGCAAAAACACTAAAAATACAAACATATAGCTTCATAAAAAACACTGGCCTCTAGGATCAAATTACTTCTTAGTAGGAAATAATAAATTAATAGTTAATGTTAAATATTTAACAGCTTGCTCAAAAGGGTACCAGTAAGGTCTCCATTGTGAAACATATTGTTATTGATTTTGGCATATCGAATTTGCCATGGGTAGCTTGCCAGGCTCTGCCATGCGGGCAGGATACTCTCAGTAGTTTGCCAGGCTTTCTGAGAGGGACAGAGGAATTGAACCCAGTTGGCTGCGTGCAAGGCAAACAGCCCTACCCGCTGTGCTATTGCTCCAGATGCAATAAGCAAAGGGTCTTTATTGACTAGCTCTGCTAGCTCAAGCTAGGGCCTTCATCAGACTCACCAACACAGTGGCAGCCTTCTTGAAACAAGTGGCCATTTAACAGCTTATTCACTATAAATATGATATTATAATTGAATTACAAGTTTGTTTCTTCTTCAAAAATTTACTGATGTACCCTAAAAATGAAACATTTTCTTTACACACTCTTCAGCAACTGAACTTCTTAGTATTTCACAAAAACACAAATACTTTGGTTTACACAAATACTTGCAGATCAATTTTATAGAGCCTTTGTACATAAATGTGATAATGTGATAATGTGGTTGGAAACTAAGATGCCCCTCAACTGGTAAATGGATAAATAACTTGCTGTATATCCAAACACTTTACTACTATTTACTGTAAAAATAATTGAGTTATCAAATAATGAAAGGAGTACAAATGCATAGTACTGAGTACAATGATCCAGATGATTATTATTAAAGGCTACACATTTCTAATAATATGATACTTTTGAAAGAATAAACATTGGAAACACTAAAGAGTCAATGCTTTCTGGGGGGAGAATATGTAATTGATAAATAAAGCAAAGATTATTTTAGAACAGTAAAAATATTTTACAATAATTTAATATGTACATATGTCATTATACATTTTATAAATGCATACACTATATAATGTGAAAGAGAATTTTAAGGTAAACTACAGACAATGGATAAATATTATGTGCTAATATATATAGCCCTTGTTATAAAATTAATCATCCCTTTGGGTCATTTTAACTATAGAAAAACCATTCACAATAGGGGGTAGAGGATTTGTGTAAAATCTCTGTGGAAAACTTTCAATTTTCTGGCATGTATATGATATGCAAACATATTGCATCTACAATGAAAATAGCAGTATTGCAACAGAGTAAGATACTATGAGCTTATCAAGATCTTAAATAAAGACTTTTATTTGACCCTACTGTTGAATAATGAATATTATCTAAAGGATTTAATATGCAGAAAATTAATATAATTTTAGCATTTTCTACATGCTAGTATTCTAATAAGAGTTATTGTCATTTGTAAGTTGTGATATAATGTTTTATTCTTAAATATGGAAATTATCTTTTAACAAAATTAGTAAATTATGTAAAAAATACTTTATGCAAATCATAACCATGCTGTCTCTAATAGCAAAAAACCGGTATGACTCAGCACATCACATGAAAGAGTAAAGATTCAGATGCAAAAATATGTTAAATATAATATTTGTGAAATAAAAAAATCAAATGTTTACTTGTACTTTAAAAAGACATGCAATCATGATACAATTAGTATATATGTAAATATATGTATTATATATGTAAATAGGTAATGGAAACTAGATATATAATGGAAACTGTATATGATGAAGAGGTTAAGAACTGTCATTCCTACTCTATAGATTTGAAAAGTTTTTGTTTTGGTCCACTGTATATTCATTACAACTTAAAATACAATACAAAGAAAAATTTTATATTTTCCAGAATTATATCATATATGGTAACAAGCAAAACTCTTCAATAAAATATAAAATATACAAAATTAAAAATCTATTAAATATCACAGAAAAGATTTTATGTGCTCTACACCAGTTTTGTTTATAGACACATACATACACACATATGTCTAAATATATGTCCAGAAAGATAGTACAGAGTGTAAGTTGTTTGCCCTGGTTTAATACTCAGCACCACGTGTAGTACCCTAGTGTCTACCAGAAGTTATTCCTGAGAGCAGAACCTGGAGAAATACAGAGGGAGGGAGACAGGGAGGGAGAAATTGAAGGAAGGAAGGAAGGAAGGAAGGAAGGAAGGAAGGAAGGAAGGAAGGAAGGAAGGAAGGAAGGAAGGAAGGAAGGAAGGAAGGAAGGAAGGAAGGAAGGAAGGTGTTTCTGAGTAAATAAGGCATTCAGAGGGATGGTCCACAGGTACATGAAAAATGTTTAATAATTACTTAGATTTTGGGAAAACCATAATAAGATTTGACCTCTCATAGTGAGAATGGCCATAAAAATACTTTAATATTGTTTAAATTTTTTAAATTAAAAAAATATTTGAAAAGTTAAAGAGATTGAAAATAATAAATACTGGTGAGAATGTCCAAGAAAAGTAAACCAATAATACATTGTTTATGAGCATGTAAATTGAAGTAGTTTATATAGAAAATGGTATGAAAATTACCTAAATAAATAATACTGGAATTACCATGTTATTTATAGATACAAATCTTATTAGAAATTTATTTGAAGGACAAGAAAAAACTAATTTAAAAATGTCTTTGCACTTATATATTTATAGCAGCATTATTTACAATGCTAAAATATAGAAGAAATCCACATGAATGCTGATAGATAAAAAGAAGCTGCAGATATATACTGAAGGGGTAAAATGGGGTAAAACTCACTTGAAATCTCACTTGAAAACTGCTCTATTTTTAGAAAAGAAAAAGCACCATTTGGCAAGTGTATGGAACTTGAGGTGAATATTTTATGTGAAACAAAGGCAAAAAACAATTTCAATGTGATCTTACTTATATGTGGAATGACTGATTATTTCAATCCCATATATGTAAACAAAACACAAATATATATGTATATGTGTGTATCGCATTATATATAAAACAAGAAGATAAACTGGAAAAAGGCACAAATGTATCTTTTACACTTGTTGAAAAATATGATCATCAGCAGATGCCACGTGGAGGTGGAAGAAATTGGCAGAGCAATCTTTTCAGTGGTTAAAAAGCACGGGAAATTTAGTGTAATACTATACTCATACTATTATGTTATCTATACCCCTGAAATTCTATAATATTGTGATTCAAATGAAAATGAAAAGGAGCCAAGATATTTTTAAATATTAGTCCTGATATGCTACAAAACAAACCAAATTATATATACATATGATTATTATAAAATTAGGTAACTATGTAATTGCATAATTATACACATGCTACTAGAGTGCCTATATTTATATATTTTATTTTAATTTATTTTATTTGGTGTAGATATAAATTGTTATTTGCTATATAGATTTGTACAACTAACATAATATCTTTAAGTATATAGCAGCATGGGACTGGAGAGATAGCACAGCAGGTAGGGTGTTTGCCTTGCACACAACCGACCCAGGTTCGATTCCTCCGTCACTCTTGGAGAGCCCTCAAACTACCGAGAGTATCTCGCCCGCACAGCAGAGCCTGGCAAGCTACCCATGGCATATTTGATATGCCAAAAACAGTAACAACAATGGAGATGTTACTGGTGCCCACTCGAGCAAATCTATGAGCAACAGGACAACAGTGCTACAACAGTGCAGTGCAGAGCATATAATAGTATTATTTTCAAATTTATCACATATGTACATATCTATATTTTACAGAAACAGTAAATTAAGAGTGAATTAAGAATTGTTGATATTATTGATTATATATTTCTCTGCCTTATTTACTGTTTTGTTCAATTTCTGAGTCTCACTTGGTGGTGTTCAGGGACGGCTCTTTTCTTAGAGCTGAGAGGTTGCTGGGATCTGGAGAGGTAGTACAAAGGCTATGACACTGCCTAGCATGCAGGCAACCTGGGTTTTCCAATATAGGCCTTCCAGGTCCTGTAAGAGGGATCCTTAATGCGGTGTGGGGAAGTTGCTTCCACAGTCTTCAGAAGTCTTTATGGTGCTAGGGATTGTACCTGGGCCTCTCACATTGAAAGTTTACAACCAAGTTCTTTGAATTCTCTCTCTGGTCCCTATTTACTAAATATATGTCAGATGTAGCATTGTAGCACTGTTCTCCTGTTGTTCATTGATTTGCTCAAGCAGACACCAGTAATGTCTCCATTGTGAGACTTGTTGCTGTTTTTGGCATATCGAATACTCCACGAATAGCTTGCCAGGCTCGGTAATATGTCAACTATTTTTCTCAAATAATTCTGCATGTTTGTACTAGATATAATTGTACTTGATAGCACTTGTATTATGTTTATGTAATTGAAAAGTTAATTAAACATATAGGAACCATATCTAAATTTGTATGTATATTTAGTTTTGTTTAACTTACAACAGAAACTTCCCATTGTCACCTACTCTTTCAAACATGTAACATATGATAACTTAATCTTCAAGAATCTCTATGAAACTGGTAGAGATGCATTTTATGAATCACACAAATGAAACACAGGCACAGTGATATTAAGTTGTGTTTTTAAGGTCCTACACCAGAAAAATACAAAAATGGGTTGAAGTCTTTGAAGTTTGATTCTAAGATCCATATTCTAACAAGTTTGTTACCATGTAGGTACTTCTAACACTAAAATCTAGTTCTCTTTTTTGACACATACTGAATTTCTGTGAAAAGGGAAAATGAAAATTCACTTTCATCCATATCTAACAGATTGGTTTTTGCTTTATGGGTCACAGCTGGCAATGCACAGGGGTTACTCTTGGTTCTGCACTCAGGAATCACCCCTGGTGGTGCTCAGAGGACCATATGGAATACTGGGAATCGAACCCAGGTCAGCCGCATGCCAAGCAAATGTCCTACCCGCTGTACTATTGCTCCAGCCCCTCTAACAGATATTTTTAAAATATTGCAAACATTGTGAGTCATAGGGATACTGGAATAATGTTCCCATAATAATGAAATGATATTATCTTTCATCTACTGAAAATAAATTAAGAAATTGTTTTAAAGTAGTAGTTTATTTTGAATGCAGCGTGCTAAGCATCTGTGGGTAACTGGAGTTAGGGATTAGAAATCGTGGGGTACTAAAGTAATTTTATGTGCTAATATATGTGTCAATGTGAATCTCTGTTTTGCTTTTGCTTCCTCAACTGTAGCTGAGTTACTTGATGTGTCTCTATTTGATGGTTCAAAGTTTCTAAATACTCTAAGAGCACCTTATTTTGTCCCCAGAAACTGACACCATGGAAAAACCTTATCCACCACATTATTCTAGATGTCCCCCAAAGGGCCTTTTGTGAATTGCTAAATTTGTAGCACCTTGACAAAAGAAAACTCCTGAAGGCAAGAGGTCACAGACCACCTGGTTCCTTAAAATGCTAAGCAGCACAATTTTACAGCATTCCCAAGAGAATGAATTCTAAGAGACCAGAAAAGTGTGGAAGGTCAAAGGAGAGGCAGCCAGTAACAAAGGACTGAGCTATAAACCCATGTCCATGTGGGAGCAAACGCTGTGAATTAGTTCTCAAGAGCTCTGCATTTTGTCCTCTGAAGAATAACCTTACGGAAAGAAAGCTGTAGGCCATTTAAAATCTCACCTTATTAAAACTCCTATAAATTCACATTGGCTTTTTACAATGCCAAAAGCATATTCTCTCATTTCAAAATTAGAAAAGCAAAGGAAATTTACCAAGATCTTAGATGTTTTCAACTAGTTATTTTTAAATGTATATTTGCTAACTCTGGAATTAGTGTTTCACTTTATTATAAAGTACTTTCATTAAATCCCCAGATTTAAGTGTTTGTACTAATCAGCTGCCAAGTCATAACTGACACGAAGAGAGACAAGACTTTAAAATGGGATTGCCTGGTCACAGCCAAAGTTTAATGTCTGCTGCAGAGCGGGGGTGCAGGATGCTGAATACTGCCATCTCAGCAGAGTACAGCTGAACTGCCAAGGCCTGACAGAAAAAGTGATTTTCTTTAGACACAGCTAAATGTTTTAGGGGGTTATACTGGATTGGGTTTGCAAAATATCTACAAAATATTTCATTTGAATTACAAAGCTTTATATGAGAAGTTCATTCCAAAGAGAACCAAATATATCTGATGGATATTCAAGGATTCAGTCAAAGCATAATGGTAAAGAATTTTTGGAAGTTTGTGAAAGTGCACTCACCATATAAAAATAGAATACTGTTATTTATTTAACCTGGAAGTTGTCCGTAAATCAAGAAGATGACTGACCTCATTTTATACATTTCATAGCATTAAATTATAGCAGTTAAAAAGCAAAAAAATTGCCTTGGTTCTGTTTAGAAAATGATTTTCAGAGAGCACTCAGATATTGTGTTTCATTTGGCCATTTTGTTGATCAATATTTTAAAACTGAACAGTCATATAACAGGAGCAATTATTTCAGTATTTGGAAATGATATAGTAGTTGTTAGACTTAGTATCAATAGAAGAGGAAAAGAGAATGAATATGATAAAACAGTCTCATATCATCCATTCAAATTCTACTTCTTATATTTGTGTATTCTTAGGGAAATAGCTCTTATATGAAAGAGTTATTTCATCACAGTAAAGCCTCAAAACTATGAGTTTAACATGAAAGTAATATGTATTGTGTTACATATAAATGGCAATCAATAAAGATTGAATCTTCGATCTTACCACATTTATATCATACTCACTATATATTTTATTTTCCCAGAATTATTTTACTTATTTCTCAATACAGATAAATTTAAAATAATATATTCATATTTATTGAAATATATTTGAGTATAAATATTTACACACATATAATAATAATTAGATATTCTTATAGCCTCAGTAGTGGATAGGAAATTTTATTCTGCAAGTTTTTACCAGTAGCTTTCAAAGTTTTGAATCAGAGAGCTGCTAATATACCATAAAAAATAATAAAATGAAATTAAAATACAATGCCAATACTTTACCCAACAGATAGGTGAGAGCAGGAGATATCTCATTTTTTATATTTCATAGTGTAACAAATCTAGTCTCTTGTCCAATCATTTTCCTTATCTTCCTTCTGACAGACTTGTAAACTTCTCAGTCATAGACTAACCACATATCTTAGTCTTTAAAAATTTGAGACCCTTTGCCATTTCTCCTTTTTTCTGCTTGATGGATTCATTTGATACAATAATTATAGAAAAAGACTTTTAATTTAGCCAGGTGCCATAAACCTAATAGGACAAATAAACTATTTTATCTTCCAACTTTAAACTATGTACTCTCCAAAACTTAAAAATAAACTTTATTAACAATAAAGCTGACACATTATTGGTAATCTGTCTGCCTACCATCTTAATTCTTAATTGAATATGGAAGACCAATCTAGTTCTTAATTCAACAAAGAAGATAGATGCTAATAATTGATTTCTTAAAAGCTCAATGATAGAGAGTAAATTTTAAATTACAAGTACACCTATAAACACAGAAAAACATTCATTAAAGGGATGAATGAAGTCATCCATAATTGTAAAGTGGTAATTCCCACACCACTGTCCATAGACCATTTCTGTTCACTTCACTTAGATTTGGTCACCACAGTTTTATTATCAGAGCCTGTTTGCTTTTATTCGATGCTATTTTCTTGCTTTGTTTCTTTGTATTTCACATATGAGCATATATTCAGCATCTCTTCACACCCTTATAGCTGCTCATGCCTCTCTAGTTCCATCCATGCTATAAAAAGGCCATATGCCATGCTTTCTTATAGTTGACTTTTGTTTATAAAATGAAACTTACTCTGCCACTCATCTGTTGGGGGACATTTGGGTTGTTTCCAGATCTTCGCGGTTATGAGTAGGGCAGCAATTAACTAGATGTGCAGTCGTATTTTTGCATTAGTATTTTTTGTTCTTTCAGTAAATATTCAGAATTGAAATTATTAGATCATAATAGTCTCTGATGCTCCATTTGCTCTCAATGGAATGAACATCTCCGAATGCAGCAGCTATGTGTACCTGGGTCGAGAACTCAACATGAGGTATGACTTGGCACCAGAACTGCGCAGGAGGAAGAGAGCAGCATGGAACTCCTTCAAGAGCATTGAAGAAGGGTTAAGAGGACGAAGGACCTCCTACTCTGGGCACATCTTTTCGACTCCACCATTCTTCCTGCACTAACATACACCTCAGAGACCTAGGCCCTATGCAAACAGGATGAGAACACTATTAGGGTTTCCCAAAGAGGAATGTAAAGAGCCATGCTAGGAGTATCACGTTTCACTCAAGTGAGAGAAGGAATCGGAGTTCTGACCTCTGTCGACAGTCAAGAATCAGGGATGCTGTCTCGTTTGCCAAGACATCAAAAATCAGATGGGCCAGACATGTAATGTGATTCAGAGATGACTGCCAGACTAGAGCTGTTACCGACTGTATTTGATGGGACATCAAAAGACCGAGTGGCCACCCACCAACGAGATGGTCAGATTCGTCAAAACCCTGAATGAATGGTTTGAGGCTCTTCCTATCCCTGGAGCGAGCAGATATCACTGGGCTACACTAGCACGAGACAGAGACAAATGGAGATGTTACTGGCGCTCACTCGAGCAAATTGAAGACCAATTGGAAGAAAAATGATACAAGTGATACAAGATCATAATCTATTTATGATAAATAAATATAAACTATCATAAACTATTTTTTGAAAAATCTCATAATGTTCTCAAAACTGAGCTAGTTTTAATACAACAGTAGATGAATGTGGGTTCACTTTTCTCCAAACCCTTATTCACATTAGTTTCTGAACCTTTTGCTTGTTCTTTGTTTCTAATCCTTTTGAGATAGATCTCACTGAATGAGATAAAATCTTGTTATTTTTTGTATATTTCCCTGGTAATAAAGACTTGTGAGCAATGTTTTTCATGTGCTTCTGATACCTGTATGTCTTCTTCAGAAAAACATCTGTTGAGTATTTCTGCCATTTTAGGAAGGATTTTGTTGTTATTGTTCTTAAATTTTGTGTGTCTCATAAAATTGTGTCTATTGGTCGTTTTATCTAATGTACTGTGTATGACTGTTTTCTCCCATTTAGTTTGATATCAGTTTAAAATAGGTTTTATCACAATGCAAAGACTTTTTTGTTTAAAGTAATTCCATTTGTTTTTTTCCTTTGTTGCCCTTGCTAATGAATTCCAATCACTAAAGATACTATTGGAACTAATCTCATCAGTTTTCTGTCCATAATATATTCATAGTAGTTTATAAATTTGGGTTAGCATCTAAGTCCAATATTCATTTAGTAAATGTTAACTTGACTAATAAAAAAATTAAAAATAGATGCCAGAGTGATATTACAGCTGGTAGGGTGGTTATCTTGCATGCAGCTGACTCAGTTTTGATCACCAATATCCCACGTTACATATGGTTCCCACAAGATATACGGTTCCCACAAGCTCAGCCAGGAGTGATCCCTGGCACAGATGTAGGAGTAAGCCCTGAGTACTGCTAGGTGTAAGCCAATAAGAAACAAAGAAAAGCAAAATGTATACCCTTAAAGAATCATAAATGAACGAAGAAAACCCTCAACAAATAGCAGAGAAATATAAAATATCTTTAGATTATAAATATAAAGGAACATAATCATTTATGGTAATAAATTTGAATAATCTCCAATTAATGACTATCTTAACTTTCCTCAGTACTTTTTAGATTGATGTGCTTATGATTTTTCAGAAATAAATAAAAACAGTATATTATCAAGTTCACAAGAATTTGTAAAGCCAAACCAGCTGGCCATTGCAATTTTTCTGATTGAATTATTAATATATTACTTATTAATAGATACATCATTGTAAAGACATAGGTGCATTTGTAGTCCTACCTCCATGAAGATAACTATTTAAATTTAAATTTAAAACAAGAAGCTGGAAAGACAGAATATCAGGTAAGGCATTTGCCTTGCATATGTCCTACCTAGGTACAATCCCCAGCACTCCATACAGAGCTGGAATAATCCCTGAGCACCATCATATGTGGCACCAAAACCAACAAATAAATGAATGATAAAATTATAACAAATCTTATCACATTATTTGACAGTGTTAAGTACACTAAAAAATAATAGAGATGCTTGTTCACACTATCCATACATATATAGTAGTCTCTAAAATTTTAATGGGCAAAATCTTGCTTGCATGATTTTTTTCACATCCTCATCAAAACTTTTATAGATTCCGACCATTTTTGAGGGCTTCTACTCAATTAGTATAAATGGCATCTATTGCAGTATTTATTTCCATTTCCCTTATTATCAGTGATGTAGAATTTTCATATAAATATTGACCATAACATAGTGGGTAGGGCATTTGCCTTGCACTCGGCCGACCCAAATTTGATTCCTTCATCCCTCTCGGAGAGCCCAGCAAGCTACTGAGAGTATTTAGCCTGCACAGCAGAGCCTGGCAAGCTATCTGTGTTGTATTTGATATGCCAATTACAGTAAAAACAAGTTTCACATGGAGATGTTACTGGTTCCTGCTCGACCAAATAGATGAACAATGTGATGACAGTGCTACAGTGGTATAACTATTGATCATATATATATACATATATGAATCTGTGTAAATATATACATATATGTGTATATATATGTGTGTGTATTTTATTTGGAAAAAAACTTTAGTCAAATTTTTATTAATTTTGGATTTGGGTATATTTAAATAATAATATATACCTACTACTTTAATATTTTTAATTTAGCATCCATCAGATATATGGTTTGCAAATAGGTTCTCCTATTCACAGGTATAGTAATTAACACATTCAGAAAAAAATATAGCAATGCTAGCTTAGTCCTCAAGGTGGGAATAATAGAAAGAACAAAGATCAAAGTTAGAAAAGGATGTAAATTTAAAAAATGTATTAGTGCAGAAATAATTATTTGCATTCAGAAGGTCTCAGTTCAATACCACACATAGCTTGGATCCCTGAATAGGTCCAGGAGTGTCCCCATAGTCCTCCAAACATTTCTAGGAGTAACCGGTGAACACAGAGACAGTAGTAATTCCTAATCAACATTGGGTGACCAAAAATGTGCCCTACCACTCTCCCCTCCAAAATAAACAAAATTTGTAATTTTTCAACTGTATCACTGTAATCCCATTGTTCATCGATTTACTCCAGTGGATGCCAGTAATTTCTACATTTGTCCCAGCCCTGAGATTTTAGCAGCCTCTCCTTACTCATCTTTACCAATGATTGGAGGGTCTTTTCAGGGTCAGGGGAATGAGACTTTTACTGTATATGAGATATTGAATATGCCACAGGGAGTTCTTGCAAAATTTTCAACTAAGCTAAAAAAAAAGCCAGAAGATTGCTAAGGCAATGCTACTATGTTATTAGGAGTCCTCCACCCACATAGTATAGATGATACTAATATTCTACACTATTATAGATGATAGAGTTATCAATGAATAAAACTACTGTAAAAGCACTTGAAAATTTGAGACACAGTGACAAATATCCATTATATTTCTGATAACTAGTTATGTATCTGTCTCTATTCCTAATAAGGGTCCAATCTTTAGTAGGATTATGGCAAGTTTTGAGCTCTTGGGTTTGTCCTAATTTAGATTTACTGTAAGAAAGGTTATATTTGCAACTTTGTAGGTCTTTCAACCTATGTCAGTTACGTCTCACTTTTCATTGCCTCTATCCTTTTCAGCCTGAACTGACATAGTTCTTTTACAATTGAGTTCCTTACCTATAAAATTAAAGTTTACTCTATTAAACAAAAGTAACACTTAACCTCTTTGATCAGTCCTTCTCTGCCTGATGCTAACAGAACACTAGGTTTCTCCTAAGTGAGTGCTCTTAAGATTCACATAAGTTATTGCTCTTGAAACTGTATAGGACACTAGTTCTTGTATCACAGAAAGTGTACAAGACAATAACTCTAAGTTCTCTTGAAGTCCCACCACTCAGATTTCTAAATTTCTCCTTTCTCAACAGATGTTCCCAGAGTGACAACCTTGGGATCATTAGTCTTAGGGAGTGGTGACGAGCTACTGCTTTACCTGTTATCATTGTCCAGAGGCCATGATAGAACTGAGACTTTTTTTGGGCAGAATGAGTTTGAGTTTGTTTTCAAACTTAGCAATTTCTGATATATATTTTCTCTAAAGTCTACCTAGAAGTGATACAATTAAACCCTTCTTTAACTCAGCACATTTATCTTGAATTTTATAATAATTTTAAAGTTCTAATTTAATATTTTGTTCATTAAGTGACCTTTCAGTTTCCCATTTTATTGTATGAGACAGATTTTCACTGAATATTTTTCCAGTACATAAATTCAGTACCTTTTCCAGTATCAAGTAGTTTTTTTCTTAATAATTTGAATTCCTTACTAATAGAACTCTTAAAGATCATTCTATTTCAGGAGCTGGAAAGATAGTACAGCAGGTAAAACATTTGCTTTGCATACAAAAATCTGGGTTTGGTCCCCAACACCCATAAGATCCCCTGAGCACAGCCAGGAGTAATCCCTGAAAGTAGAGCAAAAATTACACCTTGAACACTACCAGGTGTGACACCCTGCCTTCGCACAAATCAAACAAACTAAATCTTGTTGCTTGTAGTCACCCTCAATCTCAAAGATAAATCCTCAACTTTTGCAAAGCATCATTAGATCTTCATTCCATTCTGATTTTCTATTATTGTACACAGAGTCACCACATATTTTTATTGTATAAAATCGAATCAACAACATTTTTATATCACAGTATCACTGTCATCCCGTTGTTCATAGATTTGCTCGAGCGGACACCAGTAACGACTCCATTTGTCCTGGCCTTGAGATTTTAGCAGCCTCTCTTTACTCATCCTTCCAAACAGTGCCATATTGGAGGCATAAATTGGAGGATAAATTTTCATATATCCTAACAATTTCTTATAGCAATTATTTTACTCTGTAGAATTCAATTATAGATGATTTTATCTAGAGGATCCTATATCCAGCACCTCCAGAATGGTTGGAAGACTGAGTTGACTTCAGATTGTCAACTAGATTGGTTAACATATGTGGCCTTTGTAGTAGGAGAGTTGACACTCCTGCCATTGCCATAACAATGCAAAGTTTCAATGTACCAGGTGCCACCTCTCAAAGTTTGATTGGGACCAGAAACTGCATAGAACTGTGTAAATTTTATTTTTCTGACCAAAATACAAATAAGCCTGTTCTAATGCCAAGAAAGGGCATATGAAACTCTCAGGGATCTAAAAAATATCAAAAGAGCAATTGTTCATATGCTACATTAATATTTATAATTTAAAAACTATAAATATTTAAAGTTCCTCATAATTTAACTTTCTTTATTCTGAGCTATTTTTAATATGAAAGATTTTCTTCTCAACAGCAACAAAATCTGGAGTATACAAACAAATGTTAACTATTATGCATAAAAAAATTGGAAAAGTCTAATAAATTTTTGCCACTTAGGAAGAACTTGGCTTAAGCTGAAGCTTATCCATTTGTTCTTCTCTCTGCCAACCTAATCACTCGCCATGCTCTGAAATCATTTACTTTCCCTTAATAAGTTGATGGCTAATGCTTCTGTTAAACTTTGCTCTAAGACAAAAATGCAGATTGAATTTGATAAAGCCTCTTGTAGTTTTTTGTCTATCTACTCACCATTCTTAATAAAAATTAGTGTATGCAATTAAATTTGAATTGGTGTTCTATGCTAATAAGTTGAAGAAACATTAATAAATTTCACTCATGTACTTATAATGTTCCCTGGACTCTGAGATAATGTTATCACAAGCTCAACCATTTATCCTCTACTTTGGTATTCCATTTCTTTTAAGCTTCAGAAACACTTCTTTTGATTAAAAAGTTGGGGCTTTTAAGCAATAGTACAGCGGATAAGGTGTTTGTCTAGTATGCAGACAACCAGAGTTGAATCCTGGACATCCCATATGGTTGTCTAAACCCAGGGAAAGATTCCTGAGTGCAGAAGCAGGAGTTACCCCTGAGCATCACTGGGTGTGGCAGCAAAACTAAAACAAATAAATACGAATAAATAATATTGTTTTAAAATAAATAAAGTAGAATTATCACACACATATTTTGTAACATCTTAAAAATACATATTTATCTTTTCTGTCTCTGACCATACATTCAAATTATTAAAATAAAAAGATTCTTTATGTCTTTAGATAACTTCCATATTTTCTTCTTTTATTCAATTCATTAATTTATTCATTTAAATAACAGCATTTCATAAGTATACAACATATGTATGCAATATGATTGAAATAGTGGAACCTGATGATAAAACAGAATATATTTCACACCTGGAAAAATGGTTAGACATAAGATATTAAGGTAAGTGTAATAATCTAATACATATAGAAAAAGGTGATATAATGTACATTCAGTAGCTTGCCAGGCTCTCAAGAGTATCACGCCTGCACGGCAGAGCCTGGCAAGCTATCCGTGGCATATTGGATATGCCAAAAACAGTAACAATAAGTCTCACAATGAGAGACGTTATTGGTGCCCACTCGAACAAATCGATGAGCAACAGGTGACAGTGACAGTGACAGTGAATGTATGTTCTATGAAGAGTTTAGTAGTTACTCTCAAATAAATATACAGATTAAAAGAAAATTTTACAGTGGAACTAACATTCTATTTGATGTTTGCAGTAGTATTAAATACTAGCCAGAAAAAGACCAAATGTAGGAAATTGTGACACCAATGTAAAAGTCCAAGAGTAATAACAAGTGTTTTAAGATTTAAGGATTTAAAAATAAAATGTTTAAGAGTGGTGACAAAGACGTTTAGATATATGTGTAGATTGAATCAGAAATGATTATCTAAATTATGGCCCATAATGTTTATTTCCAACAAGAATTATAGTATAAGATATTGAAGAGATTAAGTCATACAATTATCAGAATTCTCAGAATTAAGCTAATAAAATAATCTTGGTTTGTCAGTGTTATTTTTTAGAGAAATTTATTAAATATCAGAATCGTTATCTTTAGGTCATTGTGGGAATCCATTATAGATAACTTTATTGGTATGAACAGACAATGAATCAAATAACTGCTACTATTTTAGAACATAGTACTGAGAACTGGTCAGCCTAGAATAGTAAAGGAGAAATAGTACATTTAGCTCATGCACACAACTGACCCAGGTTTAATCCCTGGCATTCCATATGGTCCACCAAGCCAAGAAGGAGTGATTCCTGAGTTCAGAGCCAGGAGTAACTTCTCTGCATTGCCAGGTGTGGTCCAACCCCTACCAAAATTGAGATTAGTAAGAATATTAATAGTTAATATTAAAGTATGATTACAATGTTTTATACACTAGCCCAAGCGTTCTTAACTATATATCATTCAAATATATAAAATTAAAATAGAAGAGGCATATTATTTCCTATTTCACAAACAGGTAAATTGAGTCACAAAAATAGTATAAAAGTCATACACCTAGCAATATAATAAACTAAATTTTGACATTAGATAGTCCAGATCCTTTAGTGATATTCCTCACATGACCTACAAGTATAAGATGGATGCATTAGGATTGTAATTAAATATTATAGAGGGGAAGATGGTCTTGAAAAAATTTATAACAAAATATTTGGAGAGAAAATAACATCTGGTAAGAAATTTAATTTAAATAACTTTACTAACTGTCAGCTTGCCAGGCTCTATTGTGCAGTTGAGATACTCAGTAGCTTTCCAAGCTCTCCAAGAGGGATGGAGGAATCGAACCTGGGTCAGGCTGCATTTTTGATATGCCATAAATAGTAACAAGTCTCACAATGGAGATGTTACTGGTGCCCTCTCGAGCAAATCGATAAGCAACAGGATGACAGTGATACAGTGACAGTGATACTAAATGGTATTTTAACAACCAGTGATACAGTATTCTGAGAAAAAAATATTAGCATGTAATAACAGAAATCATTAACCTGAAAAGGCAAGTAAAAAATGATTGGCCTATTATCTATGTAATAAAATACATATCCACATGTATGTATATACAAAGAGAGAGACATTAAAATATGGAAAATATCATTTTAGATTTCAACAGTAGTTATCATAGATTATAGCAATAATGTATTTATATTTTTAACTTATTGGTGTGTACTTTATAAATGTCCACAATATAATGAATATGTATTAAAAAATAAGTGAAAAGTACTATTATTATAAACATGTCCGTAGCTCAGTGTTAATTATCTTACCAATTTTACTTGTTCTAACTACTTCCACTAGGTAAATGTGCGAGTTAATCAATCACTATGGTAAAGTCTCAGTTATTATTGAGTTAACATCAAAAAGAACACTAATGGACTAATATGGCTTGGATTCCCTGAACATGACTCAGTAAAAATATAGTCAAGAGATTTATTAGGAAATTCTTTCCAAACTAAAACCAGGGAAGAGATATAGGTAGCGGAGAAAATGTAAAGAAATAAAAATTAAAGAAAACTAAAAGTGTTAAATTAAGCAAAAGGACTGATTTATTATAAAAGTATTATCAATCATATGGATAATTCTAAAGATCAAGCCCCTCAAATTTCTGTGTTAAGAAGTTAGAACCCCTGGGGCTGGAGATATAGTCCAGCGGGTAGGGCGTTTGCCTTGCACGAGGCCAACCCAGGTTTAATTCCCAGCATCCCATATGGTCCCCTGAGCACCACCAGGAGTAATTCCTGAGTGTATGAGCCAGGAGTAACCTCTGAGCATCACCTGATGTGATCCAAAAAGCAAAAAAAAAAAAAAAAAAGAAGTTAGCACCCCTTAGAGCCAGAGAGATATCACAGTAGGTTCAATATTTGCCTTGCAGGCAGCTGAGATGGGTTTGATCTGCAGCACCAATGTCTGCTGAACACCTCTAGGAGTGATACCTGAGTACAGAATCATCCACATGTCTGGGAACAGCTGTGTGTGGATCAAAAAATAAGCATTTTGACATTTGGGGGTCGACACTGAAGAAACACCATCTGCAGCACTATTCACAGCAGTTAGAATCTGGAAGCAACCTGAGTGCTTGAGAACAGATGACTGGATAAAGAAACTGGTATGTCTACACAATGCAATACTACACATCTGTTAGGAAAAATGAAGACGTGAAATTGGATTATAGAAGGATTGTCATGTTGTTATTGTCGCAATAATTTTGTTACTAGGTAAAAATAATAATTAATTTATAATAAATAAATAAAAAGAAAAAATAACTTAGAGCCCCACAGTGACTTTTCAATGTTTTTGGGAAATCATAAGAAGTGGAAATGATACTGTCTACCAAAGAGGTAATACTTGACGTGTCTGCCAACAACAATCCCAGGAGACAAAATAATGATCTATTGGTTCCTAAAAGAATACATAGAAAGTACATCAAAACGCTCAGAAGAGAACCCTCAGAACACTAACTTTAATTAATATGAGTCTCCAGTCCTAAAGCTTAGCCAATATATGTATGCAATTTGAAAATGATATCCAGAATAACAAAGGAAAAAATGATGAGCTAGAGAAAGGTTTCACTCATTCTATTTATGTTATGACACATGAGGAAGTAAGAGTCCAAAAAGACTCAAGATGAAAGGACTCATCAATTTACCATACTCACTACTTACGTGTAAGTACACACTATGCCCAAATGCATACTAAACCTAAGTCTGTTGAAAGCTGCATATTTAAGACATCCAATATCAAACTGTTTTTACTTGCCCTTCATCATAAAATATTTATGGAAATAAATGTTAGGACAGAAAAGGGACTTCTATGAAATGATAGTTGGAAATACTCTGCACAAGAACTGCATGCTAAAAGGAGGTTAGGTGATATATACGATAAACTTTCCGTATATATTACAAACCACAATGCCTGAAAAGAAAGAAAGAAAGAGAGAAAGGAAGAGTGTCTGTTACAAAGGCAAGCACATGTTGGGGGAAGTGGTGGAAGTGAGGGTGGGAGGGAAACTCAGGACATTGGTGGTGGGAAGTATAGACTGCTGAAGGGGCAAGTATTGGAACATGCTATGACTAAAATTCAACAATAAACAACCTCGCAACTGTATCTCAAAGAAATTCAATTTATAAACAGGGGTGGATTGGATTTGTAAAATATCTACAAAATATTTCATTTGAATCATAAAGCTTTATATGAGAACTTAATTCAAAAGAGAACCAAATATATATGATGGACATTTAAGGATTCAGTCAAAGCATAACAGCAAAGAATTTTTGGAAGGTTGTGAATGTTCACTCACCATATAAAAATAGAACATTGTTATTTATTTAACCTGAAAGTTGTCCTTAAATCAAGTAGACTGACCTCATTTTATATATTTTTATATATATGTATATATATACACATTTGAAAAACCACTATATAGAAAAGAGGAAGAGAACAAGCACAAGGCAGAAAGCAAGCACACAAAGAGAAAACAATAGCAGAAGAGTGCCCAGAATATAGTAGATTCTCAGTAAATATATTATAACAGTTAAGTAAATAACTTAATACTCAAGGTTGTTTTTCTTTTTTCCTTTTTGGGTCACACCTGACAATGCACAGGGATTACTCCTGGCTCTGAACTCAGGAATTTCTCCTGGCGGTGCTCGGGGGATCATATGGGATGCTGGGAATTGAACCCGGGTCAGCCACGTGAAAGGCAAACACCCTACCTGCTGTGCTATCTTAAATTTTAAAATGTAGTTACTTGAATATTATGTCTTATTTTTTATTACACAAAAGTATGTGCTAGTTCATTTCTAACATTTTTCTTCCATAACTTTGGGTGTACTATCCAAAAGTACTGTGTACTAGACTACAGAAAAAATTTCAACAAATTCTACATAGCTACTCATATTAGCCTTACTCAATGCTTCCAGTTCTGTGAAAATCAAAAGAAATTCCCTTCATTTAATTAGAAAATAAAAGAGTTCCCTTTATTCAAAATGTGAATCTAGAAATAAAATTTATATTATCATATAGTCTGCTAACAATGTGAACATAAAGATAATTACTAATAACCGATATATGAAAATCTACCTAGTTTTTTTTTTTTGCTTTTTGGGTCACACCTGGCGATGAACAGAGGTCACTCCTGACTCTGTTCTCAGGAATTACCCCTGGCAGTGTGCAGGGGACCATATAGGATGTTGGGAATTGAACCCGGGTTGGGCGAGTACAAGGCAATCGCCCTACCCACTGTACTATCTTCCCAGCCCCAACCTACCTAAAATTTTTGAATTAATTCTTGTAGGCTTTAATTCATTAACAGATAATTGAAATTATAATCTTAAATAAACATAAATAAAATAATAATAAAAACTAGAAAAAGTAGCAATATTAGGGAGAGTAAAAAATACGAATAAGCAGAAAAAAGCCAGTATGGTAGAAAGAGAAAAATATAAAGTAACAGAAATTAAAACTATCTGTCTGAATTTGTCCAATTGGGAGAAAAAAGATAACACATAATTACAAATTTTACAAATACATGTAAAATTAAGATTATAACAACAGGTAGGGATCTTAATAATCTCAGTTTTAACTTTAAAAATATCTGAGTTGGTTTCTGATTGGGGAATTTATTAGCTTCCCTCTTTGTTACATAGTACCTCTCACTTTAACCACCTCTCCCTTTTTTAAATAAAAGTTCCTTTTTCAAATATTAAGGATTTTTGGATAAAGTGAAGTAAAGTTTTCGTTCCCTCATTTCTTTCTCATACCCATGAGATAATACAAAATTTGAAAATATCCAGATTTACTGACAACAAACTATATGGAATTCTGACCTTGTCATTCTTAGAAATGGTCTCTTCTAAAATTTTCTTTACTTTGCAAAGAAATCATTATTTCTTATCTTAGTTGCCATGACAAAGAATTCTAGATCCAATGGCAAGAAGCTTAGATACATATCATCTCAGCAAAGGTTATGTTGAGGCTCAATTTTCTTATTCCCACACTGTTTGCTCATGATTAATAATAATAGCTACTTAGATGTATTCTTTAATATGAGCAAAATTAGTGTTTTGGGAAATGTAACCTTGAAATGAATTTAGAAAATGATCAACCTTGAAACTTATAGAATGAATATTCAAGAAGAGTACATAATTATCCAGGTTATAGCTATTAAGCTTCCTTCAAGTTTGCAGGAAGTGAGCATTGGCTATTCTTTAATGAAATTCACTTAATTCCTAGAAACTTTTCAATTCTAGGAATATCATCTTAAATTTATTCTGCAATCACTTTACTCCTACTGTGTTAACAAGCAAATGTAAATGGTTAATATTAGACTATGTTGCCCTTACTTGAAATAATCATTTTACTTTTTTTAAAGTGCAAGATTAACAGTGACTTATTTTTTCCCCTTTGGTACTACTTCTTTGACAGTCATTCATTATAGTAACAAACATAGTCTTAATATCTCTATTCAAATAATAGTGCAAAAATTTTACTAACATATTTAACATAGAGCCTCTTTGCCCAACCTCTTCCACCTCAGAAGGTCTGACTGGTGAGGTTAACCTCTAGGTTGATATCCTAGAGTCTTTTGGAGAGCAGAAGCAAACTCCCTTTCCTTCTATCCAGGTCCTGGCAGCCTCCAGGCTTTAACTCTGCTATATGAAAAGACCCACATTCACACATAAGACCCGCTGCTGGTTCATTCATTCTCTCAGACCAGTAGGTACTTCTCCAGGACAAAACTCTGCTTGTAACTGCTTATACCTTAAAGCACATGGCCACGACAGGTCTACTTACTCAACACATCTTATATTGCACACATTTATACCCCAGTTACTGGGTGAAGGCTGGAAGAATATGAAACAGCAACACCCAGCCCAGTACCTCAGAGACTCACAGCATGGCGAACTGCAAAGATTACCCGCAAAGCATAGAAAAAACAATAGGGATGTCCAATAGAAGCCTACCCCACTCGTGAGTGAAGATAACTGCACATGAGGCTCTACAAGTACCAACCAGCTTTGTTATCTCTCTGAAAAGAACTCTATAGAGACGACTTGATGAGGATTTTCAATTACCTTAAGGAAATAGTGGTAAAGGTAATCAGTGAAGCACTTTCTTTCATACAAAAAGTATGAAAACAAAAATGAGAAAACTATAGGAAATAACAGAAATTAATAGTTTGGGAAATGAAATTTGAAAATCTCAATAAGACTCTGAGCTGCTAAATAATACATTATAGGGACGTGGGTTGGAGGGTTCTTGGGACATTGGTTGGATAAATAAAGGAATTTGGTGGTAGGTGTGGTGCTAGAATAACACATGCATGAAAACTATAATTAACAGTCTTATAAATCAACCTTTAAAAATATGATAAAATATTCTTCAAATTAACTATAGATAAATTATATAAAGCAAATACTCAAAACAGTATTGATTTATTGCATGTGTATATATACATATATTAATATCCTTTATCTAGAAATGCTTCTCTAGGTTTGAATACCCTATATAATTATAAATCTTTTTTTAATTAATACATTATCAATACTTCTGCATAGATATCTATCATCTATATTTTAGAAGAGTATTTAGAATAAAAATTTTGTACATTTAAAAATAATTTTTCTGTCCATACTTTTATGAACCTTGAGATACTGAAATTATCAGTGATATTTCCAACTTTAAGTGAGAAATAGGAAGAGATCAAAATTACAATAAATCATAAAATTTGCAGATACCAAAGAAATGATGGATGTGATAATTTTCTTCTGTATTTCCAATGTGAAATCTAAGTATCAGAGAGAATATTTATCTAACTCATTTCAGATTTTATCACCTTTAGTTATTCTGATTTTTGATAATCAAATTTCCTTAGTTTTGTCAGAGGTCCTGTCAATATTAATATGAATAGTTTACATTTCTTATTTTTCTCATCATACCCATCAGTAAACAAATTTTTAGAGTCAAGTTTCTTAGTTTAATTATAATATCTTGTGTAAAAGTCTGAAAAGTGGGAATGTAATGTATATGATTATTACAAATACTATAATTCTTGAGAAAATAGCTATGCTTTTTTTTAAAAGAAGAAGGCAGAAGGAAAGTATGAGAGGGCTATTTAACAAATCACCCAAAAAATGCCCTTACTAGTGTAAATCTTGGCAGGCATCGGGGACTTCTTATGTTCTGCATTAATTCTTTATTTGTAACCTAAAAATCCAGAAAAGTTAGCTTTCCTCATATGATCTAGGTAATTTCTACTTGTGCTCCATCTCATAACCATGCATATTCAATGCAGACTAAGAGAAATCTAATGATAAAGATGCCTCCTGGTTTTCAAAAGTATATATAATAAACTTTAGTAATGAAACCTTCAAGATTTTCTCCTAATGACTAGAATCCAAATTTCCAACTTAAATCACTGTTCAGTCCTGTTATTTTTTAATGTTATATATAATATATACCTAACATTTTCCCCAAATACTAAGCAAACAATAAGGGCTATTTAGGTGCTTTATTAAATTTCTAAGAAAATAATTTGCTTTTTATTTTGAAAAGTATTTTTTCAGACAATTAGAAATGTAACCAAATATTTTAGACTTAATAGAACAAAATACCACCTTAATATGTTTTTAGCTTAGAAATAACTAAAAAAATTAAATTACACACTCAGTTGGAAGAGTAAACATATTTAAGTGTTTCACAACATGTGATCACTATCTGGTTAATGATATATTTTACTATATCGTTTTATCTTTCAAGTGATGACACAATAAAAAGAGATAGTTTTTGCAATATCTTGAAAGATCATCAGAAGTAATGAGATAAGAAATACTATGTTTACCTAGTTAGAGATATTCCAGAGATCTAGAATGGGGAATCTAAAATGTGCCAAAATAGAAATAGGGTTTTACAGTTGGAACACAAATGGATTTCTCTGAAAAATAAGGAAGGTCTTGAAAACCTCTTTTAATTCTACCACATCCTACATGGTCTAATAAAAATTGTATGTCTCATGAATCTAACACTATACTCACCAAACACTCATGGATTCTTCCTCCCTGACATTGTTTGAAAGAATTATAAATAGATTCATAACAAATATTAAAATAATCTATACATTTGTGACTTAATATGAAAAAATGTATTATTTTTTAATATACAAAGAATATATTTGATTAAGTTAAAGACATATTTAAGTAGTGTATATTCTTACATAAAGAGATCCAGAGGTAGTTATAAATATTTTATTGACTTCTCTATATCTGATATTTTTATGGATTTATTTCCATATAATATATTTATTTATATTACATTAATATTTTAATAATAGTCTCTTTGAAGTAACAGTTATCATTAATTGACATAACTTTAGTATTATTGCATGTATTATTTAAAACCTAAAATATAGAACAGAGAGCAAAAAACAAAATGATTGACACAATGTTATATATACCCAAGCCCAGAGAATGCTACTGCAAACATTGTTAATTTATTTTAAAACATTATACACACCGTAGCACTGCACTGTCATCCCATTTTTCATCTATTTTCTCGAGAGAGCACCAGTATCGTCTCCATTGTTAGACTTGTTGTTACTGTTTTTGGCATATTGAATGTGCCATAGGTAGCTTGCCAGGCTCTGCCATTTGGGCAGGATACTCTCGGTATCTTGCTGGGCTCTCCGAGTGGGACAGAGGAATCAAACTCAGGTTGGCCGCATGCAAGGAAAATGCCCTACCTGCTGTGCTATCACTCCAGTCCATTATAGGCATTATGATTTAAAATTGTTTCAATATCATTTTATGCACAGAACATTTCAACACCACACCCATCACCATCATGTCCCTCTCTAGCTTCCTCCCCCCACCACTACGAGAATAATTTCAATTCATATTTTAGCTTTCTAAGTAATTACTATTCCAAGGATATGCACTCGTATGTCAATAATCACCACAGAGTAGGGCCCAAAAACTGAAGACAGAGAGAAAAAGAGAAAGCTCTGAGGAGTACAGCTTAGTACTGGACTCTGAACTACCGGTGTTCCTGTTTTTGATGCTTAAGAGTTCACAACAAACCCAACAAATCAGAGCTAAACAAACCCTATAAGAAATCACAACTGAGTGCTTTCTGCACAGTATTAGAGGTAGAGCATTTGAGGTCATAGCCCTGTGATTTCCTAACTAAAAACCTACCTAACAATAGTTTAGAAAGTTTATTTTAGGAAGTTAATTATATACAAATACATACATACAATATAACATACAAGTCACAAAGTGGTGAAACAGAAGTAAGTGAATTACTACAATGTCACTTTTCTTATTGTTTGTAATGTAAAATCAACTTATTCTTTAAAAATGTCATGATTTAAAGTAAAGTAACAGTATAATAGTTATCAATAAAATATGATGCACTGTTTTGTCTAAACATAGAAATACTATTACTAGTAGCACTGTAGCACTGTTGTTCCATTGTTCATCAGTTTGCTCGAGTGGGCACCAGTGATGTCTCTACTGTGAGACTTGTTACTGTTTTTGGCATATCTAATACGCCAAATGGGTAGCTTGCTAGGCTCTGCCATGTGCTCGGGATATTCTCGGTAGCTTGCTGGGCTCTTCAAAAGGGACGGAGGAATCGAACCCGGGTCGGCCACATTCAGTATTTTTGCCTTTAACATTCTAAAGGAGAATAATACTTTTAAAAGATATGTTAAATGTGCCATGTTTTTATAATGCTTTATTTGAGGCCTTATCTATTATATTGCAGATCATCCTTTTGTATCATGTATTACCCAAAAATCATATAAGAAATTTAGTTCAATTATTCATTCCAGAAATATGTGTCTTCTCATTAAGAATAAGTTACAATTATTTGATATTATGATTATTCTTATACTATATCATGATTTTCATTTTTTTAACTTTTAGAAAATTGGAGCCATGTAAGTTACCAATAGCTAATACCTTTGGAGGACCGATGATCACTGTCTTTCTAGCCTAAAATATTGCTTGTATTAGCTTCCACTACATATTTGATGCTTTTGTGTATGTTGGGGGTGGTGGAGGGGGAACACCTGGAGGTGCTCAGGGCTTAATCCTGGCTCTTTGGCCAAGGATCATTCCTGGAGAGCTTGGGGGACCTTAATGTGTATGGAGGATCAAGCTCAGATTGGCTGAGTTCAAGGCAAACACCGTATCCGCTGTATTATCACTCTGCCCCAAGCTTTTTTCTTTTTTTAAAATATTGTAAGGGAAGCTTTCTATTTTATATATTTTCATATGAATTCTTTAATAATAAGTTGAGTCATGTAATTCTTAATGCCCAATATGTTTGTACACTAGAAAAAAATATACTTAAATTGTTTTAATATTATTTTCTTATAAGAAATTTCTATTTAAATGGTAAAATTAAATTTTCAATTGATTTAAATTGTTTTAATATTATTCTAGTTAAAAAATCTTATAGAATTTTTGATCAAGTGAAAAAATAAATAATAGGATAACTAATGGGGATACAAATTAATGAACCTTAAGAACCTTACTTAATCCAGTACAGAAAATTAGTTCTTAAGAAATTTCTTGGTAATCTACTATCAACCTGTTCAGTTTCAAAAATAGTAAACATTGATATTGGCCCCAGAGTAAGCCACATCTTTGTTACCATGTTTTCAGTGTTTAACTTATAATTAAGCACTTGAAATACTTGAGAATATACTTATTAGGACATCAGTACACTGCATAATAATTCTCTCTCCACACAATAAATATTTTGAATGTGTCAGCAAGAGCCAGAGAGTAACAAGTTGCTTTGTAAATAGTGAGTTGCTCTCATCATTATCTTCACTCTGTTCTGCTTAGGAACCAATGTTGAGATTATGTAAATTAAAGTACTTTATCATGTTTTATTTCCTTACTTGATTCTATACATTAGGAATGGAAATTGAATTCTCTGCAAAATTTGAATCAAAGAGTTTTCTACGAATACTGTGTGCATTCATAAAAATAAAAATACATGAATATAAAAGCCAAAGCCAGTGAATTTTTCAAGATAGAGAGGTCTGTGGGCTGAAAATTTAAGCTTCTCAGAATGGTGGCAGGCAGATTCCCTTCCTATCAGAGAAGCCCAGAAACTGCTCAGCCAGACCTTCTCCAACATACAGACCGGTCCCACAGCTCTCAGAGCACACGGTCTAATATGCCACGTCCACGTCATGACACCTCCTCCACATTTCACGATGTTCCTACTAACATCTAGTAGGACCACAGAAAATTTGATGGGAAAGTTGCATAGAAGACCACCTAGCTCAGTGTGTATAAACAATAACACAAAAGGCTCAATCAGAACTAACCAACTCAGCAAATCCTCAGAAAATGACTTTGAAATACCATTATGAGATATAACAATTATTAAAAATTGAATTTTATTTATCTATTTTCTGATAATTCTATTTGCTATTTTGTTGTAATAAGCAATATGAAGTAAATTTGTTTGTGTATGGTAAGAGGGCAGGTTTGAGAGAGTGTTTAGGAAACTGGGACATTGATGAAGAAAGAGGTCATACAGCTTATGGATTGGTATTGAAACATTAAATACCTAAAAGACCAAAACAACTGTATTATGAACAACTTTCTAAATCTTGGTGCTTAAATTTTATATAAATATGTGTATATTTATATAAAGTATTTTATACTGAGAGTATCTCGCCTGCACAGCAGAGCCTGGCAAGCTACCCATGGCACATTCGATATGCCAAAAACAGTAACAAGTCTCACAATGGAGATGTTATTGGTGTTTGCTTGAGCAAATCAATGAACAATGGAACGACAGTGCTACAATGCTAATATATATTATATATATTACATAATATATGTAAATATATATTATATGTATGATATCTTTACATATGGAGATAACCACTGGACTAGAGCTGTTACCAACTGGATTCCACGGGATGTCAAAAGAATGCCTGGCCACCCACCTATGAGATGATCAGACTTCTTCGTCAAGACCCTGAATTTATGTTTTGAGGCTCTTCGTGTTCCTGAAGCAAGCAGACGCCATTGGGATAAAAGTAGCATGCAACAGGGAGACATTAGTAGCACCCACTCAAGCAAATTGATGAGCAAAGGGATGACAAATGACAAGTGACATACTACATATATGTATTACTAAGGTTCTTTAGGAAAACAATATCACAGCAATTATAACACTTTAGGAATAACTGTTATAATCTTTAAGATTTTAAATTTTGTCTCTCATTTTATAGATTAAATTGGTACCCAGAGGCAAATAATTTCTTCCCAATCACAAATCATTAGAATTAATTTAGAACTCAAACCATCTTATGACCCAAATATGCAGGTTAGTAAACAATCCCTTTTTGAGAAATATTTTTTACTAACATAAAAATAACTTTTAGTATATTACTAAAATATGTATTATATAATCATATTTATATATTTTCTCAAATATTACTATAGTCAGCATTTTGTAACCATGACTTCTCAAGACAGTGGTTTGCATTTGAATTATTTTTCACTGTAATTAGTAATTTTCATTTTTATTTTAACTATTTAGAATAGGTAAAATTTATAAAAAGCTTAACATAAAATCTCTTATAGTTTCGATAAATAAATTTACTTTGCCATCACCACCACTATTGTGCCCCGGACCCTTCACCTCTATTTTTAAGCCACTTTGCACTTCCTCTTCCTACCTTTTCCCTCCCCAAATTGACAAATAATCTTAGTCTTGCAACAAAAAGTCCCAAATTATTGCTGGCAATTTATACTATATTTTTCCTCGTTTTATTGCTCTATATATCCACAGAGTGTGAGGTCATCCTGTATTTTGTTCTCCAGAATTGTTTCCCTTTGCTTGATGTCCTTCAGTTTCTCAAAATATTCCATTTTGTGTATATACCACATTTTGTGGAGTTTTTAAATCCAATTATTTATCACTGCCCATTTGGGTTGCTTCCATATACTGACTCTGTGCTACAATGAATATTACTACAAAAAAATTCAAAAATAACTTCACAGGGGGCTGGAGCAATAGAACAGCGGGTAGGGCTTTTGCCTTGCACTCGGCCAACCTGGGTTCAATTCCCAGCATCCCCTATGGTCCCCTGAGCACCGCCAGGAGTATCTCCTGAGTGCATGAGTCAGAAGTAACCCCTGTGCGACGCTGGCTGTGACCCAAAAAGAGAAAAAAAACAAAACTTCACATTATAAGTGGGGTAGGATAGTAATTATACAAATACTCAGAGGAAATAATCACTATTTGGACATATTCACTGACATGTATGCCTTGTTCATTTTGGTCATCGAAATGTTCATCTTAAAGTGAAATATTTTAGATGACTAACCAATCGATTGATGTTTCTATAATTATTTTATATTTTTAAAATATAAAAGTGTAGTTTTAATAATTGAATATATCAAATTTATTAAAAGAAAATTTTAATAATATACTTTCAATACCACTGTCTTTAAAATACAGGTGTCTCCAATATTAATTGTGTATTTCTGGAAATGCTTTCATCTAAAATGTGTCTATAAAATTAGCATACAAAACTTCAGACAATTATGACATTTTAGTTATGTGTCTAATAGCCTAAGAAGGTAGCTCTGGGTTTTCAACATCCTCCTTTCATAGCTCTGGTCTATTTCTTTCTTTTTTTTTTCTTTTTGGGTCACTTCCAGCAATGCAGAAGTGTTACTCCTGGCTCATGCACTCAGGAGTTACTCCTAGTGGTGCTCACTCAGGGGACCATATGGGATGCTGGGAATCGAATTCGGGTCGGCCGGGTGCAAGGCAAATGCCCTACCCACTGTGCTATTGCCCCAGTCCCTGGTCTATCTCTTGATTGTCTTGTTCGATGATGTCCTTGTGCCCCACGGATCTTGTTCATAGATCAGTGCTCCCTGATTTATCGCTGGTGTCTTTGCTCTTTTCTTCCTCAGCTGTTCTTTGTTCCCTGTCATCTATAAAAGAACTGCTGCTTGTTTGCTGTTCCTTGGGAACACCCATGACTGTGTCAGTATAGAGTCAAAGAGGGAGTTACTTAAACTGTTTTCCTTTTGTACATTCTTGTTATCTCAGTTCTTAGCTATTTTTGTTATCTATTTAACTAGATACACCATGTGCTGGGGAGATGCAAAATCATTAATTAGATCGAAAATCACTTGTTAAATTTAGATTTAACTCACTCAATTACCTAGTTGTGCCAAAGCTTTCCCTTGCACTTACAGTGTAGTGGTAAGATTATCCAAATTCAAAAGTTAATAAAACAGAGTCGCATAATCATATATTCACTAAAATAGAATATATATATATGTACATATATATACACACACACATATATATACACAGAGTGTATATATACACACATAGTATATATATATACATATATATATATATATTTGCTTTTTGGGTCACACCTGGCAATGCACTGGGGTTACTCCTGGCTCTGCACTCAGGAATTACTCCTGGCAGTGCTCAGGGGACCATTGGGATGCTGGGAATCAAACCCTGGTCACCTGTGTGCAGGGCAAACACCCTACCTGCTGTGCTATTGCTCCAGCCCCTAAAATAGAATATATTTAAGAGAGAGCGAGAGTGGGCATGAGAAGAAAAGCTCCTGCCATAGAGGCAGACTGGTGGCGAGAGTCTTAGGAGGGAGAGGACGGAGACTGAGACATTGGTGGTAGGAAATATTCATGGGGGAAGGGATGAGTCCTGGAACATTATGACTGAAACTCAATCATGACAACTATATAACTGTGTATCTCACTGTGATTCATTTAAAAATAAATAAATTTAATATCAAAAACATTTAATTAGTAAAATAAATGTTAAAAATCTAATGAATTTACAAAAACACTAGGAAATGATTGTTTAAAAATGGTGTATATTTTTTAAAAAGAGAAATTATTTTTATAAATAAAATAACAATATTATGGAACGTGTTATATTTTATAAGGCAACAACATTGTTATCTTTTTTTTCTTTTATCTTAATCAGTGCCCTTTTTTAGTTGCTCCACCAAATTTTCTTTTCTGGTTAAAAAAACTACATAACAGCAGAATACATAGATTTTATTTTTACATTTAGTTCTAACCTTTTTTGTTCACTGTTCTTAGACATGTCTTAGTTTGAAAAATCTTTCGAACATAAGGATGCTTACTAGAAGTGATCATGGTTTTCAAACGTTTTTCTTTTGCTCCTTTTTGGCTTATTTTGCTGGTTTGGAGGATAGATTAAGTGAAAAGACAACAGTTGTTTTTGTATGTCTGGTCCTTTCATTGTGTACTGTGTAAAACACAAGAAAGTCAAAAAAGTTATCTGTATTTGGTGATTTGATTTATTCTAGCTTTTCCCTCTTTTATTCAAATATTGCTAGAGCAATAGCACTGTGGTAGGGCGTTTGCCTTGCATGCAGCCTACCTGGGTTCGATTCCTCTGTCCATCTCGGAGAGCCCAGCAAGTTACCAAGAGTATCTTGCACGCACAGCAGAGCCTGGAAAGCTACTTGTAGCATATTCGATATGCCAAAAACATTAACAAGTCTCACAATGGAGATGTTACTGGTGCCTGCTCGAGGAAATCGATGAACAACTTGACGACAGTGCTACAGTCCTACAGTGCTTTATTCAAATAAAAATGTAAAAGTCCAGAGAAGGGAAATTATAATTTCAAAAGTGGGATGCCGTACAAATGATGAGTGTATTTATTAGGCTTATGTTCAATCCGCAACACTTATGATACCTAGGTTGTTGGTAGGTACAAACCTGGAGGATCCTGAGCACCGCTTGGTGGCCCTGGTTGTCTCCAGTGCTGCAGGACTCCAGCAACATCACACTGAAACAACCTAGTTGGAATAATATTATATGTCTACACATCTAAATATGTATATGTAGATATGTATATCTGTATATGTGTGCATATATATGGTATATCCCTCTCCTAGAAATGGAAATGTGAACCAAAGGAAAACACAGAAATATTTTGAACAATAATATGTTCTCAAAGAAGAATGAAAAGATGTGAGAATTACTTGGGTTATTGCAAGTTTATAGGTGATGATGGGTAAAACCTCACTCCATATTAATTATACCCAAAGAGAAGAATCTTTAAATTTCCAAGAATATTTCAAACACAAGAACTAGAGGTGTGTCAATAATAGAGGCTTATAAAAGAATAAAGATAAAGTGACAGAATCCTGAAGTGAAAAAAAAATCAAGAAATAGAAGGAATTTGAGAAAAAAAACTAGAAAAACAAAATTTAAATAATAAAAATGTTCAAAATTTTAATGCATTTGTCTTTAAAATATAATTGATTTTCATCAGTGTTAGAAGCCAAAGCTACCTGTCAAAATTTTAAAGAAAAATGCTATGTAAGAGAGACTTTGATGATCTAAATATTGCTTGTCAGTATATTTGATTTTAAAATTCAGAAGGAACAGCTTTGCTGATAATATACAAAATTTACGTCTATTATCCAATTCATTCTTTTATTGGGGTGGCAGAATATCTCCACTAAGTTGAGTATTCATTTTCCCTAACTCCAGGCATTGTTGTTGAGAACCTGTAAAAATTAATAACACTCAATTTATGCTTTTCATCGTATTACTTTTTTCTTATTAATTTATATACCCATCCGGACAATGATCAACACTAAAACTTAATGTAATTGCTTTTTCTTTTATCTATCAAATTCAGTTTAATCAATGATGTTCATTTTTAATATGTACAAGAAAATATGCAAGGTGATATTAACAATAACATAAAAAGAAACTTGCTTTTGTGAATGAAAGTTCAAAGACAAAAATAAATAGAATGTGTTGAGGAAAATGCCACTTTAGAGGAAGATGTGATGTATAAAGAGTCAAACCCTTTACGAGGGGGTCTCCCCAACATAAGAGATGCTTTAAACTAGTCCAGATGAAGAATAAAGTCATTTCAATTGGAAAAAATTTTAATTTCAAGCAGAAGAAGAAAAGTGACACAGTAAAAACAATTACAAAAGTGAATGAGAAATAATATGTAGAGGGATAGCAAACATTGTTGACACAAAAAGAAACCAGCTCAGAAAAAAGACCTTCCACCATGGCAATAACTCTGATATTATAAATAATAAACAGAGTCATTGAAGACATTCAAGAAAAGTTATCAGTATTGATGATAGTGTTGGTTGTTTTGCATAAGTTATTATATTTTTAATTTTCACTATGAAACACAGGCAAGTGTCTCTCCAGTAAAAAGTCAGTCATGGAAATCTTGTATGAACATTCAAATAAGTGTATTGAAACTGAAAATTTCCATAACTTTTTGCATACTGAGTGGATTTTCATAGTTGATACAGCAGTCAGTCAATTGCAGTATGTTCTTTGCCATTTATCTGCTGCTGACAATGGGAATTACTGGAATAAGTAATACAGACTGACCAAAGTTATAAGGATGTGAGGGCTGTGTAGTTTAATGCATAGCAGACAATGTATACTAGAATACCTCTTCACCCTAAAAACAAAAAAAACAAGACAGCTATGCGTGCAACTTCAAAAGACGTCTTGTTAAGCTGCAAAACTTTAGAGCCAAATAAATGATCCCATCACCATACTTATATACAACTTATTTCTCAAACTACTCTTAACGCTTCCTGAGTTTGTGACTTTTTGAATTTATTATGTGTAGATTCTCCACCTCTCACAGGCATTTTTTTTCTATAAAATTTACTCTTGAGGGGCCTGGAGATTTAGTACAGCAGGTAGGTTGCTTGTTTCACACGTGATCAATTCAGGTTCAGTTCCTGTCACCCTATATAGTCCTCCATGTATTGTCAGGAGTGATGCCTGAATACAGAGCCATGAACAACCCCTAAGCATCATAGAATATGGCCCTAAAACAAAACGAACAACAACAACAAAAATTAGTCTTTACTCTTTTGCTCAAGTTTGTCTATGTTATAAAATGTTATAAAGTTTATGTAAGCAAAATCATGTATGTATACCCATAAATCATTTCATATTTTATGTCATAGTTCACTGGAGAAATTTGAAGATTAACTATTTAGAAGGTGGGAAGGGCAGGCAAAAGTCAGAAGTACTATTGGTACAGGTCACTTTTCTCACATTCATTTGAAAAATACAATTATAAGCCATGTGTCATAATAATAAGAGTTCTCCTGAATTCCAGTTTAAAGAACACAAGAAAAAATTTTTCAGCTTTAATAGTAGAACGAAATGCAATATAAACATCTTTATTAAATGTTGGAAGACTATTTTAAAAAATCACAGTAGAGAAACATAATAAAAGTATTATGCAAAAATGGGATCACTAAAGCATTCAACTATTCTTAATCTGCTCAATTAATGCAGGGTTTGTTTAAGTTAAAATAAGTCAAAAATACAAAATATTTTTTTGTACTCAATAGCCACTGAATAAAATGTAGAAATTTATTTAATCATATAATAGTACTGGACTGAAGTTTTGGAGGAATACTTATCTCAGTATACTATATGGGCTAAATAAATTGATATTACATTCAATGGATTAAAATAAAACAAAATTGTGTTAGATTTCTATTGATGTATAATAAATAATCATTACTTTAATGAATTGGGGATCCACAGATCTCTTAGTTTCTGTGGGCCAGAATAGTAAGCACAGATTAAACTGATGTTCTACTTTCTGTTTACAAGGATATAATACAGTGTGTGTCTAGAATTTTTTCTCATCGGAGACTGATGAGGAATAAGCTACTTTCAGACTTCCTCATATTTTTTTTAATTTTTTAAAATTTTAGTGAATCACCGTGAGATAGTTACAAGCTTTCATGTTTGGGTTACAATCTCACAATGATCAAACACCCATCCCTCCACCAGTGCACATTCTTCACCACCAATATCCCAGGTATACCCCCACTTTCCCACCATTCCCCTGCCTCCATGGCAGACAATATTCTCCATAAGAGAAGAAAGAGACATTAAAAAAATAATCCCGTTCACAATAGTACCTCAGAAAATCAAGTACCTTGGAATCAGCTTAAGCAAAGAGGTGAAGGACCTATACAAGGAAAATTACAAAACACTACTTCAAGAAATAAAGGAGGACACTAGGAAATGGAGACACATTCCCTGCTCATGGATAGGGAGAATTAACATTATCAAAATGGCAACACTGCCAAAAGCACTATACAAATTTAATGCAGTCCCTATCAGGATATCCATGACATATTTTCAAAGAAATAGACAAAACTCTCCTGAAATTGATATGGAACAATAAACATCCACGAATAGCTAAAGCAATCCTTGGAAAAAAGATGGGTGGTGTGACCTTCCCCAACTTCAAACTCTACTACAAAGCAGTACTAATTTTAACAGCATGGTATTGGGATAAAAACAGACCCGCAGACCAATTGAACAGAGTTGAATATCCTGTCACAGACCCCCAAATATATGGCCACTTCCTCATATTCTTGCAGAATTCATTTCATCTCAGATGTAAGAAATACAGAAATTTGCTCTTCAAAGACAGCAACAAACAGAGAGAATTTTGCAGTGGAGGCACCATATCTTACACAACCATCAAAATGTAGTCAATACCTCTTATTCTCTACAGTCTGAGATCCTATTGACACTCGAGGGAGGTTATTAATAAAATCAGTTATTAATAAAAGCGCAGAGAGTCTCTTGCCTGCACGCCTGGCTGTCTTCCCCCGGGCCCCTCGGAGGGGATGGGCTCCAGCTTCCCTCCCCGCCCCAAGCAGAGCTCCAAGTGGCCAAAGACTACGGGAACCTAGCCACAGCCATGTTCAAGGCCTTTTTCCACAAGTTCGTACAAGCCTCACGCATGAAAGTACCGGCAGAGGAACTCAGGTATGTGTAATCTCATCAATGGCCAACTTCCAGAGACTTAAAAGCAAGCTCCTAGAAGCGATATCTTGATATCTTATAACCTACTTTTCTCTCTAGGAGAAACTAGGAAGCTACTGAGTTCCTGCCCACATGGGACAGCCTCGAAAGCTTCCCATGGTGTATCCATATGCCAAAGCCAGTAACCAGCTGAATCTCATTCCCCTGACCCTAAAAGAGCCTCTAATGTGGCACTGTTGGGAAGGCTGAGAAGAGAGAGGCTTCTAAAATCTCAGGGATAGGACAAATGTAGAGGTTACTGAGACCGCTCGAGCAACTCAACGATCAACAGGATTTCATGATTCGTGATTCGTGAATTAAAGCACAAACATTTAGACACAGAAATTATGGAGATCACATTAAAGTCAGATCATAAGAAAAAAATTCACAGTACTTGAAATTTTTTTATGGGATGACTTGTAATGCTAATTTTTATGTCTATGTCATTCAGAAATCAAAAAGAAATATATACAAAATCATTAAAATACATATTTTCGGGTTCGATTTCCAGCATTCCTGAGCACTGCCAGGTGTAATTCCTGAGTGCAGAGCCAGGAGCAACCCCTGTGCATCACCGGGTGTGATCCAAAAAGCAAAAGAAAAAAAAATGGTTTATGAGATAAGGCACTTGTCAATCTTGGTTCAATTTCTGAGACCAGTTCAGACACAAGCATGTATAAGTAAATACTAGAAATAAAACGTTAATACTAAAAAGACGAGCTGAAAGTTAATTTAAGATTGGTCAGAGAATATAGTCAGTTTCATTGTGCTTCAAAAGGATAAAAAGTTTGAACACTACCTAAAGAATGGTCTATGAGTAAAGACTGAGATGAGATGAAAAGACAGGTAAGGGTGAAGGCTAGAGTTGAGCAGAGCGATTTTATTTAGAAAAATAACAGTGGCCTATATATGCCAGTGAGAGTATAGTTAATATGCATTGTACATGAAAACACAGTTTTGTTTTTGACTTGAAAGACTTGGAAGATTCTTGAATCACAGTCATTTATTCATCTGAATTTTGACAACAAAATCAATTACTTAAGGGAACAATATGCATAAGCCTTCAGGGTAAATGCAAATCTGAAAAGAATTTTTCTTTTCATTATAGCCATTTCAGGAATCATTTCATAGTCCTGAAGGCAGGACACAAAGTTGTGATAAAGTTAGAGAAGTCTCAGACAACAACATATAACATATAATAGGATGACAGAAAACAAAGACCTTAAAGTCAGTGGCATATTTGTTGTAACAGATAGCAAGGGCAAGGATAAAATGTGTTGCTACTTAGAAGAAAATGGCTAGATCAAAGTGATATAGAGAAAGCAATAGTTACATCAGTTCTGTTACTTGAAGAAATCAGTAAATTGTACAATTTTAGATAGTGAGGTCTGATAAAGAAAATCAAATGAATGGTATGTTATGTTTTCAAAGTTAAGGTTTGCAGAAGAATTATCACATAATTAAGATGTTAGGGAAATGAAAGTCTTGATCATTTATTTCAGTTGCCAAATATCCTTTTTCATGTATGTAATTAATAAAAATTAGAAAGAAAATCTATATTAAAGATATCACTTCCACCTTGTCGCGGAGGCCACTCCAGACCAGCGCCTCCCCATCCCCCGCATCTTGAACAGGTGAGGACCGGCCAGGAAACGCTTCCCTGCACTATGCGGACCTGCGAGAAAGTGCGACCCCGCCAGGAAGATTCTGGGGGCGTGGCCTGTATTTCAGTGGGCGTGGTCTCAAAGTGGGCGTGGCCTTCTGTCAGACAGGGCGGCAGATATTATCTCCACAGATATTATCTCTGACCTTAGTACAATAGGTATTGTCTATTTCTTTGAAAATCACTTTAATCATCTCAATCACCTATGCAAAATACCCACTAGCTTAGTCTAACTTTATACAACCTATCACTGAATAAGGGAAGCTTAGCACAAACAGAAACCCTCCTTCCCACAACAAGAGGGAACAGGAATAAAGAACCACAAAGCTCAGACTCTACACTTCCATATCAAGATGAAGAAGCAGCGAAAATCCCCTCCACCAAGAGAAGGAAATGAAAAGATTCCAGAAACATCATCAGGGGCTACTCACATCTACGACCTCTCAGATAAACAATTCAGAGAGGAAATATGGAAGAGAGTCGACCTATTACAAGCAACCATGGAACAGACATCCAATAAGCTACCGGAGTTGATGAATGAAGCACTGCAACGGTCTACCAAGAAAATGCAGGAAGAAATGAGAGCAGAAATTTCAAACCTACGAACGGAAGTCACACAAATAAAGGAATCGGTAGATGAACTAAAAATCTCATTAGATGGCCTCAACAGTAGAATGACTACAGCTGAAGACAGAATCAGCGACCTAGAAGTTGAGCTACAGAAAGCTTATAGTCAGCAACAAATCATGGCCAAAGACCTCAAAATGGCTATAGAACGAATCAGAGCCCTGGGGGATGACTTCAAGAGAAACAACAAAAGAATCATTGGAGTACCAGAACCACAGGGAAGTAACCCCAATGAAAAAAAACACAGTCAAAGACATCATTGCTAAGAAATTCCCAGAGCTGGAGAAGGCAGGCATCCAGATACAAGGAGTCCGAAGAGTACCAGCAAAAAGAGACCCAAATAAAAAGACTCCAAGGCATATCATAGTCAGAATGACGGATGCTATGGATAGAGACACAATTCTGCAAGCAGCAAGGTCAAAGAAGGAAATCACATACAAAGGAGCACCCCTCAGACTTACAGCAGATCTGTCAGAGGAAACCCTCCGAGCCTGAAGACAATGGTGGGACATAGTGAAAAAACTCAATGAAATGAATGCCTCACCTAGAATACTTTATCCAGCTAAACTCTCACTCAAACTCGAAGGAAACATACACTACTTCTCGGACAAACAACAGCTCAGGAACTTCATAGACTCAAAACCAAACTTGAAAGAAGGTCTAAAGGGGCTACTGTGAGACAAGTAGGAGCCCCATAAGAACAACAAATCCCACAGAAAGATGACACAAAACCCCATCACAATAATCTCTCTCAATGTCAACGGCCTAAATGCACCTATCAAGAGACACAGAGTGGCAAAATGGATCCGGATATTAAACCCAACATTCTGTTGCCTGCAAGAAACTCACCTGAACAAACAGAGTAAACATAGACTCAAAGTCAAAGGATGGAAAACAATCCTCCAAGCAAACAATTCCCTTAAAAAAGCTGGAGTGGCCATCCTAATATCCAACAACATAGATTTCAGGTTGAAAAAGACTAAAAGGGATAGCGAAGGTCATTTTCTGTTTATCAAGGGATATGTACAACAGGAAGAAATAACACTCTTAAACATATATGCACCTAATGAGCAACCAGCTAAATATTTAAAACAACTCCTAACAGACTTCAAAGATGACATCACTAACAGCACAATAGTAGTCGGAGACTTCAATATGGCCTTATCGCCTCTAGATAGATCGACAAGAACAAAACTCAACAAGGAAACACTGACTCTGAAAGAAGAAATTGAAGAGAAAGGCCTACTAGACCTATACAGGGCCTTACACCCCCAAAAGAAAGAATACACATTCTTTTACAGTGCACACAGAACATTTTCTAAAATAGACCATGTACTGGGCCCCAGAACATACCTCAATAGAATCGGAAAAATAGAAATTGTATCAACCATCTTTTCAGACCACGATGCGCTGAAGATAGAAGCTAACCAGTCACTGACACGGAGAATCAAATCAAACACTTGGAAATTAAACAATTCAATGTTGAACAATGAGTGAGTCAGGAAGGAAATCAAGGAAGAAATAAAAAAATACTTAGAAACAAATGAGAATGAATACATGAGCTGCCAAAACCTATGGGATGCAGCTAAAGCCGTGATAAGGGGAAAATTTATAGCTCTACAAGCATTCCTCCGGAAGGAAGAAAGGGCCCACATAGACAGCTTGACTTCACGACTCAAGACCTTAGAAAAGGACCAGAAAAAGGAACCCAAACCAGATCGAAGGAAAGAAATAATAAAAATTAGAGCAGAAATTAATGACATGGAAACCAAAAAGACAATCCGAAAGATCAATGAAACAAAGAGCTGGTTCTTCGAGAAAATAAATAAGATTGATAAACCACTAGCAAGACTCACAAAGAAAGAAAGAGAGAGAACCTAATAAATCGAATCAGAAATGAAAAGTGGGGCATCATAACAGAAACCAGTGAGATTCAAAAGATCATTAGAGACTACTTTGAAAGTCTGTATGCCACAAAACAGGAGAACCTAAAAGAAATGGATGGGTTCCTCGATTCCTACAATCTCCCAAGACTGAACAAAGAAGACTTGGAATACCTGAATAGACCCATCAATATTAAGGAAATTGAAACTGTAATCAAAAACCTCCCCAAAAACAAAAGCCCAGGCCCAGATGGTTTCACTGGCGAATTCTTCCAAACATTTAAAGAAGACCTGTTGCCTGATTTCCTCAAACTTTTCCAGGAAATTGAAAAAACAGGAACTCTCCCAAACAGTTTCTATGAAGCACACATCTCCCTAATACCAAAAGCAAACAAAGACACCACTAAGAAAGAAAATTATAGACCAATACCCTTGATGAACACCAATGCTAAGATCATCAACAAAATACTAGCAAATAGGATCCAACAACTCATCAAAAAGATCATACATCACGACCATGTGGGATTCATCCCGGGGATGCAAGGATGGTTTAACATTTGGAAATCAATCAACATAATCCACCATATCAACAAAAGTAAAGATAAAAACCATATGATCATATCAATAGATGCAGAGAAAGCATTCGACAAGATCCAACATCCTTTCATGATGAAAACCCTCGCCAAAATGGGGTTTGGAGGAACTTTCCTCAAGATAGTCGAAGCCATCTATCACAAGCCTACGGCAAGCATTATCCTCAATGGGGAAAAACTAAAGGCCTTTCCTCTCAGATCAGGCGCAAGACAAGGATGCCCACTCTCACCACTCCTCTTCAATATAGTACTGGATGTACTTGCAATAGCTATTAGACAAGAAAAAGATATTAAGGGCATCCAGATAGGAAAGGAAGAAATCAAACTCTCACTATTTGCAGACGATATGATACTATATCTAGAGAAGCCTAAAGCCTCTACTAAGAAACTCTTAGAAACAATAGATGTATACAGTAAAGTTGCAGGCTACAAAATCAATACCCAAAAATCCATGGCCTTCATATATGCAAACAATGAGGCAGAAGAAAGGGTCATGAAAAAAGCAATCCCATTCACAATCGTGCCCCAGAAAATCAAGTACCTCGGAATCAACTTAACCAAGGAAGTAAAAGACTTCTACAAAGAAAACTACAAAACGCTACTCCATGAAATCAAAGAAGACATGAGGAAATAGAAACATATACCCTGCTTGTGGATAGGGAGAACCAATGTTGTCAAAATGGCAATACTCCCCAAAGCATTATATAGATTCAACGCGATCCCTATAAGGATACCTATGACATTCTTCAAAGAAATGGATCAAGCAATCTTAAAATTCATATGGAACAACAAACGTCCAAGGATAGCTAAAACAATTCTTGGGAAAAAGATGATGGGAGGCATCACCCTCTCCAACCTCAAACTTTACTACAAAGCAGTAACAATTAAAACAGCATGGTACTGGAACAAAGGCAGAGCTGAAGACCAATGGAACAGGGTGGAATACCCCTACTCACAACCCCAAATGTATGATCATCTAATCTTCGATAAGGGAGCAAGAGATGTGAAGTGGAGCAAGGAAAGTCTCTTTAACAAATGGTGCTGGCACAACTGGACAACCACATGCAAAAAAATGGGCTTAGACCTTGACCTGACACCATGCACAAAAGTCAGATCAAAATGGATTAAAGACCTCAACATTAGACCACAAACCATAAGGTACATTGAAGACAAGGTCGGCAAAACCCTCCACGATATTGAAGATAAAGGTATCTTCAAAGGTGGCACGGAACTAAGCAATCTAGTAAAAACAGAGATCAACAAATGAGACTACATTAAACTAAAAAGCTTCTGCACCGCAAAAGATACAGTGACCAGAATCCAAAGACTATCCACAGAATGGGAAAGGATATTTACACAATACCCATCAGATAAGGGGTTAATATCAATGGTATATAAATCACTGGTTGAACTCTACAAGAAGAAAACATCCAACCCCATCAAAAAATGGGGCGAAGAAATGAACAGAAACTTTACCAAGGAAGAAATACGAATGGCCAAAAGGCACATGAAAAAGTGCTCTACATCACTAATCATCAGAGAGATGCAGATCAAAACAACCATGAGATACCACCTCACACCACAGAGACTAGCACACATCCAAAAGAACAAAAGCAACCGCTGTTGGAGAGGATGTGGGGAGAAAGGGACCCTTCTACACTGCTGGTGGGAATGCCAACTGGTTCAGCCCTTCTGGAAAACAATATGGACGATTCTTAAAAAATTAGATATTGAGCTCCCATTTGACCCAGCAATACCACTGCTGGGAATATATTCCAGAGAGGTAAAAAAGTATAATCAAAAGGACATCTGCACATGTATCTTCATCGCAGCACTGTTTACAATAGCCAGAATCTGGAAAAAACCCGAATGCCCTAGAATGGATGACTGGTTGAGGAAACTTTGGTACATCTATACAATGGAATACTATGCAGCTGTTAGAAAAAAGGAGGTCAAGAATTTTATATTTAAGCGGATCAGCATGAAAAGTTTCATGCTGAGTGAAATGAGTCAGAAAGAGAGAGACAGACATAGAAAGATTGCACACATCTATGGTATATAGAATAACAGAGTGGGAGACTAACACCCAAGAATTGTAGAAATAAGTACCAGGAGGTTGACTCCATGGCTTGGAGGCTGGCCTCACATTCTGGGGAAAGGGCAACTCAGAGAAGGGATCACCAACTTTAATGCAGTCGAAGGCCATGTGGGGGAAGGGAATTGTGGGCTGAACAAGGGTTAGAGAGGGAGCACAGTGGCCACTCAACACCTTTATTACAAAACACAACAGCTAATTAGAGAGAGAGAACAGAAGGGAATGCCCTGCCACAGTGGCAGGGTGGGGTGGGGGGAGATGGGATTGGGGAGGGTGGGAGGGATGCTGGGTTTACTGGTGGTGGAGAATGGGCACTGGTGAAGGGATGGGTTCCCGAACGTTGTATGAAGGAAGCATAAGCACAAAAGTGTATACATCTGTAACTGTACCCTCACGGTGATTCACTAATTAAAAATAAATAAATTTAAATTAAAAAAAAGATATCACAACGCTAATCTTCAATAAGAGTGAAGCAGATATTTTTTAAAAAATTGTTCTCACATAATACTATTTGTGTTTTCAAATACTATTATATTATTTCTTTTGAACATAATAGTTATTTTGACCAAAGTAAAGTGTAGAATTGAACTATTATATTAACTGAGATTCTAATATTTCTGCGAAATAGCCAGATGCTTTCAAAGGATAAAAAAACAGGAAATATACTAAATATAGAGAGGTTCTAAAAAGTTTCATTTAAGCACATAAATATTTGTATCATGTTTTATTACATAAGATCAAATATTATACTGTAAATTAAAATATTTCAGTATCTTAAAAAATCCTGCATCTTTATGTCCATCTTGATTAATAAATAAAACATGAACCCATGTTTTTTAAAAATAAAGGAAATTGATAATTTTATTATGCTGGTTATCAGGAAATTATCCAGAAAATATTATGATTTGGTGAGTTTTACATATTTTCTAAATGCACGCAATCTTTGTATAATAGCCACTGTCACTGTCACTGTCATACAGTTGTTCATCAATTTGCCCAAGAGGGCACCAGTAACATCTCCGTTGTGAGACTTCTTGTTACTGGTTTTGGCATATGGAATTCGCCACGGGTAGCTTACCAGGGTTTGACGTGTGGGTCAGATACTCTCAGTAGCTTGCCAGCTCTCCTAATTTATAGTCTTAAGCAAATTAAATAAAAGTAGTGTTACATTAGCCATTGCTAAGATTACCTAGAATTAGCTGACCTACCAGCAGTACCCAGAAATTATCAAGGTTCCAAATTCTAAAAGCAATTTGATTCTTGATTGAGTACTTGGAAACACTTTATTGTGGAAAAAAAGAAAATATTCATTTGAATGATACACCATTTTTTGGCAATTTCAACAAAATTATTGTTCTCTATATTAATTTAGATTTTTCTAAATCTAAATTTAGAAAAATTTAGATTTTCTAAAATTTTAGGGGTGACTGTTCTTATTTTTATCGAAATTTTCATGACAAGAAATAACCGTAAGTAGCAATTATTTCTCATTATACTTGATTTTAAGGATATGCAATTAGAGGATGCATGCTGATTCCAGTCAAACTGCATGGGATAAAGTGTCAGAACAACCAAATAATTACAAAATTCCATTGCTTAAAGTTGCTTTCAATTTTTTTCCTACTTATCAATTTTATTATGATGAGGTATACATTATAAAATGTATAGCAAGCTAGAAATTTTGGTAAGCAAAAATATGTAAATATGTATATTAAGCTTACAACGTTCATATATTTATCAAAGGCTGAACGAACTTAAATTAAAAATAATTAATCATAAAAGCATATTTATCCAAAATGAGTTCCAACCATGTGTTTTACATAATTTTAAAATATTTAGTAATATAGAAAATATTCTCATTGTCTAATATTGATTCTAAAAGAATTGAAATCCCAAAAATAACTATTTTATAAGAGTATCAAAAATATTGCAGATTTATAGAGAAGAATATCATTAAAATTATTAGATTCTTTTTATTTAAGTTCTTAAACTTATTTCAAGACATTGTAAGGAAGAGATTATAGCTATCATTTTCTCTAGCTCAGTAAGTGGCTGGTTAGTAGAGGATGAGCAATTGAAAACAAAAATTAATTTTCACTTTAACCAAGTCAGTAAAGTTTGTGTAAGATAAATTTCCCTGAGAAGGTCACAGTAGACTCACTGGTGTAGATAGTCCTGAAAACATCCTGCTGAGAACAGAATTAGCCTCCAGAGTGTCAACCTATAAATAAGATCATTCTGGGAAAATCACTGGGTTTTTCAGAGATGGAGAAGAGCCTGTTAAACCTCATAATAGGCATTTATGTAAGCATAAGAGATTTTAAAGGGAGAAATTACTGAGAAGCTATGCTCTAATGCCATCTACATGATTAAACCATTCAGTACTTTATACCTTGAGGGTTAAATATAATTGCATGTCATCACTGAAACATCATAGTGGTGTTTGGTGTTTGGAATGTTGCTGCAGAACAATGCAACTGATATCTATCATGTTAACACTTTTGCATTATAAGAAAATGTTTTTTTTAATCAGAGTCATTTTAGAGCTAGATACCATACATGTAGATAAAATCATTCTCCAAGTAGGGTATATATAAAAATTTCAAATCCACACACAAACACACATACGCGCATACGTGCCTGCACGCCTTTTATGTAGCAGCTGCTACTTTAAGGCATTGCTGTTGTTATTCGCTATTTTATTCTACATTGTTGTCATAGAATCTTCATCCTTTTTCAGTTACCACTGTTCCTTTCAACTTCACTGATGGTACTTGTCTCCCAGGAGAGCAATCAATGTTTACATTGCCTAGTTACACCTTGTGTCTTCCTCTGATAAACAGTGACTTAAACATCAATGTCAAACAATGTCATTTGACACATCTGTTTCATTAATGCAAATTATGATAGCAATAGAATCCTCTCTCCTAATTTCTTGTTGCATGACTGCAGAAGCACAGCAAGAGTAATATACTGAGAGCTTTTAAATGATGTTGCCTTATCACAATACTAGGAAAAACAAAACATCTTAAAAAAAAAGTATCTCCAGTGAAATAATATGGAAGTTTGTTTTAAAAGTGATAATAAATGACGTGCATTTTGAAACAATAGCTAGATGAACAAAATAACATATTTTTGAAGTAAAAATCACATCTCAAATATTTGTAGATAGTTGTGAGCTCCTTTTGGTGATTGGAATTTGGAAAAGCAACCCCCAAATCTATCTAGGTATCTGTAAAAGCAAAACTAAAACATTTTTTTTACCCATAGACAAAATACTTTAAAGTTTAAAAGTAGAGAACAAAATGAAATTGAACAATTTTTTATAGTATCCCCAGCTTTCACCATTATTCTTTGCCTCTTTTCAATTTAATTTCAGTACTAGGAATCACAGTTAAAAAATCTGTACACAATGTACTTGAAATAAGTGCATTCCTGTGAACCTGAGTAATTCTGTTCCTTAAAGGTGGTTCTATTTGGGTCATTACAGTCAATACTCAATCAAAAGTGTTTAGAGTTTACATATACCTAAAAAAATCATTGAAAACTGTAGGCCCCAAGCTAAGTCTGAGGGGTAGAATAATATTTCAAATGAAAACTGGGGTCTGCTATTTTATTGTCACTGTTTTTATAACCAGACTGTTATTATATTATTGTTATTTTCTGAGACGTAAAAGTTTTTAAAAACTTTTGTTTAATGATTAGCTGGTAGTTTCTTTACTATGTAATGAATATAAGTGTAAGATTTAAACTTCATGGGAGCATGATGTTACTATTTACTACTATGAACTTCCGGAATAGGGAACACAAATTCTGTTAATTCACAGAAAAAAAAAAATAAGTAGTTCTTATTTAAACCTATACTTTCAATGTAGTGGAAACTGTTCTCATAGAGAAAAATGTTGTATTTCTGTTAAAGGTCATGGTCCCCATAGTTCTATTTTCGGTGAAAACCAGGCTGTTGGAACATTTTAGTGCTCACGGAGGAATAGCTCTATCTGTAACACCATCTCAGTAAGACCATTGTAACGAAGTGATTACAAGAAACTTTCCAACTCTCCATATTTATATATATGCATATATATATTTCATGAAAATATTTCCTTTTTGTTCCTTGTTTTTTGGGAGAGGGGGCGGGGATAGGCGCAAGAGAGCATAGCCAGCTCCACTCAGGTTTGAGTCCTGTCTCCATATTCAGTAATCACTTCTGGAGCTTCTAAAGGAATCATACATTGTATACCAAGAATAACACCAGCGTTGGTTGTGAGTGAGGCAAGTGCCTTAGCTTCTGTACTATCTCTCTGGGAAGAATTCTTAACCTGAAAATTAACGATGTGATATTCCTTAATAAGTTAAAAAGGAAACAGAATATTTTAGTAAAGATCAGTTTATATAGGGCCTTGAATCTTTCTTCATGTTTTATTTTTTTCATGAGCTCAAACTGATAACAAGATTTCCCTGAAGTTGACAGCTGCAAGGAAAACTCATGTATCTGACTGATAGGTAGATCTATCTATCTATCATGTCTATGTATCTCTTTGTCTGTCTGTCTATCTATCTATCTATCTATCTATCTATATATCTATTTCTCATCTATCCATTACAAAAATCAGGGGCTGGAGAGATAGTACAATGGGTGTAGTTCTTGTCTTGCATGCCCCTGACCAAGGTTCAATCCCTAGCACCTTATAGGATCCCTCAAGCCAGCCAGAAGTGATCCCTGAGTACAAAACCAGAAGCAAGCCCTGAGTACCGTCAAGTGCACCCCCAAAACAAAAACAAAACAAATTGCACATGGGGAACTCTAGTTCAAATACACTTGCTTCTACAGTAGATTATATTACTTTTATATAGAAACATTACTGTTAACATATTCACTTGTGAACAACAACAAAATGAGTGGGATTAGTCTTACTCTATACTTTCTAATGAGTTGTGAAAAGAAAGAAGCCATCAAAATCTTCCTCTCTGCTAACATCTGCTGAGTAATTGCAGTTAGTATCTGAAACAAAAGTAAAAATTGATATATTACAGACTTCTCTGTCAGCTTAATATAGTTTTCTTTATATGTCTACGCATATTATCAAAATGTGTACATATTTGAAGAATAAAAGTAGATTTTTAATTGTGTCAGTTTTAAAATATTAGCCAACCATGATGAAATACTTTTATCTAAAGTGAGGGTTTTACTATTTCCTATAGCTTTCTTTATTTCTCTCCGAGTTTTTCTTTCTCTTTTTTCCATGGGGTAGCTACTCAGAGAATAATAACATACATATACTTTACAAATATTATCTCCCTTTCCAATTGATAGGACAGTGTGGCATTAATATGTCTAGAATACTTTTATATTTATGATAAAACATGTCCAGCGTTTAGATTCAGCCTTCTGAAACTGTGAGTTACCATGATGGTCTTGGTTGACATGATGAATTAGGATAGTCTCTCACCCTGATCGTTCCATTCTAGGCCATGTGTCCCAATGTGGAGCTCTTCGGGCGACTTTCTCAGACCTATCTTGGCATTAAAATCACCAACAATGATCTTGTAGAAGGTGTGGTCTTCTTTATGGAACTTCTCCAGATCCATGTAGAACCTTTCAATGTCTTCTTCGTTGTAGTTGGAAGTTGGAATCTAAACGCTGGACATGGGAGTTTCCCGGTGGAAAATTCCACAATGAAATTGACCACTTCATATTCAATCAAAGGTTTTGCGTGACTGATGTCGCTGTTGTCCCAAAATTCCAAACGGGATCGGACCACTATCTCCTTAGTGCTAAATTCTACTTCACAGAGCGGGGAGAAAGGTATGCAAAATTTAAGTCTAAGAAGACAACTCCCAGAATGACCAACAACTGTGAGCTCTTTGTTTTGTACTATTGCAGCAATGTGGGAAGACGCCGTCCTTGACAACATAGATGAGGAATACGATCGACTGGTTCAGCACTTCCATGTCTGTGTGAAGAATGCCAAGAGAGAGAAAGCCACAAATGCCTGTCTTCGGAAACTCTCGAGCTCATTCATCAACATGGTTTGGCGCAAGCCTCAGGCAACCACAAGCTAATGTCTGAGCTCACAAAGCTGTGCAGAGATGCTATAAAAGAAGACCTCAAAGAGAGAAGAGCAGCAGTGTTGGCCAGTGCAGCAGAAGCCGGGAAAAGTATTCGCAATGCACACCTGTCCTTCGCCAACTACAAGACCAAGATGACTGCCCTCCGACGTCCCGATGGATCTATCACATCCTCCATAAAGGCAATGGAGAAAATTATTCACGACTTCTACTCGGATCTCTTTGACAGCCATGTCCACCTGCCCACATACCAAATTCCACAGGATGGATATGTCGTTCCCAACGTTCTCCCTTCTGAAATCCTACACGCCATTTCGCTGGTAAAGACGCAAACAGCACCTGGTCTGGACAAGGTCAGACCTGAACACCTGAAGAATCTGCCACCAGTACTCATCAATACACTGGCCTGACTCTTCACACGCTACCTGTCTGAATGCAAGGTTCCGTCCCAGTGGAAAACCAGTAGGACCGTTCTGTTGTACAAGAAGGGAGACATCCACGACATCGGCAACTATCACCCAATCTGCCTGTTGTTTGTCGTCTACAAGTTGTTCACTCGTGTCATCCTGAATAGAATAGGCAGAACACTAGACGAAGGACAATCATGCGAGCAAGCCGGGTTCTGAAGAGGATTCAGCATGATAGACCATATCCACACAGTGACAAAACTCATTGAAGTTTTGAGAGAGTTCAAGATGCCGCTCTGTCTAACATTCATAGACTTAAAGAAGGCCTTCGATTCTGTTGAGACTGAGGAGGTCATTGAAGCCTTGGTCAAACAGGGCGTTCAAACTCAGTATATCAAAATCCTCCATGAGCTGTATTGTGGATTCACCACCACTTACTCACAAGAACTCACGATTCTACAAGGAACTGATCATTGATGTAAAGACAGGCGTGCAGCAAGGTGATACCATTTCACTGAAACTCTTCAGTGCAGCCCTTGAGAACATCATGCAATGACTGGAATGGGAAGGAATGGGAGTGAAGATAGATGGTCGGCAATTACACCACCTCCGCTTCGCTGATGACATTGTTCTCATAACGCTAAACATTAGCCAAGTGGCACAAATGCTGGCCAACTTCAACCGTGAGTGTGGAAAGGTCGGATTGCAGCTGAATCTCAACAAGACTATATTCATGAAAAACGAACTGGTCCCTGAAGCTCCATTTGCTCTCAATGGAATGAGCATCTCCGAATGCAGCAGGTATGTGTACACGGGTCGAGAAATCAACATGAGGAACGACTTGGTGCCAGAACTGAGCAGGAGGAAGAGAGCAGCATGGAATGCCTTCAAGAGCATCGAAGAAGCGGTTAAGGGAACTAAGAACCTCTGACTCCAGGCACATCTTTTCAATTCCACCATTCTTCATGCATTAATGTATGCCTCAGAGACCTGGGCCCTACGCAAGAAGGATGAGAATGCTATTAGGGTTTCCCAAAGAGGAATCGAAAGAGCTATGCTAGGAATATCATGTCTCACTCAAGTGAGAAAATCCGGAGTTCTGACCTCCGTCGATGTTCAAAAATCAGGGATGCTGTCTCATTTGCCAAGGCATCAAAAATCAGATGGGCCGGTCATGTAATGCGATTCAGAGACGACCTTGGACTAGAGCTGTTACAGACTGGATTCCAAAGGATGTCAGAAGACCTCGTGGCTGCCCACCAACTAGATGGTTAGATTTCTTCATCAAATCTCTGAGTGAATGATTTGAATCTCTTTCTGTTCCTGGAGCGAGCAGGTATCATTGGGCTACACTGGCTCGCAATAGGGACAAATGGAGATGTTACTGGTGTCCGCTCGAGCAAATCAAAGATCAATGGGACTACAAGTGATACAAGTGATGATAAAACATGGGAGGAAAAATCTTGACAAATTTTCATGAAATCAAAATAGCAATCCTAAGAATTTATAATTATATTTAGTTTTGTTTTGGGGTTCAGACCATCCTCACGCATGAAGGTACCAGCAGAGGAACCCAGGTGTGTGGGACCCAGGGCTGAGACCTCCAAGCCTGTTCGGATTGGGACTGGGCCTCTTCTGCCCAGATTTCCCATTTTCCAGTAGCTAGGCGGTCACACCCAGGGACGGCCCTTGGGGCCGTGTAATTCCACCAACAGCCAACATCCAGAGACTTAAAACCAAGCTCCAAGACATCTTATAGCCTAGTTTTCCCTCCGAGAGAACCTGACAAGCTGCCAAGAGTTTCCTGCCCACATGGGAGAGCCTCACAAACTCCCCATGGTGTATTCATACGCCAAAACCAGTAAGAATGCTGGGTCTCATTCCCCTGATCCTGGAAGAGGCTCGAATGCAGCATCACTGGGAAGGATGAGTAAAGAGAGGCTTCTGAAATCACAAGGCTAGGATGAATGGAGAAGTTACTGAGACCGCTCAAGAAATTCGATGATCAACGGGATGATGATGATGATGATGATGATGATGATGATGATGATGATGATGATGATGATGATGATGATCTGTGGCATCCATCAGTCTGACTATGATATATCTTGGAGTCTTTTTACTAGGGTCTCTTTTAGCTGGCACTCTTCGGGCTCCTTGGATCTGGATGCCTGCATTCTTCAGCTCTGGGAACTTTTCAGCAATGATGATTTTAACTGTGGCTTTTTCATTGGGGTTGTCTCCCTGTCCTTCTGGTACTCCAGTGATTCTAATATTGTTCTTGAAATCATCCCCTAGGTCTCTGATTCACTTAAAAGCTATTTTGAGGTCTTTCCCCATTGCTTGTTGTTGCCTGTAAGTTTCCTGCAGCTCACCTTCAAGCTCACTGATTCTGTCTTCGGCTGTAGCCATTCTATTGAGAGTACCCACTGAGTTTTAATTTCATCTATAGAATTCTTAATTCCTGCGCTTCATTTTGTAGCTTTTTGAATTTCTGCTCTCATTTCTTCCTGTATTTTCTCAGCTGTACATTCCTTTGTTTCGTTCATGTCCTCCTTTAATTTCTTGGATGTCTGTTGAGCCATTTTATTGAGTTTATTGAGCATCTTCAATATTTCATCTCTGAATTCTTTATCGGAGAGATCATATTTGTGGGTAATGCCTGTTGAGGCTCCTGGACCCTTTTTATCATCTTCTCCTTGTGGTAGAGATTTTTGTAGTGTTGTTTCTTCATGTTTTTGTAGTAGTGTGGTTCAATTGCAATACGCTACTGGACTATTGTCCTAGTGTGTTTGAGATGGCCAGGATAATCTCCATAGAATTAGGTGATGAAAATGAAGATGAGATTTATGAGTGCCAGGAAAGGGGAAAATAACTGCAGCCTCAGGCCCCAAAATAGGCCACACCCACTTCTGTGGAGGCCATGCCCACTACCACGATTCAGGTGAGGTGCCAGGTGGGAGGGCAGAAACCAGGAACAAGTAGAAAACCGGGAGCGGCACTGGAGTGTGACTCAGGGGTGGATGGGATGGTGCTCAGGGAGGTGGGGTGGCTCAGGGTCCTAGGTTTAAATTTAAAATCTGAACTCCATTAAGAATTTGATTCAGAACTGTTGTAAACAACTACATTAAATGCGGGTATATATAGAGATAATGAACTAACTTGACTATGACATTTATTAATTTTGAATAGAATCAAAAAGGCTGTTTAGTTGAGGTAAAAAAGCACATGATACTTTTTATAAACTCTATCCTCAAGATAATATAAAGTGTGGGTGCCCACTGAGTGGACAAAACATATTTGAAATTTGAAACTATGGTTGTAAATCATACTCTGAGATTTTTTAGTTAGAATTTAAACAGTGTTATTGTAAACTTTTGTTCATATTATGGCTGTTAGTGACACAACTTTAGGGTCCTAACTTGTATAAAACTGAACACTTTGGAAACCAAGATATTTGTTTTGTAACTACTATATTATTCAAAAATTTGCTGCTTGAACAACGTTATATATTTAATTTTTCAGCAATTATGAGCCAAGCATCCAACCTATAATAATTGAGTATACATAAATGGTATTACATGGCTCTTTTCTGTAAAAATTTCTAGAAACTAGGAACACTAATTTTCTTCCAACACACTTTACAGGGAGTCCTCCATTTGAAGAATATGGATTTAGAAAGACACCCACATCAGCTTCAATCAATGTCAATTCTCCATATGCTTGCAATTAATTTGTGGTAGGCAGTCATTTTTGACGGAATTACTTACTAACAAAAATGACAGATTTCTATTCCCAGGTAAGAAGCACATTCAAAGATAGACTGCAGCGTTTGTCCAGATAGAAATGCCAGTTCTCTGTAACTGCCTTAAATATGAGGAGTGTGATCTACCTTGAAATACAAATCCCCAGAAAAAAATAGTTAGGATTTTAGACAGTATCATGTTGTGAATTTATTGCATAAATGTAAAATGCTGGTGATTGTAAAGATAGTGAAATAAGTGTACTGACATTTTAGAAAGTTTAGTTTCCAGTTTAATGTGGGATATAAGCAAATGCCTTCATGCAGAAACAGAGATCTCAACACTCAAGAATTACTCCTGGTGGTGCTCAGAGGACAATATGGGATGTCAGAGATCAAAATGAGTTTATCCCATGCAAGGCAAATGCCCTACTGCTGTACTAACACACGGGCGTCAGGGATGTTTTTCTTACTTGGGATAGGTCATCAGAACTATTTGAATTCAGTAAACAGTCAGAGAAACCAGCCTGAGTAAAGTACTGAAATGCCATCCACTTGGAATTGCATAACTTCATAGAATATGCCCACACTGAAGACTATTTATTCTGTTAGGTAAGTATTACATTACTATGTTTCTCAAGTATGTTTGAAGCCAAAAGTATGTATATTCTAGGAATACTTCTCTTTGACATGCTATTTCTAAGAAACTTCTTAAAGATTTCTTTAAATAATTAATTTTGTTCATATATTCTTTATCTCAACAATGTAAGAGGTTCTACCATAACACAGACATAATCATGGTACTGAATATAATGGTACTAAATATATAAACCCAATTCCTTTTGGATCAGAATAAATCAGAGTTATTTACATACAGAGTTTCAAATTTTTTATTGAATGAATAATGCAGATTATAATTTGACAAATGGACAATTGAAAGCAAGATAGTGCAAACTTTGTAAAATTCTGTTCTCTAAAGAATTTTTTAAAAAGGCATTTGTGGACAGAAAATATTAATTTCTTTAACTGTTATTTGTATTTTTCATTTATATTTTTCTCAAGATTTTCTCTTACAAGACCTCATTTCCTATCTTTAATATATGAACTCTTTAATAAAATTGTGATAATGCAGGAGTATATAGAAGTATATTTCTATTTCTTACAAACATCTTACTTACTGAATACGCTTTAACAGAGTAAACTTCTAAAGACGGTTGTCATCTTCTATCAATCCCCCTCTGATGCCAACAATCAAAAGCTTAATATTCTTCCATTTACTAATAAACTTCTGTGGTGGCTGAAAACAATATACAAATAAGTGGATAAGAACAGATATTTGGAGAAATTTGAATTTTGCCTTCGGTACCAAAGACAAAATGTCATGTAATTACTAATGTTTTTCATTATGAAAAAGCATTACTTAAAAGATAATGTCCTGTTTTATGCCCGAAAAATATATGAAGTTTAATGCCAAGGGTCTGAATGTTTTTGAGTTCCAAGAATCAGAAGCATCAACATTACCTAGAAACTTTTCTAAATAAATTGTAGGCACATAGACTTCTGCATCTCAGTGAGTACTAGGGAGTCTGAGTCACTAAATTTCAGATAGTCACTTTGATATTTGTGCTTGATATCTCTTTCCCTCATTCTGATAAATTGCATGCTGATAGTTTAAATACTTATCAAGTACAAATGTTTTTAAAAGAACTATTACTATTTGTTAACAACCAATTTTAAAGACTTTTTTATCAATCAGCAGAAGGTCTTTGGTGTTATAAGATTTGATCTTCATAGATTAAGTTCTGATAATGATATAAGTAGAGAGCCTGGAGGGAAGTTTTCCAGTTTTTGAAGTAAAGAGCACCATTAGTGGATTTCGATTAATTCAATTAAGAAAGGGAAACTTTGACTACAGTGAATCAATGCATGGAATAGTTGCAAATTTGGGTTTTTCTTATAAAAATCTAAGTCTCTAATGGGAATTTAGAATAACCTTACACAAACACTAGAGAACTTTCCTTTTATTTCATAAAGTCATAATTACATAATTCTAAAATTGGTAAAAGTTTTCTGCTAGTTAAAAAAACAGAAGCTATAGACTGAGTCACTTTTTTTGTGAACCAAAATCCTCTAATATCTAAAAAATAGCTTTGAGAAAATAAATCTCTGTCTTTACTATAAATTTAGAGAGTTGACCCTCAAATATTAAAACAAAGAAGCACCTGACTGCATACATGATTCACTTTTTTTCTAATCTGCTTTACAAAATTTTTGTCAATGAAGTATAATCTAGTGGCATTGTAGTGTAATGATTAAACTCAGAATGTGTTACCAAGTTAACAACATTTCTACTTTCATTAGGTATATGATTAGGTAACATTTAACTTTAGTCGGTTCATTTCCTCAACTGTAAAATGAGGAGTAATGACTCATAATGTTTCTACTTTGACTAAATATTAATGTTTGTTGACTAAAAACACTGTGAAAAGAGCTAGAGCACAAGCTTCATATGGGAGCAACAGTTTGATAACTAGAAAGGCCTGGTCACCTGAGTACTGCTAGGAGTGATCCCTAATCACTGAACAAGAAGCAACCCTCTAAAACTTCCACATGTAATCCCCTAGAGAAGCACAAAACAAATATTAATTTTAAATTTTAATATGTATTGATATAGGAATTACAAAAATCATAAATATATTAATATTTTAATAATATTTTCAAAACAACGCATGAGAAAACAGTGTAAGTTTATCTTCCTTGTAACTCACTATATAGAAAAGGAACAAAACGATGTGATCATATTAATTAACAATTGATGTAAGGTGAGTAATCACTATTTCTAGCTTGTATTGGAGGAAATTTTCACAGAGAAAAATGGGTGTTTAGAAGCACTTATAGAAATTTAGATTTGGGAAAAGAGATTCTCTTCTAATTCTTTATTGATTAAAAGATAGATTTGACTAAAATGTTTCAAGCATAGCAATTAGCACTCAAGGGAAAAATAAAGATGTTGTGATAGTTCTAAATAAATTGTGCAAACACTAATGGCAAAAACATCCATCTTACATACATATAAGTAATAGTAATTTTATAAATATTAAACAAGATGGCCATGTAAAATTAAATTTAAGTTTTCAGTTTCTGATTTTGAAGAAAGCCTATTTTATGTCACCAATTTTCATATCCCATTTTACTTACATTTCTTGCTTGTTAATTTTCCTCTCCTCTCTCTTTCTCTGTTTCTGTCCTATTATCTTATTGCTTTCTACAGAAATGAAGATTTACAGTAAATGGAGTCTTCTCCAAGAACACCACACCAGTAAATGCCAATCAGGATTAGAAACATCACTTGCATCACTTGTCTTCCAATTGATCTTCGATTTGCTCGAGCAGGTGCCAGTAACGTCTCCATTTGTCCTTGTAACATGCTAGTGTAGCCTAATGATATCTGTTCACTACAGAGACAGGAATAGCCTCAAACCGTTCATTCAGGGTTTTGACGAAGAAGTCTGACCATTTTGTTGGTGGGTGGCCATGTGGTCTTTTGACATTCCGTGGAATCAGGACAAGACTTCCCTGATTCTTGGGCCAGAGCGATAGCAGAGCGAGTAGGGCGTTTGCATTGCACGCGGCCGACCCGGGTTCGATCCCCGGCATCCCATAATGTCCCCCAAGCACCACCAGGAGTAATTCCTGAGTGCAAAGCCAGGAGTAACCCCTGAGCATCGCTGGGTGTGACCCAAAAGAAAAAAAAAAAGAATTCCCTGATTCTTGACCATTGATGGAGGTCAGAACTCCACATTCCTTCTCTCACTTGAGTGAGACGTGATACTCCTAGCATAACTCTTTCGATTCCTCTATGGGATACCCAAATAGTGTTCTTATCCTGTTTGCGTAGGGCTCAGGTCTCTGAGGCATAAGTTAGTGCAGTAAGAATGGTGGAATCAAAAAGATGTGCCTGGAGTCGGAGGTCCTTTGTCCTCTTAACCACTTCTTCGACGTTGAAGGCGTTCCACACTGCTCTCTTTCTCCTGTGCAGTTCTGGCTCCAAGTCGTTCCTCATGTTGAGTTCTCGACCTAGGTACACATAGCTGCTGCATTCGGAGATGTTCATTACATTGAGAGCAAATGGAACATCAAAGACTAGTTTGTTTTTCATGAGAAACATAATTAATACAAAAGACAGTGTCCCTGGTCACCCAAATTTCTGAGTCACTGCAGAATTCCATGGTTACCTAAAATGCACCACAAAAACCTAGACAATCAGAGAAATAAAGACAGTATAGAAGTTAAGGCCAGATTTATGGAGAGATAATACAGCAGGGAAAGCACTTGACTTGCACATGGCTGCCCTGGGTTCTAACCCAGGCATCCCATATGGTCCTTAATCACTACTGCAATGACAACTGAGTGCAGGCCTGGAGTAACTCCTGAGCATACCTAATAATAATGTTGCAAAATATGCTGACTATCAAAGAGTAGGCATTGTGCTTTATTTTATTCAAAATTAAAAAAGCTCTAAGGTATCAAGCATTCTTTTTTTTTTTCTTTCCGGGTCATACCCAGTGATGCACAGGGTTTACTACTGACTCATGCACTCAGGAATCACTCCTGGTAGTGCTCGGGGACCATATGGGATCTGGGAATCGAAGCCAGGTAAGCTGCATACAAGGCAAACGCCCTACCTGCTGTGCTATTGCTCTAGCTCCTAAGTATTCTTAATCTACACTTATAGATAAAAAAATGAGACCCTAAGAGGTAAAATAACTTCCTATGGTGCCTTGCCTAAGATCACTATTAGTGAACTATAATTAAAGCCAAAACTTGAATCTAGGAATGTTGCCAGTAAGTTTATGTTAGCATCTACTCTTCTCTCCCATTTTTTATTTAAAATTCTCTTTTCAGCTGATTTCTACAACATGACTTGTTCGTGGATCTCATCACACTGTTATGAATTAAATATATCATGAAGCAAACCTTCTCCATCTCTTTATTAAAAGTCAAAATTTTGTTTTATTACTTTTCTCTTATATTACACACTGCAATTAATTCATACATTAGATTTTATGCAAAATTCTATTGTTTCTTTTCTTCACAACTTAAATTGGCATAGAAAAAAATGAACAAAGAAGACTTTTATTCTTTTTTGTCTCATGAAAGTGACTACTGCTAAGTGCGTTGTCTCTATTTTACTTTTTTAAATGTTACTTATTTATTTATTTTGGTTCTGGATCACACCTGGCAGTGTTTAGGGATTACTCCTAGCTCTGCTGTCAGGGATCATTCCTAGCTGTGTTTACAGGTATCATTCCTAGCTGTGTTTACAGGGGATGCTGGGCATTGAACCCAGGTCAGTTGCATGCAAGACATTTGCTCCACCTACTTTACTGTCTCTGTAGCCCATATCCTATCAAGACTTTAAGGAAAAAGAAATTTAAAAGGCAATCTCATTTTTAATTTCCTCTCATGTGGAAATATAGAAGATAATTTATTCTATCTAGAAATCTACTCTCACATTTCTTTTCAGGTCAAAGATTCAATGACATATATATATCCATATACATATGTCAAAGTATATCACATACACAATTCAAATTAAATATATCATACTAAGTAAAATACTCTCAAACCTCCTAGAATAAAGCAAAATTATGTATTAATAGAAAAACAAGTGAATTTACAAAATTGATTGGATTTTAAATTGCATTTGAAATTGCAATTCAAATAGTCACTCTATAAATTCTCCAAATATAATATAATAACACATAAAGTAATTATTTTATTTCAATATCTAGAGCATTATTCACTATGTCAAATTGACTACAGAAATCTTAGGCCATTAAGGTGAGATATTCTGACATTAAATGTCACTTTTGAATCAACAGAGAAGCAGCAGGCATTCTGGTGAGCAACGCGGCCAGGAAAATGCTCCGGACCCGAATTGGGGCCAGCAACACCGGGAAGCCGAAAGGAGGAGGTGCCGCCAGCACACCTTCTCCAGATGGAGCCCTGGTGACACTGAGCAGCAATTAACACAGCTCTGGGATTCAGGACTGGGACACATCCGAGCCGCGCGTTAGCGGCAGCGTGACCTTTTCTAAAACCTCAAAACATACAATCTTTTAATGGAAAACTAATTATCAAATGCTTTCTTATTAGTGTTATCTTGTTTGGGGGTATAACTCGCACAACAATAGTGAGTTTTGTGTTGAAATATGGAATGTAATCAAGGTGAAGAGAAAATGAAGTGAAATTCATCAGTTATACAGTTGGGGTGGGGGGCGGGGGGTATACTGGGGGTTTTGGTGGTGGAATATGGGCACTGGTGAAGGGATGGTGTTTGAATACGGTATAACTGAGACATAAACCTGAGAACTGTGTAACTTTCCACATGGTGATAAAATTAAAAAAATAAATAAATAAATAAATGTCACTTTTAAGAATTATTTGATGAATTATACCTAAAAAATACAAATCACATGCATAAGATATTCTGATTCTCTTTCATCTCTTATTGAAACAAACAAAAAACCCAACAGTAAGCCACATGCTGGTTGCCTAATTCATATTAAGTGAAATACTCTCACACTTCTTAGAATAAAGCAAAAGTCTGTATTGATAGAACACAAAGTATAGAAAATGAATATTCAGTAGTTTTACAAAAATGATTGGATTTTCAATTGCATTTCAAATGAGTATTCAAATCAATAGTCTATTATCAGAGAACATTGTATTTTCATAAATATAGCACATAATAATTAAAAATGCTATTGTCAATAGGCTAGAGGTTAATTGCAAAAGCAGCCGGAAGGTAGTGTTGGCAGAATAATATTCAAAATTAATAGTAAACTTTAATGAACATTTGTGAATCTGCAAGAAGTATTCAAAATCAATCTTGCATTGAATTAAATGCTTTTGTAAATAGTTTCCACAAATACTATAGATAAATAATAAAATGATATCCAGGAAACTATTAACAGCTGAACATTCAAAAGCTCAAAACTGACCAATTATTATTGAAATTGATCAGTATGATTATTGAAGAATCATACTGATCACTTTAAATATAACTGAATTTTTAATATTTTAACATACTCAATTACTGGTAATGTGATCTTCTGCATATTCCTTACTATTTCTAATATGTCACAATGTTTATATAAACATTTATGTAAATTAACTAATTTGTTGTTTAAGTAGGAATAACCTAAAATCAAATTGGTATAAGGTAAAGCAGAAGAAAGAAAGGATTGCCTTTCCTTATTGAATGTTTATGTTTTTAATGATACTCTAGGTTGATATTTTCTTTACTGACATTTGAATCTCTACAACAATAAATTTAGACTAAATAATACAGTGGTTCATAATGAGGAAAAAAAGCTCCATTCAATCTAACATCTTATAAAACATAATTACCAGGACAGTTTATATTCATTTTTCTTATATATTTCTCTGTTTATATAAACATTAGAAAATACACATATATTTTTAATTCTTGTACACACTGGTAATATATACTCATAATTCTATTAGTTACTGCTTACAGTACAAAAAGTATACTAATTAAAGTGAAAAATCTACCTCATCAGTTTTATTTTTTAAAAATTTTTTATTAGTGAATTACTGTGAGATAAAGTTACAGATTTATAAATTTTCATGCTTGCGTTTCAGTCATACAATGATCGAGTACCCATCCCTCCACTGGTGCCCATTTTCCACCATCAATGGTCCCAGCATCCCTCTCACCACCCACACCCTGTGCCTTTCACCCCACCCTGCCTGTGTGGCAGGGCATTCCCTTTTGCTCTCTCTCTCTTTTTCGGTGTTGTGGTTTGCTACAGAGGTATTAAGTGGCCATCGTGTTCAGTCTGTAGTCTATTTTCAGCCCGTATTTCCCATCCCTAGTGGGCCCACCTAGCACCCTTTGTTTGGTGATCCCTTCTCTATCAGAGCTGCTTCTTCACCTAGCAACCTCATCCGTTTTAATGACTACATAATACTTTACATAATCACTAGCCATATCACAATTTAATCAAACTATTTCCCTATCCACAGCATTCAGGTTATCTTCAGTGAATCCTTTTGATATTTAAGAAAATACAGAAGAAAATACACCAAACATATGTCTCCAAGTGCTAAGATAATTTCATATATCTCTAAGACAGGTTTTCAAAGATGTAATCATTAAAACAAAAGACATACACATCCAAAGTTTGGTAAAAGTTGTCCAATTATTTTTAAAAGTTTGCAAAATCTTCATTTATTAACAATATATTTTGTATCATTATATTAAAATAGCAATACATTGCTAGATCTGCTTTAAAAGATAACAAAGAAACAGTAAAATATGTAAAATGCAGTTATTTTAAGTCAAAGCATCAGTATTTCTATAGGGAAATTTTTATCTGAACATAGAGTGCTTGTTCAACCTCAACAAAATGATTAAAATGTCATATAAACTAAAACTGATAAAATTTACAAATTTGTATATAATGTACCTAAGATGCTATACCAACCATTATAGTTTATTTTAAGAACACAGGGAGTTCAACCTCATTTTGTTGAGGTTGAACAAGCATTCTATGTTCAGATAAAAATTTCCCTATAGAAATACTGATGCTTTGACATAAAATAACTGCATTTTACATATTTTACTGTTTCTTTGTTATCTTTTAAAGCAGATCTAGCAATGTATTGCTATTTTAATATAATGATACAAAATATATTGTTAATAAATGAAGATTTTGCAAACTTTTAAAAATAATTGTGGGAATGCCGACTGGTTCAGCCCTTCTGGAAAACAATTTGGACGACTCTCAAAAAATTAGATATTGAATTCCCATTTGACCCAGCAATACCACTGCTGGGAATATATCCCAGAGAGGCAAAAAAGTACAATCGAAACAACATCTGCACATGTATGTTCATCGCAGCACTGTTTACAATAGCCAGAATCTGGAAAAAACCCGAATGCCCCAGAACGGATGACTGGTTGAGGAAACTTTGGTACATCTATACAATGGAATACTATGCAGCTGTTAGAAAAAAGGAGGTCAAGAATTTTGTAGTCAAGTGGATGGGCATGAAAAGTTTCATGCTGAGTGAAATGAGTCAGAAAGAGAGAGACAGACATAGAAAGATTGCACTCATCTATGGTATATAGAATAACAGAGTGGGAGACTAACACTCAAGAACTGTAGAAATAAGTACCAGGAGGTTGACTCCATGGCTTCGAGGCTGGCCTCACGTTCCGGGGAAAGGTCAACTCAGAGAAGCGATCACCTTCTACATTGTAGTCGAAGGCCATGTGGGGGAAGGGAGTTGCGGGCTGAATGAGGGCTAGAGACTGAGCACAGCGGCCACTCAACACCTTTATTGCAAACCACAACAGCTAATTAGAGAGAGAAAACAGAAGGGAATGCCTTGCCACAGTGGCAGGGTGGGGTGGGGGGGAGATGGGATTGGGGAGGGTGGGAGGGACACTGGGTTTACGGGTGGTGGAGAATGGGCACTGGTGAAGGGATGGGTTCCAAACTTTGTATGAGGGAAGTATAAGCACAAAAGTGTATAAATCTGTAACTGTACCCTCACGGTGATTCTCTAATTAAAAATAAATAAATTTAAAAAAAAAAGAACACAGGGAATGAAGCTATTATTCATTAACCTATGATTAGTCTCTGTTTTGTTGCATCATGATTTACAAATTGAGAGAGTTTATGCATATATATAGATAAATATATGTCAAATCAACAGAAAAATAAGGGAGGAAAATCTCAGAACAATGTTTTAGAAGAGTATAGTTAAAAATTCTACATATAAACTCTGCCCAAAATTAATACTAACATCCTAATCATACATGTGTGGAGCAGAAAACAGCATGCCAAGCTAAAATTCAGTGAAGTAAACATATTTCTTTAACTGTCACAAAAGAGAAAAGTAGCTACATTATCTACTGCTAATTGTTAAGTTAACTCAAAAGCACAAATTTGTTGCTCAATAAAATAGCCAAAAGTCTGTTTTCAAATAATGTGATGAACTAAGTGAATGATAAAACAAATGCATAGATTGGCTTTAAATATAAAAAATGGAATCAGGAAGACTGCTCAAAGATGTGTGTGTATATCTTGCATGTAAAGGGCCTCAAGTTTGATGCCCAGCTTCACAAAGCCCCTGATCACCTCATTACTGTCACATGAGCAGTACCATGTGACCAGGTCTGACACTGATTTTTCAAGTCCTATACCACTGGACCAGGATTCCTGGTGCACTGCTTCTGGCTTATAAGTTAGCACAGAGAGACCCTATACACATAATTAAATAAAATTTAAAGTGAAATAAGACAGACCTGAGGAATTCTATACTATTAAAATTCCACCTCTTGTTATGAGTTTACAAAAGAGTAAAAAGCAAAAAGTACTTGATGAAATTATGTATGATAAAATCTAAATTTTAGAGAAATATATACTTACAGGCTTATGAAGTTTAATGAGCTTCATATATGATAAATACAAACACACACACAACAACAACAACAACACTTTCTTAAACGTGATAATAAAGCTGCTAAAATCCAAATACAAAAAGACAAACCTTGAGAGTGACAAAAGAAGAGCATTGAGAATTTTTGGTGACATCTTGAAAATATTGGGGAAAATAAGAAAGATGGTAAAAATAGAAAGAAAATTAAAATAAAGATAAACAAAGACTAAGATATTTAAGAATATGCATACTACAAGAAATGCAAATTAATTTCTCAGAAGTGAAATTGCCTGCCAGGATCATACACTTTGAAAAATAAATGCAACCAGATATTGCTATCTACAAAATAAAATGTAAATAAATATTTTTACACTGAACATTTTTAAACCACATGCTATTAATTAAAGTTTAAAATATAAACCTGTGTGTGAGGTTTCTAATGTCTATAGAAATATATATATAACAAAAATAATATAAATGAATAAAAATGAGCATGTATTGTCAGATTTTATTTTATAAAAATAAAATAAAATATCAACTTAAGAAATTGGGAAAATAAAGGTATTTATCATCCTCGAGCAAATTTTTAAAAGTTAGAATAAAGCACTAAAACTGTCAAAGGATTATTAAAAGTATCACAGTATTTGATAGGTCCAAAAGGAAACAGAAATGAAGGGACTAAGGAGAAATAAGGGATAATAAAAATGCAGAGTAAAGTGTTAGAATGGTATAAAATCATAACAACTTTTCTATTAGATTCTACATTGCCAAATCACTATGCTGATAAGCAGTGGTCATCAAAATGTTTAGCCCACTACTACAAATCTAAATGTTGAGTTTGACTTCAAATATAAAGACACAGATAAGTTGAAAGTAAATACTTTTTTAAATGTGCATGGAAATAGAATGCATCACTCGTATCACTTGTCACCTTGTTGCTCATCGATTTGCTCGAGCAGGTGCCAGTAATGTCTCCATTTGTCCTTGTCGCAGGCTAGGCCAATGACATACGTCTTCTCGATCCAGGAATACAAAGAGCCTCAAACTGTTCATTCAGGGTTTTGATGAACTTTGGCCATCTTATAGGTGGATGGCCAGGCATTCTTTTGATATCCCGTGGAATCCAGTCAATAACAACATTAGTCCAATGGTTGTCTCTAAATTGCATTACGTGTCTGGCCCATCTAATTTTCATGCCTTGGCATACGAGACAGCATCCCTGATTCTTGATCATCGATGGAGGTCGGAACTCCCGATTCCTTCTCTCACTTGAGTAAAAAATATCTTAATAAAGATAAAATGCAATTTCAAAATATATAACAAGGGGAAAGTGCATGGGGCAATGATAATAAGGTGAATTAGATGTAATATAAGAACACTGATGGAGGATTTGGGTACTTTGATGGTGATGAGGTGATAGCTATATGCATAAAAACCATAGCATTAGCACTATTAGAAACAGGGGAAATAAAGTACAGCAATTCATTTTTAATTGTGTGATTTGTAGTTCTACCTAGTGTTGCTCAGGACTTACTCCTGGCTCTGCATTCAGGATCACTCCTGTCTGTACTCAGGGGCCATGTGAAGTGCCAGGGACTGAACCTGGCTAAGTCATGATTAAGGCCTTTCCCCTACTTACTTACTATTTCTCTAGACCCTTAGTAATTAAAAAAAAATTACCCTTAGTAATTAAAAAAAAAAAGAAAAGGGTAAAGGATGGGGTGGGTTGGTGACATTCAGACACTGGTGGAAGAAAGCTAACACTAGCGACTGGAAGGTTATATTCCTGAAACTCTATTATTAAAAGTACTTTAGATAACATTACATCAATATAAAGTAGAGAGAAAACTAAAATAAAATATATAATAAAAAGACAGGTGTGGTAAGAATTTAAGTAATAAATATAATATGTCAATCATAAATGTCTGTATATGCCAATAATAAAATCTAAAGTTGGCAAAATAGACAAGAGAAATAGCAATGCCACATAATAAAAATTTTGTTTGGTGCCTTTATATTTCCTATTCTCTATTACCTGCATTGCATTACAGTAAGAATCATTATAAGGCCATGGGCAGAGAGTGACCACTGCCCATCACTCTGTGCCGAGCACTGCTCTGCCTTTCCTAAATCACTCTGAAACTGGAAAATATGTCTACACTCCCATCACACACCCATTATATATTATACTATTATAAATATTATAAGTTATAACTTCAATTTATACCTATACCTTATCATCTTAACATCTCTGCTCCCCAATTAATTATAAAACATTAAGAAAATAATCATGCCAAAGGAGCAATTGGTATATAAGAAAATCATTTTTACTAGTAATAATATGATTATTCATTAGAGCAATAATATAACACCTTTGTTCATAATATTGACAAGCAATTTTAAAGATGGATAGAACCATGTAAGCAAAGATATAAGTGCGTTTCTTTGTGTAAAAATTTTTCTTGATTAACCATGTCTATTTTGATTGGCAACCCTCTGAGGTAACATTTGAATCAAAATAAACTTGGTAACAAGTGCAGAAAGAGTTAGATTGGGAGCAATTAGAAAACAAATACCAGTGATTCACAAGACTGGACAGCCAAAAAATAAACACAGTCACAGAAAAGATAGAAAAGCAGTGAAGCAATCATATCAACAGTAGACCAAACTTGGCCTCAATAGCAGCTGTTTAAAAGTAATAATAAAATGTTGGGACCTATCATGCAGAAGAAAATTGCTTCAACTTCCCCAGCAGGGCACCACATGCTTGCAGGGTAAAAGAATCTCATGGTACCCCCAGCCTGCAACTCATTTCCTCCACAGGAAAGTTGCCATCAAGCATTTTCTCTAGAAGTAAAGCATAGTTGATCTGAATGATTTTGTGACTCTAGTAGAATATTTGCGTTCTACCTTGCCTTAATTATTTTAATGTCATAAAAATGCAGATATTATTTACAATGTGATAATCAAATAAAATAGCAGTGAAAGTCAATGGCACTGTGCCAGGAGGATTGGGTGTATATACCAAAAAGAAATCCCTTTCTCTCTCTTTGCCTTTGCAGATCAAATTAAGCAGCAAGGATGCTATCGTGTGAGCTATTGTGTGAGCTATCGCTAATCTGAAAAGCCAACTAACAAAGCTTTGGGGTTAATTCAATGGGTACAATTATTTGACGAAAAAGATTTTTTTCTTAAATTAAATTTTTCAACTAAGTGAAAATAAAACTGCTTTGCATTTACATTTCAACCTGGCTGCTTTGTTTCCTTATTTCATGATCAGGTATAGAGACAAACAAAAACACTGTCTCAACTGCCTTTCAAACACAACCACGTTTCTCAGACATGACCTATTTACTGAGGTAGAAGCAAAAATAAAAGCTAACTCACAGCCATGTTGTGAAAACCAAAGAAACTGCTGTCTGTTAAAAATACTTATTGAGGCAGACATGCAGTATAGCAGGTAAGACATTGTTTTGCAATCAGCTGATCTGGGTTCAATTCCTGACACTATACATGGTCTCATGAGCACTGCCAAAGAACCATGAGTAAGCACTGAGCACAGTCAGGTGCTCTGTTTGGACAGGCACTGAGCTGACTTGCCCCCTCTGGGGTGCCCCAGATAAAAGACATCATTTTAGACCTGAATCCATAAGATACATATATTAAAAATGCAGGTAAAATTCTGCATAAATATGACTTTGGAGGCAACTTCAAGGATTTTAAGCCATTGAATAATAAAACAAAAGCAAAAATAGACAAATTGGACTATGTAAAAGTAAAATATTTCTACACTGTAAATGTGGACAACACTACAAAGACTCCCTACTGAGTGGGAGAAAAAATTCCTGAACTACACATCTGACAAAGGGATAATACCCAAGTGTTATGAAGCACTTTAAAAACTTAATTTAAAAACAATCAACCACACCAAAAGAGGTGACTAACAGAAATTCCATCATAGAAGACATAAAAAATGAAAGACATCATAGAAGACATAAAGAAATCTCATCATAGAAGACATAAAGTAGGTACATATAAAAGTATTTTTATGCATTTATTATTAGGGAAATGTGAAATAGCTGGTCACACCAGTGAGACTGAATATATCAAAATTTTTGAAAAGAACCTGTGTTGATAGGGATGTAAGAAAACTGCACCCTCATTCACTGTTGGTGGGACTGCCCTCTAGTCCACTCTATATGGAGAATTATGAGAATGTCAAAAAATAAAGAATATAGCTTGTACCTGACCCAGAGATACTACCTCTTGTCAATCACACAAGAGCACAAAAACATTACTCAAAAAAGCGAATTGCAGTACTATTGTAGATAACCAAAACCCAGAAACAACCCAAGTACCGACAAATGAGTAGATAAAAAAAAAGTCAATAAAGAAAATACATGCACAATGAAATACTATTCAGCTCTAAGAAATGATGGAATTTCACAGTTCACTGCAACTTGGATCGAACTCCAGAGTATTGTGCTGAGTGAAATAAATCAAAAGAGAAGGCTATATACCAGATAATCTCACTCATGGGTGGAATATAAGGAAACACCTCAAGGGAATAAATAATAGTCTTTTGTAACAGATTCTGTGAGACTATCTATAGAACTGTGTTTGCTAAGTGTGGGATAACAGAAGAAGAGACCTAGAAACAGTGATGGAGAGATGTCACTCTGGTAATAGATTCGGTGTAGTGATAGTTTTGGTGTATCCCTAAAACATTTCACAATACCCACAATAAAAATAGTAGGAAAAGGAAGGAAGGAGGGAAGAAGGTAGCAAAGAACGGAGAGAGGAAGAATGAAAGGAAAGGAGGAAGGGAGGGGGGGAGAAAAGAGAGAGGGAGGGAAGGATGGAGAGAGGGAGGGAAGGAAGGAGGGAAGGAGAGAAGAATGGAGAGAGGGAGGGAAGTAAGGAGGAAGGGAAGGAAAGAAGGAGGGAAGGAGGGAAGGAAGGAAGGAAGGAAGGAAGGAAGGAAGGAAGGAAGGAAGGAAGGAAGGAAGGAAGGAAGGAAGGAAGGAAGGAAGGAAGGGAGGGAGGGAGGGAGGGAGGGAGGGAGGGAGGGATATTGTTTTAGAAACTCTTACTATTGAAATTAAGGATCTATAATTCCTGATCCTTCAATCTATAGGGAAGGAAAAGGCTACACTTTGAGTATAGAAGAGGCTGATAATTATTTATACCTACATCTAGACAAAGTCTTAAAAGTAGTAGCTTAGCTTTAATTGCTCTGAAGTCATAGGCTTCAGGGTGATGCACTATGAAGTCCAGCTACCTGCTAGGAAGAAAAGATCTCATAACTCACCTAGACAAAGAGATAACCAGCTTGGCTAACTTTTATACTGTACCTATGAAGCAAAGAGACAAGTGAAAAAAATTCATTTGGATATACTCATACCAGTACAGTTATCACTGATGCCATAAAAATCAAAAGAAATATAGTGGTGTTATGCCCAAATGTTTTATTTGCAAAATTTTGAGATGTAAATAAACATTTGTTTTAAACTGACAGTTGAAGTTTATTGGACATCAATAAATTCTTCACACAATAATCTCAACAGCAGGACATGAAAACGGGTTTAACTGTGAGTAAATGAAGCTTAACTTCATGGACATATTCTAGGAAACCAACTCAGACACACTGAAATTATCTACCTGAAAACTAAAAATGTTGGAATATTTATGCACCAACAATTACAAAATGTCTTTGTTTTACTCTAACTGCTAGAGAAATCTAGAATAGCACCCTATAAAATAGTGAATCCTAAGAAATACAGGTAATTAACAGCATCTGTCAGTTTCCTCCTGTGCAATAATATAAAGTGGGTTTTAATTTTTTTTTTTAATTTAAGACAGAGATCAAAAGAAGCAAAGACCTGGCATCAAGGCAGTATGGTGGAGAGACGGTGGGGGGGGGCAGAGTTGCGGGAGTGGGAGGGAAACTGGGGACACTGGTGCTGGGGAAAATGTACACTGGTTGAGGGATGGGTGTTGGGACACTGTATGACTGAAATCCAAATGTCAACAGTTTTGTAATGGTCTATCTCACAGTGATTCAATAATATAAAGTGTTTTAACTGCTCTCCCTTTGCTTTATTTTGGCAACAAAATTCTACTTTGATCTTGCTTCTAGTGGAGCCTATCCATAAAATCTACCATTGGATTTATTTGTATGTTATTTCAAGAAATAAAAATTAACTCTATTTTTTTATTCATTTGAATATTTCCCTTCTGTACTATTATTATAAACTGGAGCGACAGCACAGTGGGTAGGGTGTTTGCCTTGCACGCAGCCAACCCGGATTCGATTCCTTCGTCCCTCTCAGAGAGCCCAGCAAGCTACCTAGCAAACGTATCCCGCCCGCATGGCAGAGTCTGGCAAGCTACCCGTGGTGTATTCAATATGCCAAAAACAGCAAAAAGTCTCACAATGGATGCATTACTGGTGCCCACTCGAGCAAATCAATGAACAATGGGATGACAGTGCTGAAGTGCTAGTATTCTTTTATATATATATATATATATATATATATAATTTATTTATTTTTAATTGGTGAGTCACAGTGAGGGTACAGTTACAGATTCACACATTTTCGTGCTTGTTTTTCCCTCATGCAATGTTCGAGAGCCCGTCCCTCCACCAGTGTCCATTCTCCACCACTTATGAACCCAGAATCCCGTCACCCCCCACCCCTCTCCGCCTCTGTGTTAGAGCATTCCAATTTGTTCTCTCTCTCTCCTTTTGGGTGTTGTGGCTTGCAATAGGGGTATTGAGTGGTCATCCTGTTCAGTCTCTAGTCTACTTTCAGCACGCATCTCCCTCCCCGCTCGGGATTTCCAATCACATTTTACTTGGTGTTCCCTCCTCTATCTGGGATGACTTTCCCCCAGCCTGTGAGGCCAGCTTCCAAGCCATGGAGCCAACCTCCTGGTATCATATACTACTATTCTTGGGTATTAGTCTCCTACTCTGCCATTTTATATTCCACAGATGAGTGCAATCTTTCTATGTCTGTTCCTCTCTTTCTGGCTCATTTCGCTTAGCATGATACTTTCCATGTTGATCCACTTATATGCAAAGTTCATGAGAAGGGACTTTCCTCAAGATAGACAAAGCCATCTACCACAAACCTACGGCAAGTATTATCATCAATGGGGAAAAACTAAGGGTCTTTCCTGCACTGCTACTATTCTTATATTTTTTCATCAAGAAGTACCATTTATCCTCATCAAAATAAATACTGTTAGAGTTTGAATTTACAGTTTGATACTAAATTTTGAGATAAATTCCAGTGATCTTATTCATTAACGGATGCCTATAGAAAATGTTTTAAACCTTTTGTGCGTGCATCTCACCAGGCATAGATATTTAGGATTTACTCCTCCTGGCTCTGCACTCCGAGATCACTCTAAGCAGTCTACTCTGGGGGCCATATGTAGTGTCACATGTCTTATCTGCTATATTATCTCTCCAGAACATTTTTAACTTTTCATTTTTGTTTGTTTCTTGTGGTACTTATTTGTGCTTGTATTTGCACCCAACAAGCCTTCCTGAATTTGAATATCTGCTCACTTACTAATTCTATGCTCTTAAGAAACTGTTTAATGTTTCTGTGATTCAGAAACGTTTTAAAAATATAAGAAGTAGGTAGGGTGCTATACTCTCTCCAACCCTGGATTTCTTCTGTATATTAATTTTTAGTAAATCGAGTATATGTACTACAAAATGTCTCTTATAGTTATTCTTTTTCATTTCCTTTTATTACTACTACTATTATTATTATTTGTGGAGGAGGGAGCACACATGGTGGTGCTCAGGGCTTACTCCTTGCAGGGCTCATGGGACCATACAAGGTGTCGAAGATTGAACCTGGATCAGCCAGTGCAAAGTAAGAACTTTATCTGCTGTATTATCTCTCTGGCCCTATCATCATTTATTCCTATATCCTCAGTACAGCATAACTGGAACTGTTTAGGAATCACAGTTTTCTCACAGCATATTATTCTCCAAGCTTATTATGTCACACTATAAATAGATGGTGCATGAGCAAGAAGCACAGATCAAAGAATAAACTACATAGATGACGAAACATAGCTGATAAAAGCCCGTAGTTTTTATAGAACTTTCATTGACATCATCTGAAGATTCTAGGTATAGGAATCATATGTATTTCAGGTCGTAAATTGGAGAAGATAGTAGCATACAAGCAGTATTATAGTTTAATGAGCTTAAGTCAAAATCTTTTCATAACCCAGATTCTCTAATGCAATTCAAATATGCTTTTCAAGTTTAGAAAATAAAACACCTTCTATACCTCTGGGATAAGACTACAGAAGGGAAAATGCATGGGAATGACAGTGTAATCTTTTCTGTTCTTATCTTTATCATACGAATATATTCTATAATTAATGACTGGCATTCTTTAAGCTCCCCCTGAAATTTCTTTACTACTCCCTTCTCTACAGGTAACTTACACAGTGACTTGTGCCTAAATTCAGGGCCAAGAAAATGATACAATGAATTAGGCCACTATATTTTATAAGACTACACAAGTCAATGCCTAAAAACCTAGTGAGTTTCTTGTACCATCTTTTTCTTATTTTTGTGTGGCTCAGGGGGTTGGAGACACAGTATATTAGGTGGGGTGTTTACTTTGTATGTATCTGACTTAGCTTCATCCCCACCACCCCATATAGTTTCTGAACCCACCAGGTGTGATCCCTGAGCACAGAGTACAAAGTAATCCCTGAGAACAGTCTTCAGCAACCGTCACTGTTGTTAGGTCTGTTAGAGCCAATAATAATGTCAAATGATGCCAAAACTTACTTCTGCTCTTTCTGCTAAAATCTTCAATACCTTCTAACAATATCTCTTACCTTGTAGATAGACCACTTCTTTGCATGTCTCCATTTGATAACAATCTTGTTATTGTTAAAGCTGGGGAATGTACTTAGAGAGATCTTATTTTATTATTAACTGAAAATGCTTGAAATTTTTTATTATAAACAAAAATAATAAAGAGATTATTGTTCAACTTTTTCTTTGACCAGAAGCATAATTCTAACCTGTATAAGAAAAGAACTGTAGAAAATTTGTGAACAACTCTTATATCCAACAAATGTTTTTTGTTGTTGTTATTTATTTACCTGCTTTGGAGCCACACATACAATGCTTGGGAGCTATTCCAAGTTCAATGCTCAGGGGACCATAAAGTGTCAGAGATAGATACATGGGTTTCTGTATGCAAAGAGTAGACTCTAACCCTTTGACTTATCTCCCTAGACCAGTGCAGGAAAAGTTTTAACAGCACAACATATGATTAATATTTTTATACATACACATCCTTCTTTCTTGAATATGTAACAAGTTTGTGATGTGCAAAACTTAAGAGAGGGAAAAACTAAATTCTTCAGTTTGAACTTTTATTAAGCTATAGAAAACATAAATATTGTTCTAACTTAAGTGTTCTTCAATTGACTTTCTGTTTGATGTCTTCCTACTGTTATGGGAACTGTTACAGAAGAACTCATACTCATCTTCTCAATAGGGAATTATCAATGCCTTATAAAATTTTACCTAAATCCAGTACAGAAAAATTTCTTTATTTCTTCCTTTATGTATTCCTCAATTGCTTAATTGTCCTTATTACTTATTGTATCACTGTCATCCCATTGTTCATTGATTTACTTGAGCGGGCACCAGCAACACCTCTATTACACTCAGCCCCGAGATTTAAGCAGCCTCTCCTTACTCGTTTTTCCCAACGATTGGAGGCTCTTTCAGGGTCAAGGGAATGAGACCTATCATTACTGTTTTTGGCATATCAAATACGTCACGGGTAGTTTGCCAGGCTTTGCCATACTGGCGGGATGCTCTCGGTAGCTTGCCGGGCTCTCGGAGAGGTATGTATATATCTTTTACTGTATTTGGGATATGAATACACCATGGGGAGCTTGCAAGGCTCTCCTGTGTGGGCAATAGACTCTTGGTAGCTTGTACAGTACTCCAAGAAAAAGAACAAGGTTATTATATGTCCAGGAGCCTGATTTTATAGTTTATAGGTGTTGGCCATTGGTGGGATTACACAGCGACGGGGGCAGTTTGTGAGTGTAGCTGCCAAGCAACTGGAAAATGGGGGGTCTGGATGGAGAAGGCTCAGTCCCAATCCAAGCAGGCTTGGAGATCTCAGCCTGGGTCCTGCATACCTGGGTTCTTCTGCTGGTCCCTTCATGCATGAGGCTCGTCTGGACATGTGGAGAGTGGCCTTGAGCATGGCTGTGGCTGGGTTCCGGAAGTCTTCAACTTCAAGGACCAGAGGTCCTTATTAATACCTGCAATAATTTGCAAAGTCCCTTTCTTTACTCTTTGGGGCACAATTGCCCAGTGGTGCTCAGGGACTACTCTCTACTCAGCTCTATGCCTGGATTACTCCCATTGGTGCTCAGGAAATTATGTGGTACAGGGATTTAACCTGGGATTTCTAAAAAATATAACCAATGCTTCTTGCCCAAACTCTTACTCCTTTCCTTTTCATTTTTCATTTAATATGAAGTCAGAAACTTAAGAACTTTAGAAAGACAGTAGTGATATTTTATGTATGATGTAGAATCTATAATTTCTTCATTAAGACAGTGTCAAAATGATACTTTAAAAAATTTCATCTTTATTTTAGCTAAAAATGCAATCCTGATCAACAATTGTATTAAATGTGTCACTGTACAACTATCATCCTGCTGTTCATCGATTTGCTTGAGTGGGCACCAGTTACATTTCCATTGTGAGACTTGTTACTGTTTTTGTCATATCGAATATGCCACAGGTAGCTTGCTGGGCTCCCTGAGAGGGACAGAGGAATCGAACCCAGGTATGCTGCATGGAAGGCAAACACCATACCCACTCTGCTATCGCTCCAGCCCATAACATTGTTTATGTTATTAAATAAACAATATTAATTAATCCATAACATTGTTTATCTTATTAAATAAACAGTATTAAACCATTTCAATTAAGGAAAAAATGTTTTGGAAAAGATGTAATGCTAGACTAAGATGCTCAGGATTTGTAAAATTGATTGATTAACCATATTGGTGTCTCTCTTGAGAATTGTTCTTCTGGGGATGAAGGGATATACACACAAATAACAAAATTCTCACTCTCTCTGGATTTTTCCCTTTTGCCTTTAATTATTGGTGGTCTGATGAAAGAAAGAAGAAGAATAACTGGTCTAATTGAATCAGTGTATAATAATATATAATTCGATTTTACTGTACTATTATTCTGTATAGAATTAAATAATAACAAATTTTCATCAGATGTTCAAAGATTATGCAGTAAAGCCTTGTCTTCACTTGCTATGCAAAATGTAACAGTAACTCAACGATAATTATTATGATTAGGTATATGAGATAATTGTACTTAATTTTCCAAGAAGAACAAAAACTCAATTATTTTAGATTTTTTTTCACTTTTAATTTATCAAAGTACAAACTCCTAATATTTTCTTGATGACCAAATATGTTGGGAGAGATCACAGAGACAATTATATTGAGCAATAAGTAAAATGCATTTTTCTCTTCATTAGAAAGTTTCTTGCAGTCTTCAAGATTCTAAACCAAACAATAAAGGTTACTTTTCTCTGGGTCTCAGAGACCTGAACATGAATATATTTAGCTGCCAAATATTTTGGACACATGGTCTGACAGTTATAAAATAAACAGAATATCTTCCAATGTTACATAGCTATCCGAGGGAAGCAAATATTGTTCTTTCTTAGGTTTGAAACTTACATTAAAAATGTTTATATTTCCCTATAAAATAGTCACGCTAATAGTTAAATTTAAAACACATAGCTGAATTATGCATAGAGGACTAGATATTTGGTCAGAAAAAATAAAAGGAGAGAAAAACCTCCAAATGCAATCAAATTCAATAGCTTTCCTATGATCCTTGCAATATTTATTAGGATATGAAATCATGAAACTAAAGCCAATTTGGAGGGTAATTATCTAAATTTGTATTATAAACACGTCCACAAGTCAGTCTCTGATAGTTTAGAGATTTTCAGCCTTAGAAAATATCACTTTCATTTAAAATTCTCCATTTCACTCCAATGCTAATATGATGAGCTAGATATGTTTAGATAGATAATTGGAAGCACACACATGTGGAATTTTAAACCATTATACTGAAAAAGAACAGAACAAATTTGGGAAAGCTAGTGAATTTTTTTAAAGGAAAACAAAATGATATTGTTCCAAGAAATGAAAAATAAAAATAGTAAAAATAATTGCAACCAAAGATTTAATTTAATTCCATTATATTATTTTAAAACATTATTGTCAGTTACAGAAACTGTCAAAAAATTAAACTAAGTCACAAAAGACTAATTTATAAAGAAATTTAAAGGATCACAAACTAGTGGGTCTCATCCAAAACCAGAAACCATAAAATAAAATTAATGTCATTTCTGTCATTAGTTAAATGTTACTTGGGTCCTCCTGATACTTACTGAGGGCAGTGTTCTTTACATCAGCTGCATAGAGATTTGTAAAACCACACAACATACACACAGCCCAGGCCCTTTCCCTTGTCTATACTGTGAATGGGGAGTACATGATGGGAGGAATGTTTTTTGGAAAACTGTTAGGTATTTATATGATCAATGATAAAAAATAGAGTAAAATCCTGAATAGTCAATAGTATATTTTTTGCTCTTAGGTTTTATAAAAATGACTTAATTATCCTCTTCAAGATTGAAGAATGAGTAGATTTAACTGATTATTGAATATATGAAAAATGAATGTCTTTCAATACTTAAAATATTGTTACTCCAGTAAATGCACGCACCATGTGTATTTTTGTAAGGCCAAATATGAGGAAATAACATATTTGGCTTTTTTTAACTTAACAGAAACTGCTTACATTAGTTTCTTATCTCACATACAAATGCCAAAGTTCACCGTGTCCATCTAAACAAGATGTGCAATGAAAATTCAGATAATTGTTTAGTGTCTTTGAATATATCTATTAAATCATGGCAAATTATTTGATATTTTCAAAAAAATTAAGATTTATTATTCTGTATGACTTAAGAAACAGTAAACTGTTGGGTAATTACTACAGAAGAGTTATTTTAAGGTGGTTTAAAACATAAATGCTTTACAATATATAATTTATAAAATTAACTCATTTTATATACTTAAAAATATCAATATACTTCATATAAGAAATATAAGGTTTAGAGACAACCCAAAATCAGTGAAGACAGAAATGAATCAATTTAGACTCTGAAACCAATTATGTTATTTTCTGTAGTGAGTTGTCTTCCCAATTATATTGAGGAAGACAATATTTTTTTCTCAACTAATGTATTTCATTTCCTATGAGAGAATTAAAATGTATTATCAATTTCAAGTGACTTATAGATACTTGTAGTTTGATCTTTCTCTCCAATTCCCTCTGCTTAAGAATAGCATATAGCAAATACAGCTTGCTGCTTTTAATGATTTCCACAGGGGGGTGGGGGGAAATAGGTAAAATAGCAGGTAAACACTAGCCAACATTTACCTTCTATAAACAATGCATTTCTATTTGTGCCAAACAAAAAATGCTGGGTTTATATGTTACAACAAGTGACTCATGAGTTATGTTGAACTGTGAGTACTAAGAGACTTGGAGCTATCTCCCTGGCTCCACTAAAGTTCCCTTTCAGAAAACAACACAATAATATTTTAGATGAACTAATTAAGAAAACTACCTTACTCTCATGAGTAAAGAGATATTATAATTGCTATGCAGAAGTAAGTTCATATCTAATTACTCTTATCCAAATGGGATTTATTTTACCCTAGTCAAACTATTTCTACTTCACTATCATAAATAGAAATGTTCAGAAAATCTCCCTTTGACTTTTCATTTATATTATTTGAATTTTCATTTCAATTTTTCTTTGAATTTTCATTGTTAGACCAAAGTCTAAAAGAAAGCGAAATTAAATGGTTTCAAGGATGAGTCAATACACACAGAAATATGGATCTTTGAGTTATAAATTTAATTTTCTGGAGAAAACTTTGGGATTTTCTCCCTAAATAATGGAATTAACATATCCAATATCTGGAATTAAGGAAATCCATAAATAGTGAATATCAATGAGTTCAAATATAGTAGCATTTTATTTTAATATATTTACTCTTTTGTTGTTAATAGAAACTTCTGAACAATTTAATCTAAACAAAGGAAGAGAATATAAAAACAATTAAGGGAACAGGGAGAATTAAAATGGTTGCAAAAAAATGAGGTAGTTTAATCCCTGTAGTTACCAGCACTCAGATGTATAACTGGGCCTTAAGAAAAGCCACTGGTACCTGACCAAGGATCCAGACAGATTGCCACCTGGAGTGATCCCCAGATTCCAGGGCATAGCAAGGGAAGTACCTCCACAGTTAAAGTGACTTTACTTCATGGATGAGTTTGTTGAAACAAAATAGTTCCATTTTATAATTTCTTTACAGACTGATGAAAAATATTTGAGTCATTCTAATAAGAGGATGGGCAAAGGATTTAATGTTTATCATTTTTTACACTATATTTTATTTTAACCCTCCTGCTTTCATCATCACGTTTAAGGTATGAATATTTTAATTAAATGCCTTTAAATTTAATTGTATTATTATTGTGATTTTTTTTATTTTCAAAGTTTCTAATGTTCATGTTTTCGTACCACTATATTGAACACTTTTTAATGGAATTTAATTTTAACTTTATTTAACAAACTTGAAATGACACTTTTAATTCCGAGTTATTTTTATTGGTTTGGGAACAAAAGTGAATGGATTCACTACTACATATGATAGTATTTTCTGGGATTTCTTGTGATGGCTTAATTTTAACACTACTGATTTCAAATATTTTTTTAAGCGTTGAAAAATAATGATCTTATTTTAACATTCATAACAAGAACAAATATGAATTGTAGTGAGTGCCCGACCCCCATTCCACATACAGAGATAGGGGATTGAAAAAAATGTTTTTTCACCCAGAAGGCCAAATATGATAAGGTGGACATCAACAATCAGAATCAAGCACCCTGAGCACTTGAACAAATAGAAAACTCTCTCTTGCCTGACTGCACATATACATTTTGTCCTCTGTATGGCATTATACAATTGGGGAATGAGGAAACCTGTTGGAACATAGCTCTAAACATTTTAGGTTTAACATTGGTTTGTCCTTTCTCCCTTGCCACAGAGAGTTTAGGTTTATCAGGTTACACCCATCACAGAGCTCCAGAGACACTCCCATTTCTTTGTTTGTCTATAACCTCTTCTCTGTGCTCTCTTCCCTAACAGTCTACCATCTTTTTTCCCCTAATCAGACTCTGTAAACTTATAAGGTCAGATCCTTCTAAGGACACTGGACTTGTATTCATAAGTGAAATAATTGCTTTTCTCCTTCTCTTATGTATTTTATAGTTTACTTTAAAGCAATGTCCTTTTTATGTAGACAAAGGAAGACAGACAATATTATGAGATAGGAGATTTAAAAAAATTGGGGGGGAGTTAATTGGGAGTTAATTGACTCTGAATAATATTCACTCCTAGGTATCTGCTTTCTCAACTTAAGCCTCAGTTGCCCTTACTTCCTAGCACCCCAAAAGCAGAGTCCCAACAAGGGACTGAATGGATCCAGGGCAAGTTGTGAGCTATCCTGGCATTAAAATGGGCCAACCAAAGCGCCACAATACTTAAATATAAGTTAAGAGCATGGTCATGGACAAATTCTGTCATGATACAAAAAGGAATGAAGAGATTAGGACACTACTAGTGTTAGGAAAGACTAATCTAGCCTGAGCACTGTAGTCTGAGATCTATAGTGAGATGGCCCCAGGAGAGCAATCCTATAAGCTTAATGTATCTCTTACTCTGTCCATACAATATGATTAATATTATGAGTGCATGTTTGTTGAACTAAGGAAAGGAGAAACACACCCATAGATGGAATTTTACTCTTGGGACAGTTGTCTTACTGAATGAGAATTTGTCCTAGAAGAAGCTCCCCCTGAGGGAATGTTGATTGTATGATCACACCTACGTGTAATTATTACCCCAACCCCTCAGGATTTGGGATTTAACCAAGACAGTAAGATCGGAAAGAGGAGACAGAAACTGAAAGAGAATCAGTGGAGAATAGAGATGAGATTGAAAAAAAAAAAACTGCAGTTGGTACCAACCCGCCTGGCCCTGGTTCTCTCCTTTGTCTGCCCATTGGCTATCCCTGGGTGGGGAAAGTGGCGCAAGCCCACTGAACGCAGGCGAGGAGAGGGAGAGAGTGCCTCACCCTTCATAACTTACTTTTTGAATACACAGAAACCCACAAGAAAATAATATGTAACTTTGGACGAAGGAGCAAGGCTGGGATCTTACTCTTGTGAGTAAAGACCCACAAAACTTTCTCCGTTTTGTGATTGAATTACTTCAGGACACCTGTATATGTCCAAGCATGTCCAGGAAGCTTTGGTGTGTTCTTGCTGTGCTGGTAGGGTTTAGCATCAAGGACAAGTTCAGGGTTATAGATATGGGCCTGTTGAGATGATGGCCAATCTTTATTGTTCTAAAAAAAGGTTTTATAGAGGCACCGTGATACAAAGTTATTCATGATTGAGTTTCAAGCATACAGTGTTCAAGCGTGAATCCCTTTACCAGTGTCCACTTCCCTCCACCAATGTCACAGGTTTTCCCTCCCACCCCTCAGCTGCCTCTATGACAGTTGTTTTCCATTTAACACTGTGGTTAACTGTATTGATGGTGAGAGAGTTTCATGCGTACCACTGTACCATCTCCAGCACTTACAGAGCTGCCACTCCATTCCACTAATGTTGCTGTGCTCCCTTGCCCATAATATTCCCCTCATCCCTTTAGTAAGATTAATTCTATTACTTTCAACAAATTCACTGTGGTAGTATAACTTACTTGTTTTTGAGCCACACACTATAGCACTTTTGTCTTCTTCCTGGCTTTTGCTAAGAAATCATTCCAGGTAGTGTTGGGGGAACCATATGTGGTACCAGGGATGGAACCAGATCAGCCATGTGATAGACAAGTATCTCATCACTGTACTATTACACTGGCCCACTATAACTTATTTCGAAGCTGGTAAGCCATTTTCAGTAAATTTTGATTAAGGGTCTCCTGTATACATCTGGATTTTTATGACAGTGACATATTTAAGATACTTATATTATTATATTCATACATAACTTGTTCACGATCATTAAATTAGCAATCATTACCAACATTATGACTGCTCTTTAAAAAGAATTCCCTGGAGAGATATCAGCTTACTTTTTAGGGTTGTTTTATAGCTATTAGACGATGATGTACATTAGATGCTACATCTGAGAGACCTGACCTCCAAACATTTACTATCTTCTATTTCTCAGAGTTAGAAGGTTTTCTGAATTATAGGTTAAGAGTACATATTTTGTAATATAGGGTGGCATTTGATGTAGCCAAAAGGTTTCTGAATTATCAGTAAGCTCAGTTTCTTTTTAGCAGTAAAAAAATTTAAATTAGCCTATGCCATTTTAAACCCTTTTTCTAGGAGCTGAGGAGAAAGCTCAAAGTAGCATTTTTTTTTAAGAGAGGGACCTGTGCTCCCCTGGGGGACCCCAGAATATCCCAAAGAGGCTACAGGTGAAAATTACATAAATAAGAAAACAAGGCATGAAAACAGAGGGCCAACCAGTGGGATAGAAAACCACAGGAAGGAAATAAGCTCAGAGGACCATGACTGAAAAACACTTCAGAAATACTAGCTTAGGTGCTCGAGCACATTCCTTCACATTGGAGCACCAGATTCATTCTCAAGCACCACATGGTCCTTTAAGACTAACTCAGGAGAGGCCCTAAAAATCTTGCTGCTAAGGACCTAAGTATCCTGCCGGTATGGCCTGCAAACTAATAGTAAAAGTCATCACGGTCATCACTGTCATTCCATTGCTCATCGATTTGTTCGAGTGGGCAACCAGTAACGTCTCTCATTGAGAGACTTCTTGTTACTGTTTTTGGCATATCCAATACTCATGGGTAGCTTGCCAGGCTCTGCCTCTCGGGCTTGATACTCTAGATAGCTTGCCGGGCTCTCCGAGAGGGGTAAGAGGAATTGAACACGGGTTGGCCACGTGAAAAGCGAATGCCCAGCCACTGTGCTATAATAGTAAAAGTATAAAGTATAAATTGCTTCTATGTCAATAAATATAATTTTGTACTCAATAAAAGTAATATGCTCTGTTTTTCCCCATTTTTTGCCTCTTAGTCTGAATAAAGCACTAGAAACTTTAACTTATTGCCAACACATACATATTAGTACATTTCTTCATTACATAATCATGACAATTCTCAAATTTTTAATAAGAAAACAATTGAAGGACTGAATATTTTTCTTTTATATTGTATTAACTTTTATTTCATAACTCTTATGTGAATTGTGATAAATTTATAAAATTACAAATAAAGTAGAGAAATGCTGTTGGGTGTTCTTTGGGGGCTGCACCTAGTGGTATTCTGGGGTTACACCTGGCTTAGTCTTCAAGGATAATGCTTGGAAGTGCTCCACAAATTACATGCAGTACCAGGAGTCAAACAGAGATGCAACCATAGCTGTATGCTAGGTAAGCACCTTATTATCTGTATTAACTCTCTGGAAATGTAGAAGTTCTGAATGACAATATAGCATGTAAATAAAAACAAATAAATTGTTTACAATAAATATGTACTGATATGTTTATAATGGTAAGTGAAATAAGATGCTAAGGGTATTAATTGAACAATACGGTAAATAAAACTAATTTTTAAAGATTATCAAAGACACATTTTTATTAAATTTTGAATAGTATTAATAAAATGTTTTATGTTAGCAACAGACATTACCACTACAACTTACTAACATGCTATGTGCCAATTGTATAGTGCAAACAAGTGTTTTATTGATTAAATGTACATTTATTCACTTTATTTACAAAATTCCCGAATGGCAGAGCCTGGCAACCTACCTGTGGTGTACTTGATATGTCAAAAACAGTAACAATGACAGTCCTCATTTCCCTGATCCTAAAAGAGCCCCCAATATGCCATCAGGCTACAGTAGTATGAGACAGGGACAAATGGAGACATTACAGGCACCCGCTCAAGCAAATCGATGAACAATGAGATGACAGTGATAGATACAGTGATTTGCAAAATTAAATTTGCTAGTTACTCTTAAATCATACAGAAGAATTTTGCACTAAAATATTAACTTAGTTTACATTTAAGATTGTAGAGATTGAAACATTCAAGAATTATAAAGGGCTGGAGCGATAGCACAGCGGTAGGGCATTCGCCTTGCATGTGGCTGACCCTGCTTCGATTCCCCTGCCCATCTCGGAGAGCCTGGCAAGCTATCGAGAGGATCTTGCCCACATGGCAGAGCCTGGCAAGCTACCCATGCTGTATTTTATATGCCAAAAATAGTAACAACAAGTCTCAAAATGGAGACGTTATTGGTGCCCGCTCGAGCAAATCGATGAGCAACAGGATGACAGTGATACAGTGAAGAATTATAAAGGTAAGAAATGACTTTGTGTTTTGAAATATAAATATAATTAATGATTATGTAATAATTCTAAAATTTACTTTAGAGAGAATATATATTGAACAATGATAAAGTTTTTCAGAGCACTTCAGAGGAGTTGGTATTAATGAGCATATTATCACTGACTTCAATTAACAAAATAGTTAAACTGATACATAGAAATCTAAGCATATAACTATGCCGTTCAAATATTTAATGTAGGCAACAGCAAAGCTCAATTCTATTCTGGAAGTAATTGACCTTTTCTTTTATATACATGTTTTACGTTTGGTTGATTTTTTTTTGTAATGGTAATTGAAATTAAAATAGGAAATGCAAATAGCTTTAGACATATTTCTAGACCTCAAGAAAGCCAAAGACTAAGTAAAAATTAAGAATCTCCAGTGTGCCATATACAACTGAAAAAAAATGAACCTAGCTTAAAAAATGAATCTTTGTTAATAATAGCTAAAATAATAAGTATATGAGAGAAAATCAAGAAAATAGTGCTAGAGATCTATAACATTTAGAGGACGAATGAGCAAGCATTTAAATAGGAAGTAGAGCTGAAGAAGACAAGTCAGAGATTGTAACTAGGAGGAAACTGGAAATATGTAAATTTACAAAGGATATAGCAGAATATTTTTGGCATAACAAGTCTAACAGAAAGGGCTATTATTATGCATCTTATAACTTTCAACATCATTTGAAGTAGACCATTTGCACACTGATTGATCCTACTTTTCTCATCAATTGCTTCAAATCAAAAAGATAAACTATGCAAAGTTTATTTGTGATATGAAAATCATTCTACAAATTAAGTTGTCATCTCAGCCTCTAAAAAGGCATAACAAAATAAAACAGTACAACTGAAAGTCTTATCGGATCCGTTCGGGGAGTGAAAAAATTATTTTTATTAAGTTTGAAATACTGATGAACAAAGTTTGTTCAATGCCCTAAGGGGATATCATCCAAATTAGCTAAATAAAAATAAAATCTATCAATTTATACAGTTTGGCCAGACTTTGACAGAAAAGGGATACAAAAATAGAACAAATATATAAATTTGTAGAATAGTAGGAGTTGGTCATGAAAGAAATATCTCTTTGAGCACTCAGATTTATTTTCCCTTAAAGGGAAAAAAATTAACTCACCAAAAGTATTAGAAATTTAAGAAGAACATATGTAACAAAGGGGGCTGGTTAGCATTATCTTGAGGAAAGATTCTGGGGGAGTGTCAAGAAAGATAATGATGCCTCAAGCAAACTGTCTGTACTCTTCCACACCAGTCTATATCAAACTGCTGTGAATCACTCAGGAGATGATGAAAACTTCAAATATCCAAACCGTACCATTCTCCACCCTATTTTATTCAGGTTTTCAGAATTCACAGTGTAACAAGTTTTTAAGGGATTTGTATGCATACTGAAGTCTAAGAAGTACTGATCTACAGAACTTCTACAAACTACTACTGACATTGATCAATTCAGGACTGACAATATATCCGAGACTTACTTGTCTTGTTTGGCTTACATGTTCTCCTCCTTAGCTTAAATGCAAATGAGTAAGTCAATGCCAGAAGAGAGAGAGGCTCTCTAGATCAGAGCTCTTAGGACTGCGTTGTTCCCAACTATCTAAGCACTTGCTGCATATTAAGGGCTCTCTGGAATTTTCAGCACTCTAAAGCAGTGAAGCACTGCAGTCTCAAGAGAGCAAACCTCTTGACCTTAAGGTGATAATACTATTTTAAAACTATTTTCCAAGAAAAGTCTGCAGACCTTATGGAAAGTGAAATGTTTTGAGTTTCTTTTAAAAGAAATAAAGGCTAATAGAGCATTTTCTTTAGAGATGAAGAAAAATGCTGTTAATACATTTGTATGAATCACATGAATAAATATGTTAGTATATTAATTAGCTGCTGTTTCTTGATTCTAAATAGAAATATTATCTTATTAATGTTTAATGCTCTATGAAAGAAAATAATTCACAACTAAGCGGTTTAATTTCTCATGTTCTGCTTGCAAGTTTTAAGTAGGTTTTTACACAAAATAATAAAAGATTTTGTCAGGACTTTATTTCTTGGGGATTTAGAAAAAGATAATAAATGCATTTACTAAAAAGTTTCAAATTTAATAACCATTTTTAATAATTGTGTTTTAGTCATCTCCTGGTCCATCCACAATATTCATTAAAGGGAAGCTCTTATACTGAGAACCCAGAAATCAATTTAAGTTTATTCTCTTAAATCAATCACACCCAATGAGCTAATATTCAGATTCAGAGGGCAAATACTTTCATAGATTGTATAATAATGGTATTAAGGCACATTATTAAACAACCTTTTCTCTTTTGGAGAGATATTGGGCTGGGAATTTTCCAAGAAAAATTCATTTTATTATAACTGAGTGGTCTATGGAAAACCAGAAGGGAAAAATCATTTTTAAGAATAGAATCTGTGTTAAATTCAAAAAGCTACTATAAAGATGAAAATGCTTTATGCTAACTATAGAATGAGAATTCTGGGGAAAAAGTGATCAATGGCTTTTAGTTATTTAAGCAGTGTAAAAAGCACCATAGTGAAGTGTAACAATTGTTATACGCTTATTTAGAAATTGTAACAATTAGTGTGCTATTTACCATAGTTACTAAAAGAACAAATGTTTGATGTTAAAATTTAAATGTGTTAAACAAAGAAATTAATAATCATATCAATACTATCTTTCAGATGAATGCATTTTTGAGAAAAAATTAAATAAATAACACAATTAGAAATTATTAATAAAATGTAGGCATTATAAAAAACCTAGAATTCTAAGTAAAAAGAATTTATAAGGGATCAGAGACGTAGGTTAATGGGTTGAAAATACAATTTGAATTCTGGTCACCAAGTTCGACCACCAGCATATAAACCATAACACAGCTGGGAGCAAGTTTTAAGCAAAGATCCAACATGAGCCCCTGAGCACTGGCATGTATACTTGCCCCCCCGTCAAAGCAAAAGAAAAATAAATTGATAATATCTAGAATGTATTTTTATTAGCATGCATTAGTACTTTTGAAGAATGACTCTAGTAGAGTAGAGGAAATTGCATGATATGAGTTGGAGAGACAGTTCATTGGTTAGGGCATTTTCTTGCACACTGCATAGCAACTGTCCAGCATCATGAAATTCTGCCCCAGATCTTAGACTCACCTAAGCACTGTAGCACTGTTTTCCCATTGCTCAAGCGGGCACCAGTAACATCTCCATTGTGAGACTAATCGTTACTATTTTGGGCAATACCTAAGACATCAGGGAATCAAAGGATGCAGAAGCAGTAGGTCTCAGTGTTGGTCCATAATTCCCAGTTCCTTCAATATATTTAAGAACAATTGTAGCACTGTAGCACTGTCGTCCAGTTGTTCATCAATTTGCTTATGTGGGCACCAGTAATGTCTCCATTGTGAGACTTGTTGTTACTGTTTTTGGCATATCGAATACGCCACAGGTAGCTTTCCAGGCTCTGCCGTGAGAGCGGGATACTCTCAGTAGCTTGCTGGGGTCTCTGGGCTCTCCGAGACGGCCAGAAGAATCAAACCAGGGTTGGCCGCGTGCAAGGCAAATGCCTTACCCGCTGTACTATCGAGGAATAAAGATGCTCAGAGTCAGAAAGTAGAAAAGTTTATTTGAAAGTTGAAGAGAAAGAAAAAGGAACTCCCAGCTGCGGAGAAATTTAGTATAGGACTAAGTTAACTATGGCACATTTTGAGGTTTTCTTATATTTTTTTTAATTTGAAAACCTGTCTTACAGGGAAGTTAGAGAAATTAAACAGTTTAAAAGTTAAAGTTAAAGAGCTTTTTGTGGGCTTCTTTTTATTTTGGCTGTTTGTACATGTGTTTCTTTTAAATGAAAATGGACTCTTTGTATTTCTTTGCCAAGAATCATACAGAGAATGCAAGGATCAGAGAGGTCTGGCCATTTGCCTAGGTATCCTGGTGAACCTAAGCTCTGGGGCAGAATTTTATGACATTGGACCATTGTTAACATCCTAACTATCAGAAACAGCCCAGGAATTTGTAGGAACATTAAAAATGTGAGATGGGAGCAGCCAAATATGAGACTGTTGGATACATCTAGAATTTATTTGGCTTTAGATTTGGAATGTCAATGTTCCATAAAATTTTCGTTACAACATGCCGGTCTACCAAAAGCTTACATTCAGTCAAAGATCGGGAACGCCTCTAAAGGTGATTAGAGGCCACCCCAAAAGCCTCCATCCCCCTCGGACAGCCCAGCAAGCTACCAAGAGTATCCCGCCTGCATCACAGAGCCTGGCAAGCTACCCGTGACATATGCGGTATGCCAAAAACAGCAACAATGATGGTCCTCATTCCCCTTATCCTGAAAGAGCCCCCAATACGCCATGGGGCTACACTAGCATGCAACAGGGACAAATGGAGATGTTATTCCATCTCCCTTACCAGGCCATCATAATTTTCCTAAAAGAATCAAATAAAATACAACTTTACAATTTAAAACTTTCATGGTGGTCAATAGGGTGTTATAATTTAAGAGAGAGTTCATGGTCTGAGAATAAGGCATGCTGGCATTGTCAGTGTCACTGTGGGTTTCTAATTTTATGTGGACAAAGAGGTAGGGCTCTCTGTCACAATACACAGGGAACCTTGGAACTTTCCATCATCAGTCCTTCTGTAGGTTTGTATATTTTTCAGAATGAAAGAGGGACATCAGATCTGTCTACTGTAGATCCTACAAGCTTTTAGTAGGGCAAGGATTCACTTTCTAAAACTGACTATAAGTTTCTATACTATCTTTTCCTAATTATAACCTCAAATGAAGGAAGATTTTCCATGCATTGAATTCTATTATAAGGAATGGGAAAACAAAGCAAAAGATGTTTGAGAAATTCTAGAGAAGTCTTAACAGACTAAGATCTTTTCTAACAAACTGAATATGGCATATGCCAGCTATGTGGCTCTACTGCAGAACTCTCTTATTTAAGGAGCGCGGGTATCCGTAATACACTGAATATGCCCCTCTCCATGTGAAGCTATGCTTCAGGAGGATCTTTCCAGTCAGTGTCTGCAGAAAGCAAGAATATAAAGGCAAACCCATTTCTACTAGTGATGCAAATGATTCTGGATCTGTGACAGTCGGTCTGTTCATTTGTAATTCCCAGGTTATTAAATATTTCCAAGAATAAAAATATTGAGTAATAATGATGCTCAGAGTTAGAATGTTGAAAAGTTTATTGGAAAGTAGAAGAGAAAAGAAAAGGAACTAACTACCCATGTGGGGAGAACTTAATATTGGACTAAGTTAAAAGTAAAAGTTTTGTGTAGGCTTTTGTAAAGGCCCTTTGCATTTCTTATTAATTGACAACTATTGTGGAGAATGTAGGGAAAATACAGGGTGGTCTAGCTAGTTTGAGTCTTTCTGGCCATCTGCCTTAGGTATTGTCTATTACCTGAGCATCTCTGTGAGCCGAAGCTCTGAGGCAGAATATTATGATGGACAATTGTTAACTCCATGTTTACCAGAAAAAGCCCAGGAACTTGCAGGAAATAAAAAATGTAGGATGGACCAGCAAAAAACAGGATAGCTCACAGCAGCTTGCAACGATACACAGGCTTCCTCTTTCATTAGGAATCTGACTTGGGAAATGACCCACTGGTTGGCAAAACCTTTCATAGACCAGCACTATCAAATGTTCTTCCTATCCACTCTCCCTACCCTATGTCTTTGCAGTAATTGTACTATACATCTAGGTTTCTTTTCTTATAAAAACCACAACTTTTCCTCCTCCTAGAAAATATTGATGTAGATGAGGAAGAAGCAGCAGTGGTAGGTCTCTGAGTTCGTTTGCGGTTCCCAGGATATTCAATAGTTTCATTCTTGAATGAAATATTGAGTAACAAACATGCTCAGACTCGTATTTGGATTGTCAAAAAGTTTATTGGATGGCAGAAGAGAAAGAAAAGCAGCTCCCCAAATGGGGAGGAACTTGATATAGGACTAAGTGAAAAGGGAGTTTTGTGCACGTTCTTTTAAAGACTCCTTGCATTCCTTATTTGTAGACGAGGATTTACAAAAGATGCCAGAAAATCTCAAGAATGTTGGTCTAACTCTCTCTGGCATTTTTGCCCCTTATCTTAGTCTCCCTATATTGATCTAGCCTCCAGGACAGAGTTTTACTTTTCTGGAAATCTCTGACCACTGGGGCAGGACTTTGGGAATGAAGTGTGGTAGATTAATGGGATAAAGGTGGCAAGGGGAAACTGTGGCTTTCTTCCTCACTGGCTCTGTCATCCCATTGCTCATGGATTTGCTTGAGGGGGCACCAGTAATGTCTCCATTGTGAGACTTGTTGTTACTGTTTTTGGCATACTGAATGCACCAAAGATAGCTTGCCAGGCTCTGCCTTGTGGGTGAGATACTCTCAGTAGCTTGTTAGTGTATCTGAGAGGGGTGGAGGAATCTAACCCGGATAGGCAGTGTACAAGGCAAATGCCCTACCCGAGAAACAAATTGTCCAGGCCAAATTACCAATGATCTCAGATTCCCTGTCAACCTAGATTCCAGGATTGCCAGTTATCTTAGTTTCTCTGTCAGCCTAAAGTCCAGGACAGAATTTATATTCCTGGGAAGTCCCATGGATGCTGAGATAGATCTTGAGGGTGGAATGTGTTCCAGTTTGATGGTGAAAAGATGGAACATCTGGAGAGAGAAAACTGTGCCTTCCTTTCTCACTGGCAAGGGAAAACTGAGGCTTCCTCTTTCAATATTCACGATAAATTCTTTGCACATTTAAGCCTGTTAATGTATTGCACATTTAAATTCTACATTTTATCAGAGGACTCAAACTAACAGTTATGACATGGCATTCTTACAACACACTGCATGATTTTTACATGTGTTATTATGAAAGTGCAAATTTATCATTTGGTCTATATAAACCCTAAATATAATAAGTAGTTTTACATTTGGCTCCATATTTTTAATCTTGTAAGATAAAACTATCAACAAGTTGATAATTTAAAGAACATTTTTTAGTTGTAAAGAAATTACCCATTTAATATTTTTCAGAAAACACTTATCTGGTTGAGCTCCAGTGTTAGTACAAATTCAAAAGCGATCAATATTTTAAAATAAACTAGAAATTTTCATAAAGTTTTACTACATTTTTAATCATGTTTTTAAGCAATAAAATGAGGCTTGTGTGGCAAGAGACTCTCTCTCCTTATGGAGAGTCTCTTGCCCACTCGCCTGGCTGTCATCCCCGAGGCCTCTTGGAGGGGATGGGCTCCCGCTTCCCTCCCTGCCCCTAGCAGAGCTCCTGGAGGCCGAATACCTCCAGAACCTAGCCACAGCCATGATCAAGTCCCCTCTCCACACATTCAGATAAGCCTCATGCATGAAGGTACCAGCAGAGGAACCCAGGTGTGTGTAATCCCATCAATGGCCAACATCCAGAGACTTAAAAGCAAGCTCCCAGAAGCTTTTAAGTAGGATATCTTATAACCTACTTCTCCCTCTGGGAGACACTGGCAAGCTATTGAGAGTTTCCTACCCACATGGGAGAGCCTCACAAGCTTCCCATGGTGTATTCATATGCCAAATCCAGTAAAAAGCTGGGTCTCATTCCTCTGACCCTGAAAGAGCCTTCAATGAGGCATTGTTGGGAAGGCTGAGTATAGAGAGGCTGCTAAAATCTCAGGGATAGGACAAATGGAGAGGTTACTGAGACCGCTCGAGAAATTCGACGATCAATGGGATGTTGATGATGATGATGATGAAAATGAGGCTTACAATTAAAATTGGCTATTTATAAGTTGTAAATTTATGCTTTATATAAAATCTATAAATGGTCCTAAGTTAAAAGAGAGCTGGTCTGTAAAGTAAATTAAAATTATTAGCTCATATTTAAAGATGTACTTAAATACTTATTGGAATATTCCCTTTCAAGTTTGTAAGCTAAAAACAATTAATGAATAACAATATTTTATCATGTATACATGGTTAACATCCCAATTACAGAAATGTATCGAGCAAATAGATGAACAACAGGATGACAGTGCTACAGTGCAATTCTTTACGAGGTTTTTCAGTTTTTTTACCATGTGTTTAATTTTCTATTATATGCTTTTGAGTAGAGTTACAGTATCTCTCATGGAATAAATATCTAGATCATATCATGGTTTCTCCAACATAGTACTTAGTAACTAATAGTGTGATGACTAGAAGAGGGACTTTTTTAACTATTATTACTCCATGTAATGAAATGCCACAGTCTATATCTCAAAAGGATATTCATACAAGTCAAAATATTCCAGAAAGCATGGGAATTCTCTTTTCAAAATATTATAATCTTATTAATCAATATGGTACAATGGCCTTAATTGAAAACATGGTAAATTAAGAGAAATACATTGACAATAGCATTGACAATGTGTGTAAAGGAATAATGTAAGGAAATTAATCTTTCACAACTTGTGCTCCCTCAATTACTGTGATCTTGCATGTTGTAATCAATCTAAAGGTTTATGCTATAATGAAATGACAACTTGTTTCTAACTCATTACTCAGGGGTGTACAAATTTAAAATGCTCTTTATTGTCATCTTAATGAGATGTAAAATAATAAGTTTCCTGTCCTCTCAAGTAGCAAACTTCAAACAATAGTTAACTCTCTCCCCAAACATGATATACTTGAACAGAGGAGCTAAGTGGGTAGCATCAAATTTGTGAAGAAAGCTTATGAAAAAAAACAGAAAAAGTGAATCACTTGATCCATTCCACCTTCAGTATGATGGAGAGAGAAATTAATGCCTAAAATTTTCCTGAAACATATAAAAAGCATAAGACAGAATTTACAAAACAAAAAGAAATCCCTGTGCTGGGAGGAAGACCAAGTATAATAACAAAGGGGAGTTCTTTGAGTTGAGTGACAGCAAGAAAAAGAGTTGAATTTGAAAATTCTTAAAAGGTCAGGCACACAGGTTCTACATTCCAATGTAAATTGAATAACAGTATCAAGACTTTACAAAGGTTATATCTTTTTTTGAGCTCTGATATATTTTTTAAATTAATTTTTATTTATGTATGTATTTATTTTTTATTTAATCACTGTGAAATAGTTACAAGCTTTCACGTTTGAGTTACAATCACACAATGATTAAACACCCATCACTTCACCAGTGCACATTCCCACTGATGGGGTACTGGCCAGTCAACCCCAGAACACTGGAGTATGATGCCCCGAGGGAGGTCGCCGGATTTATAGGAGAAGGGATGGGAAGGAGAGAAGCCTCTGCCCCGGGCCTCCGCTCACTGCAGACTCCAGCCACCTCAGGGCAAGAACCACGCAGAGGGGGGAAAACAGACGGTCAATCAGCAATCTGTTTATTAGCCTTCACACAGGGGTTTACATACATGCAGTTCAAGGGGGCATTGTAACACACATACCATGTTTGCCTAGTCACGGCTCAGAACAGATGTTAGTTAATGATTTACATTTCCCACTTTCAGGGCCGGGTGTGTCAGCTCAGGCAGATGGTAACCATCATGTCCCCCATCCTGTTATCTCGAACAGAATGCCTAAGTGGGTGGAGTGCGGGAAGAGGTTTCTGGCCCCTGTGATCGGGGCCAAGTTCCTGCTGCCAAGGGCAGGGGATTTGGTCAAGGTCTCAGGTTGGCTGCAGAGACCCCAACACCCACTACCAATATCCCCAGTATACCCCTCTTTCCCACCCTCCCACTGCCTTCATCATCATCATCATCATCATCATCATCATCATCATCATCATCATCATCATCATCATCCCGTTGATCATCGAATTTCTCAAGCCATCTCAGTAACGTCTCCATTCGTCCTAGCCCTGAGATTTTAGACGCCTCTCCTTACTCATCCTTTCCAATGCTGCCCCATTGGAGGCTCTTTCAGGGTCAGGAAAATGAGACCCAGCATTGTTACTGGTTTTTGCATATGAATATGCCATGGGGAGTTTTCAAAGCTCTCCTATGTGGGCAGGAAATTCTCAGTAGCCTGCTGGTTCTCCCAGGGAAAAGTAGATTATAAGATGGTTCTGGGAGCTTGCTTTTAAGTCTCTGGATGTTGGTCTTTGATGGGATTACAGGGTGCTGGGGGCAGTCCCTAGGTGTGAGTGCCTAGCTACTGGAAAATGGGAAATCTGAGCCGAAGAGGCCCAGTCCCAATCTGAGCAGGCTTGGATCTGAACAGGCACTGCCTCCATTGCAGACAATATTCCCCAAGTTAGAAAGAGAGGGATAGACATAGAAAAATTTACAAGGGCTATGTCTTAACAGTTGAGGGAAGTCTCTTCAATTTTCTTTTTAGAGTGCGAAGTGTAGAACAAAAGATAAGTAAATGTATTTACAAATTGAATTGAGTTCAAATTGCATTGTAGAACTGCATCATGATGAGAGGCCACTAGTAGCACATTTGAGCTCCTTCTTAATAATTTTGTTTGGGGGCCCACATGTGACTATGCCACAGTCTCACTGCTGGCTTTTTCTCCCAGGAATCAATCCTGACAAAGCTAGGAGGAACATATGCAGTTCCAGGGATCAAACCCAGGTAGGTACGAACAAGGAAAGTGCCTTACCCACTGGACTGTTGCTCTGACACCTTCTTCTTAATAATTTATAATATGTGAGAGCTAAGATGAATGTCTGGAGGCTGAGTGTATGTTTCTATGTGTTTGTGTGATGAGTGCATAGTACAAACATATTTAATAGAATAGTGGCATACTATACACTGGGAAAATAGAAACATTTCCATAAGTCACAGTGGGGGGAAATGTTAAAAGAGAGATGAGTTTTACACAGCTCAGAACTTACCCAGAATTGCTCTATTTAACACAGACATTCCAAAAATATATATATATAATGAGTCATTATTACATTTATTAGTTTAGAGTAATATTTAGAATAATTGCATTGTAGTACAAGCAGAAAGAATGTTCTCTTTGATTAATAAATATGTGCTGAGCACCTATTATGCTCAGAACAAAACTAAACTATAGATTACTATACTCACGATTATGGTTTACTCTGGAAGATGTATGTAACCCTATGCTATAAGAAAAAAAAAGAGTATCAAGAACATTTTTATGGGTGGTGAAGATGCTACTTTACATAGAGTGGGGAGGAAAAAGTTTCCCAGATATTCTTTGAATCTTTAACTGGGTCTAAATAGTAAAATAAGAGATATTAACAGGAAGAATATATATAAATGAATTAAACATGTGGCCCATGAGCCTGTATAAGAAATTAAGGCACAAAGAAAAAGTTATACCTCAGTGCTTTTTTATCTAAGTTGACAAAGAATGAACAGTCATGATGAAATATTATAGAGTATTAGGTTAATAAGATAACCTGGGATAAAGGTAACCAGACTTAATTGCTATGATTCTTCTTAGTATTTGTTTATTTATTTATTTATTTATGTATTTCTTGGTTTGTGGATCATACCTGGCTGTTCCTGAGAATTATTCCTGGCTCTTGCTCGGTGCTCATCCCTATAGTTAGTGCTGGGAGACTGTGTGCAGTACCAGGCATTGAACCTGGGACAACTGCTTGGAAGGCAAGCACTTGACTGTCTCTACTGCTTCTCAGGTCCATTCCTTTATTTTTTTTTAAATGGATGTGGTTGGGTTTTTTTTTAGGATTTCTTTCCTCTGTATTCTATCAGGAAAGTACCTCTCACATATAAGGAGTTGTTGTTTTGGTGAGTTTCTTTATCAGGGAAGATCAGAGTGTCCTTTTGCTTCCTCAAAGTCCTTCAACTTAAAATATTCAATAAAGCAAGTGCCATATTTCTAGATAATGTATCATAAACTCGATAACCACCTAGATAAGGTGGTAAGTAATCACTAAAACTATACAGAAGCCTCCAAACCATGATCATTTAATAGGCAAATAGATGCCTAATTCATCACAAACCCTGCTGCATGTTAGACAGCAGGTTTTGCAAATAATAACTCACTGAATTTCAGCCTTGTATAAGAATAGATTAAATGAGAACATGCTCTCTACAGATATCTGGGGCATGAGTCAGAGAGGTATAGGGTAAAAGCAAGTGTATAAAACCTGGGGCTGCTAAATGTTTGATAAGTCTGCAGACTAGTAAGAACCCCAATGAGGGGTCAAAGCAGAAGTACAGGAGGTCACAGGGATAGCTGGGAACAAGATCATAGAGGGTGAATAGGCTAGGGATAAAATAAGTTTGATTTTTTTCTTAAAATTATTGAATAGATAAATAAATGAATGCTTCTAAAGAATCGTTTCAAGACTAAGGAAAATTAAGAGTAACAGAAAATTGAGTAAGCTATCATAAAAGATTGAGTAGAAACAATGGTAGTGCAGAATAGGATGCTAAAAATATCAAAGCAGAGGAGATATAAGAGATTACTAAGGGATTTTAAGTTATGTGTTTAAGGTAGAATTTATTATGGCAAAAATTTGACAATACTGTTAACATTGATAGATTAAGAAGTCAAGCATGTGTTTCAGAAGACAACAAGACTGAGGTAGGTGAATTAAAAAGGTCAAATTGTTACGGTATAGTGACAAGTTTGTCAGAAAGCAGGTCCTGAAAAGTCATATTTAGAAATTGCAATTATTTGTTATTGCTACAATAATGCTTATACCTAACAGCTCTCAAATATCTTAAATTATATATCATCACCATCATCATCATCCCATTGATCATCGAATTTCTCGAGCGGTCTCAGTAATGTCTCAATTCTTCCTAACCCTGAGATTTTAGAAACCTCTCTTTACTCATCCTTTCCAATGGTGCCGCATTGGAGGCTCTTTCAGGATCAGGGGAATGAGTACACATATAAAATAATTACATAGGAAATATTTATTAATCAAGTATCTGTATTCAGTTGGGAGGCATTAGAAAAGTTCATATTGTGCATCAATAGTTAACTTCCTTGGCTAAGATGGTTTCTTTTGGGAATCTCAGCTCAGTTTTATATATTCTCTCATCCTCTTTCAAGCTATGTAAGTTTTGATGAGAAAGAGCAGTTTTCCAAGAAAGTTAAAATATTAAAGTTTTTCCTGCAATTTTTCACTCATAGCATGTATTTTGACCTCACATGGACCAAATCAAGGTACACTAACAAGTTTAGAATCTAGGAGATTGAAGGTGATAAAGTCAAAGGTAAGCAAGGATACTACTAAGCTGTTAGTGAAACCAATCTGTCCAAGATCCATGACAGTGCATATATGTAGGAACAGTAGGGATAACATCTGCTCAATCATCTCTCACCAGTTAATGGGGACTTCAAAGAAAGTAATAAAAAGTTTATCTTCTTATTTTACCTATTTGCTTATTTATTTATATGCCTTTGGGGTCACACCCAGCGATGCTCAGGGGTTACTTCTGGCTCTGCATTCAGGAATTACTCCTGGCAGTGCTTGGGGAACCATATGGGATGCCAGGGATCGAACCCAGATTGGCTGCATGCAAGGCAAACGCCCTCCTGGCCATGCTATCGCTCCGACCCCATTTTACCTATTTGAAATAGCCTCAAGATCGTACGGCAGGGTGGGGTGGGGGGAGATGGGACTGGGGAGGTGGGAGGGATGCTGGGTTTACTGGTGGTTGAGAGTGGGCACTGGTGAAGGGATGGGTTCTCAAACTTTGTATGAGGGAAACATGATCACAAAAATGTATAAATCTGTAACTGTACCCTCATGGTGATTCACTAATTGAAAATAAATAAATTTTAAAAAAATTAAAAAAATTGTATTGTATAAGCAATGACCAAGGCTGTCTCAGATTTGGTGATATTCTAGAATTTACAAACCTCAGAAAATCTGTTATACTCATGGCTACTCTCTATTACACACTGAAAGCATATAAGTAATCAAAGGGAGAAGTTTTTGAGAAAAGCCAGAACAAAGCATGTGTAAGCTTTCAGGAATCCTATCCCTGAAAATTAACATGGTTGTACGTAAGAACTTAAATGTTCAGTAATTATGTATGGCAATACATGCCAAGCTTTTGTAACTAAAGAAGATCATCATATCTTAGTGTCCAGCCTTTTTACTGAGAGTGGGCCCCACAACCTATGTGACTAATTTTAATTTCTCAGCCTTCAATCTACAGAGTCAAAACTAAAATTTACTACTAATTTCATTGTTAGAATACATTGATAAATCTGAAACCACTTGATCTCAAATCTCAAGTACACAAAAGCACTCCTGAATAAACAAAAAATTCTAGAGACAAAGAGCTTATCTCCAGAAAGTTGACAAGGGCATACACTAATGATGAGCTTTTCTTAGGTATGCACAGGTTTTGAGCAGACCAACCCTCCTAAAATCATCTTTTCTAGAACAATAGGGAACTCTAAAACAATGTTAACTGGGATGGGTCAAGCATAAAAGTGAAAAACAAAGCAGGCTAAAGAACCATCATAAGAGCTAGGGTATAGAAATTGATAGGTCGGTACCATGTAAAAGTTAATATCCTGGACACCAAAGAAGTATTTGAGAAAATTGTGGAAGGATAAAAGAAAAGATGGCAGCACTGAGTTGAAGAAAATAAAGTTTTCTGATTGTTAAACTAGCCCCCATGAAGGGAATGCCTTCTAATTCTAATACACTTTTTTTTTTCCTGGTGACTGACTCACTTAGACAATATAAACAGAATTGTACTTTATATTATTGCTTGGTCCCTTTAATGTGACAACTTAATGTCCATTTAAAATAATACTTAAAAATATATTAAAACATGTTTATACCTCATATAAAATAGATTGCCATACAATATTAGGGGGCTATATACACATCAAACTGTATCTCATATTTATGGGTAGAAAGATTCATACAAATATTTTTAAAAAATTATCCATAAATATGTAATAAAAAAGCTAACATGAATTTAATAGATTTAGTAAGATATATAAACGATGTGAGATATTCAGCAATATCTGAATATTTAGGATGATCAATTTAAATGTGACAGATATGTATTTCTGAAATTTTTGTCAAAATAAATAGCTATAGAAGTATACGTTTCTGGATATAGTTGATGCTTTGTATTTTCACAGTTAGGATAATTTTTATAATATACAAAAAGAATTAGACCATCTAGGATTTTAATTAGAATTATAGTCATCCACTTCTATACAGTATCTATTTAGAGATGAATGACAGATTTAAAATAGTATTTCTCCAAAACTATGATTATGGTACATAGCTCAATTAAGTTGGTATAATTTTTTGTTAACAATAATGCTGTAATATACAATAATGCTGTAACATATATTGTAATATATATATATAGATATATAGGCAGGGCATTTTTGTCAAAGTTATCCTTAAAAATTCCATACCTTTGACAGTAGTATAAGTAGCATCAGTACAAATAGTGTAAGTTATCTTTTATTCTAATGGGAAGTGAATTTATGAATATATAAATTAATTTTATTTTTTAATACTGAGTATATTTAATTTTGATGACTACTGCAAATTTCTAAATGCATAATTGTTTCTCACAGATTTTGAAAATATCCTCAATTTTCTATGATGATCATATTACTTGAGACACAAATTTAACTTCACTTTTTTCTCTTATAATCATATTTTGTTTTTATTCCTAAGAGTGCTACATAAATTTTCATTAGAGCATGAAGTGAGACATTTTTATCTTGTTTCTAATATTATAAGGAAAACATTGAATCATTTACCATTAAGAATAAAGTGTAAATTTTATACAGAGTAAGAATACATTTTATTAGTTTTCTCACAAATCTGTGCATATCTATTGAATGACACAAATTTTTCCTGAATCAAGATTATTACAGAGCTTTCTTTTTAACCTGTTTATAGAAATAATTGTAATATTGGCTGCAGCACTGCTATTAAAATCATATTTTTATGATTTTATATTTTTCATATTTTATATTAGTCAATGTGATAAATAAATATTTTGTTCAAAAATTTCTAGGGATTTTTTTTCTAGAAAAAATAGTGAAAACAGATTTTTAGATGTTTTTCTCTAATCATCATTTTCATTTGTATATGTTCGCATCGTCTAATTGCTAGTAATAATATTACTTTTTCCTTCTGTTTTTGTTTTTTGAGCTCCTCCCCCCACAGCAGTGTTCAGGGAACTTTTTCTGGGGCTTGTTGCTCAGGGGACCCTATGGTGCTGAGAATTGGACCCTGTTCTCCTGCATGCGAAGCTTGGGTTCTTGACCTTTAACTTAGCAACTTAGCTCCCTGGCCCTAACTGTTAGTTTATTGAAGTCGTAGGAGAGAGGATTGAAACAGAAGAGAGGGTTCCAGTGTGTGTTTGTACATCCTGACATACTGGGCTGGAACAATAGCACAGCGGTAGGGTGTTTGCCTTTCACGCGTCTGACCTGTGTTCGATTCCTCCACACTTCTCGGAGAGCCCAGCAAGCTATCGCGCCCACATGGCAGATCCTGGCAAGCTACGTGTGGCATATTCTATATGCCAAAAACAGTAACAAAAAGTCTCATAATGAGAGACATTATTGGTGCCCCCTCGAACAAATCAATGAGCCAGGGGATGACAGTAGCAGTGACATATGTTCCCATTAAAGGTCTACATCACGGAAGAGCCTGACAAGCTCCCTGTGGCATATTCGATATGCCAAATACAGTAACAATAACAGGTCTCACTCCCCTGACCCTGAAAGAAGCCTCCAATTGTTGGGAAAGACAAGTAAGGAGAGGCTGCTAAAATTTCTGGGCTGGGACGAATGGAGACGTTATTGGTGCCGCCTCAAGCAAATCAGTGAACAACGGGATGACAGTGATACAGTGAACCTTATTTTTAAGAAAATAATACATATAGAGCTAGTATTATTTTCTTCTTCAGTATTTGTTAGAAATTACTTACACAGGAATCTGAGCCTGAAGATTTACCTTTTTTTTTTTTTTTTAAAGAGTGTGTGCAGAGGGCAATTGTCATCCACCCCTCACCCCTAAGACCAGCTCTTGACCATTTGGCCAGTTTGTGGTGCTGCACATGCCCTTCACTGTCACCATTACTTTCATACCTATTGGCCATCTGGCACCTCCAGTGGGGACAGAAGGTGCCAAGTATCTAACCCGAGTGGCAGCATTCAAGGTTGCACCTTATTTCCTGTATCATCTCCCTGATCCCTGACCTTAAACCTGTAACACTGTAGCATTGTCATTCTATTGCTCATTGATTTGCTAGAGTGGACACCAGTAACAACTCCACTGTGAGACTTATTGTAACTGTTTTTGGCATATCGAATAAGCCAGGGGTAACATGCAAGGATCTGCCATGAGGATCAGCTACTCTCGGTAGCTTGCCAGTCTCTTCGAGAGGGATGGAGGAATCAAACCCGGGTTGGCTGCGTGCAAGGCAAATGCTCTACCTGCTGTGCTATAAATGAAAAATTTCACTAATTAAAGTTTTCTAAGTAGCAATATGCTTCAGTAAAAAAAATCAATTTAGAAAACTCTAATTTCTAAATAACCTCATTTATACACAAGGATCCTCAAACTTTATTTTCAAGAGTGCATTTAAACTAGCAGGTTTGAAAAGCAAGTATGGTAATACGACACTTTCAACTGATGCATGCAACTAAATAAAAATATATGTCAGACATTAAATAAACCTAATGTCAAAGTAACTAAGTTAGAATTTAAGCTAGCCCATATAACTACAAATTTTATGTATGTGGATATTATACATTTACCATAGGTAAATGAAAAAAAAAGTTAATGAACTAAAAACAGTAAGAGAGACTTCAAACCAGTTAACAAGTATCAGGGTGCCTTGGTAGGACTCCAGATCTCCCTTCCAAACCAAAAAGCATGTTTAAAATCTATTCATATTTTGCCAAGTAGGTTTTTCTTAGTTCAATTAAGTAGGAGTAAATTTATTCCATGTATTAAAAAATTAAAAAGAAAGCTTATGAAGTCATCTTAAATAAATCAATTTGTAAAATATAAAACGATACTAAGTCTTAGCTCTTCCAAATTTTTAAACTGTTCTATTCTCCAGCTTATACTACCTATTATTATACAGAATAACAAATTGTGGTGGTATTTTTGATAAATCGTGGAAGGTACTTTAAGTAACAACAAGTTCTTCAGTTTAATAATTTGTGAACTGATATACATTCAGCAAAGAAACACCATTTATAATAATCAGACATACGTTCTTTCCTATGCTCAACTAAGCCCACAGCTTGCTTTGCTGAGCATTTTGCAAACCATTTGTCTCCAATTAAACAGTGACTTTGTTGGTGTGAATAAGTTTTTCCGGAATGAAGGCAAATGGGCCAAATGGTGCCATGATATTATAAGACCTTAATATAAGGCCATGATATTATAAGACCTTAAACATGAATACCTGAAAATTTAAGAATTATTTTAACTACAAATTCAAGTCCATTGATAAAGATTAGGCAATATGCTTTAAAAATAGGATGGTATGGAACTATTCAATGTTATCTAACAAGCTGAATCACATTTTCATGAAATGGGGATAGGGATTGCAAATATTCTGTATGTTAACCTCCAATAAGGGAAGAATAAACTTTCCAGACAAGCTAAAACATGCTGTTTTGGAAATAGTAGAGAAACCTAGAACTTCCCCCAAAGGACAAAAGTTAGAGGTTTTTATACGATAAAAGGAAAAGAAGTAAGAGGTAATTTATTGGAGGGGGGGCTAATTTGTGTTGACATGCTTAAGCTACTCTTGTAGATATAATATTAGTTACTGATTCTACTCTGCCAGAAAAGTCCAAAATCATCAGTCCGTGTTATGAGAATGCCCATTTTCCAGCTGATTTTTCAAACCGTTTACAAAGAAGATTTTGACTAAAGAACAAAGGGATTTTTTAATTGTTTTTTTGTTTTGTTTTGTTTTGTTTGGATGCACTCTAGGGGCATATTTCTGACTCTATACTCAAAGATCATTCCTGGCAGAACTCCAGGAGCATATGAAGTGCCATGATCAAACCCAGTAAGCCATATGCAAGGCAAACACTGTATACATTTTCCTATCACTGCAGTCTCACAGAATTTATTTTTCCACATATGTTAACTCTTTTGCTTCATCTTTGATTAATATTTTGTTTCAGTGATTTGCTCTATATTCCCTGGTGTTTTTTTAATTATTCCCATTCTTATTATTTTCCACTGATATGTAATTGTTTTTGGTTTTCTAGATTATGAGCAAAACTTTTTAATACAAAAGCTTTGGTTTTATAAATATGCAATGCAGTTTAAACAAAGAAAAAATTAAAAACTTGGCAATGTATTTTATATTTAAGAATAAGTGGACATTAAAGTTTTCATTTCTTAAGAAAAATGATAATAATTTGGAGGATGGAGAGAAAGTAGCTTGGGGGTCTTAAAATGCTTGCTTTTCATGGAGTTCATCCTGGGTCTATCCTCAGAACTGCATATGTTTCTCTGAGTACCATTAGGAGTGATCACTGTGAAGCGAGCCAAGAGTAACTGGGTATGTGTCCAAAACGTTGACAATTATTTGTGCTCAGAAGCTATAATTTCACAGGACTCTGTTTCTGCTATGTAATATCACCTGGAGACTACTAGACAATATGTACTTCTCTTTTATTAAACACAACTATCTAATTAATTGCTCCTTTGAATTAGTAGATTCTTTATCTACCATCTAATGCTATTCTATTCCACTCTAAAACACACATCTTCTCTTGAATATTTGTGAAACATTTTAAAATGTGTTGCTAGGTATGGAGAACTTACTCTATGGCGATTTGATTTAGACAAGGAAAATAATTTGCTTTTTCATTTTTTTTCAGCAACTTTAATTTTGACAAACATGATGTCAGTACTTTGAGACTGTTTTTTCACACTCTGCATGCATTCATTTATGTACTTCCATTTTGAATTTACAAGAGTTCATTTCTGTCTTGTCTCTTTTATGATTTTCAAAAAATCTGACCAGAACATTGATTTTTATTTTAGAAACTCCTACGTGGACCTAGAATCTACCTCCTGAGTTTAAGGAACCCAGCTGTATTTACTTTCACATATATGTATTCACATCAGAGGGCTCCAATTTTGATCACAATTGGAGCAATTTCTTTTTCTCAAAATAAGTGTTGGATCTTTTTGAAATTCATATGAATCAGAAAACTTCCCCTAAAATGTATATACATCAGTAGAAACTGGATTTGATTCTCAGAATTTTCTATGAGAATTTCACTTTTGTGTGTGGAATATCTTTTCTAACCTGAGCATTATAGTGGCCACTTACAATGTCATCTTGTTTAGCCTTAATGAAAAGCAATATGGAGACTTATATAAAAATAAGAATGGAGCTTGCATGCTGTCCAGGAATTCCACTTTTTGGCATCTATCCCAAATCATGAAAGCAGTCATTCAGAGAGATGTATCCCCCAAAATATTTGTTACAGTACTTAGTTACAAAAGCCAGGATATGAAAACAATACAATGTCTAAGAACAGATAAGTGGATCCGAAACTTATAGTATATTCATATACACAGTGTCATACTATGCAAAAGATGAACTCATGCAATTTGCTGCAACTTGGATGGAACTGGAGAACAGACATCATGTTGTGTGAAGCAAGTTAGAGGGAGAAGGACATATACCAGGTTATCTTATTCACCTGTGGAATACAATGAGACAAAACAATGATAGTGACAATATTGAACAATGAAAATCCCTTGACGGTGGATTTCAATATAACTATACCTTAGGGGTGGGATTGGAGGAATAATGATTAATGATGACATAGAGATAATGGTAGAAGAGTGCAAGCACTACCACGGTGGTAGGCTGCATGAAATTTGTGCACATATACCATGTATTTTTACACTATTGTAACCATTTAACCTAGACTATAATATTTTATTTCATTTTTGTTTTGTTTTAAGGCACTGTGATTTACAATGTTATGCACAGTAGAGTTGTAGGCATACAATGTGTTAGTACAAATCCCAGCACCAGTGCCAAATTGCTTCCACCAATGCCCTTTCACCCCCAATCCCAGCCTGCCTCCTGGGCTGGCATATTTTTAAATAGTGTACTTTAGGTCTCATACTTACAGAGTTGTTACTTAACTGACATAGAGTCCTATGAAATTATAGCTTCTGAGCACACATTTAACACAACTCCATATCATGAGTTTATAAACCCAAGCTATACTTAAAAAAAAATATAAACCATGAACTTCAAATTGCAGTCACCTGCATATCTCAACTCTAAGGGGAATTATTTTTATTTCACTTTAAATGTTTCTCATATTTCCCATAATTCTTTAAGAGAACCATTTTGTTTTACTGTCTCTCTGAAATTTTTTTCAGTGAGAAAAAATAAGCAGTGCTAAGAAACTGGGTGAAAATTGGACTGTTTTTTGTTTTCCTGTCAAAAGCATAAACTTGCCTGAGCTGAGAACTATCTCCCAAAATTTGGGTACTAAGGCTTTAGTTTCCACATCACAAAAACCAACTGGATCTCTGGTGTGGCCTAAGAGTTTCCATCATGGTTCTGAAGGGGCTTAAATTTCCAAGTATATACCTAGGTTCAAACTGATACTTCACCAAATACTTCACCAGAAATTTTGTGCTGGGCCAAGCAAGGTGGTGGCAGTTCTCTCTCCTGTGGATGCATACTTTATTGTGTGACTTCTCACACCCCAGATAATGTTTCCTTTTTTTAAAATTTAGTCATCACGATTTACAATCCTATTTATAATAAAGTATTAGACATACAATATACTGACTTCACACCCACTACCAGTGTCAACATTTCTCCACCCACCCACCCTCTTGATAAATAAAATTTTAATTTAACTATTATACCCTAGGTCACATATATTTACAGTAGTCTTAATATTCATGATCTTCATAAATTATCATCTAGTATTGCCTTTCCCTCTGACTGACTGCCTGATAACATGGCATCCTTCTGTTCCACCAAGTTTTAGCAAACTTTATAATTTAATATTTACTTATTGATGTGTAGCATTCATACATACATATGTATATATATACATATATACATATATACATATATAGTTTTTCTTTTATTTCTCTTCAGCTATTGTTACACGTTTGAATTATTTCCATACCTTGGCTTCTTAGAATTTTGGTACTAGGCTGAAACAGTAGTGAAAAGATAACTAACTTTGGGAAAACACATTTAAGAAAGAAAGAGAGTTATAAAGTCATTTTAGTTTATGATCTTTATAAATTCACACATCATAATAGGATATGTTATATAACATACGTACAGTTAAAATGCATATTATAAATTCATGTCCTGTTATACACACATACATAGGTATTTTACATAGAAGACACATGTGCTACATATATGTAATAATCTAAAATAAACATTCAAGCCTGGCAAGCTACCCGTAACATATTGATATGCCAAAAACAGTAACAACAAGTCTCACAATAGAGACATCACTGGTGCCCACTCGAGCAAATCCACGAACAATGGGATGACAGTGCTAAATATTCAAGCAATGAGGTGTTGATAATAAGCAGCCAAATATGTAATTACAAATTTTCCTCCTAATAGATAATTTCTGTTTGGCCATGTCATGGTAAATATCTCATAAGATATGTATAAAAAGCTAGCAGTTAAATTTTACCGAGATTAGTTCTTTGGTTATTCTTGCCATAATACATTTTCCAATGCTGCATGTAAATAAATAATTTTTCACAAAAAAGTGTTTAATTATTCATGAATTAATATTAGCTGAGTCTAGGGCTATTGTGATTCGACTGATATTTAGCTTGGTAAATATCATACTTTATAATTCACAATTTTAAACAAAATTATTCAAAGTAAAAGGAGTTATATGCCACTTACACTTGTAACACGTTACTGTTTAAATTAATTTACAATGTTTTTTATGATGAAAGTACTATAAAGGTAAATAGTTATTAAGTTATGAAGAGCCCAGAATATAGCCCTAAGTGGCATTTTATCATACTCTACTTCCCTAGAATGAATATCCAGTTAAAGTTAATGCCACTAAGAATGTTATGGTAATGAGGATGATTTATATTAATAATCACCAAATAATAGTCAGATTATTAAACTTTGGGTTCTATTAAACTAGAACCCAAAATGACCCTAATGATAGAAAATTTGATATACCCCTTTTATTACTTTTTGCAGCTTTGATAAAATTTAAAGTTTATAATCTACTCCTGCCAATTATTTTTTGAAAGATGTGCTAAAATTTAAGACCTGGGGATTAAAAGTTAACTCAAGGGGTAGAATGGAATCCTTTGCATTCTGGAGCCCTGTGCTGGATCCCCGCCTAAGCATGGTACCAAAGAACTGCCAAGTACAACAGCAACAAGTCGGAAGTCATCCTGGAAATCACCAGGAGTGGCCATCAAACTAGCAAACTTTAGAATTCGATGCCTTATTTATGTGATGTGTTTCTGTTTTGAAGCTTTCAGCGTATAAGAGGTTTCACCCTGGAATGCACAAATTACTAAACCAGAACTTACTCTAAATTAGGTACAAACCTTAAGCAGCATTCCCAGAAAATTTGTGGAAATATTTTCCAGTCTTGCAGATAAGAAAATTGGGACAAGGAATATTTGTAACTTTCCAATTTTCATAGTGGTAAGAAGATGTAAAATTCAGATAAAAAAGTTTGACTCAAACCCACGGGCAATTAACCTTTTAAACCATTTTTAAATTATCTAGTTGTTTTTTCATGCTTTTGGTATTTGCTTTCAAACATTTTTAACATCCATTTTCTCTTAAACTAATTCTTAGTTATAGCCAAAGAAAAGTCACTGTCACTGTCACTGTCATCCCGTTGCTCATTGATTTGCTAGAGTGGGCACCAGTAACGTCTCCATTGTGAGACTTGTTGTTACTGTTTCTGGCATTTCGAATATGCCACAGGGAGCTTGCTCTGTCATGCGGGTGGGATACTCTTGGTAGCTTGCCAGGCTCTCAGAGAGGGGTGGAGGAATCGAACCCGGGTCGGCCGCGTGCAAGGCAAACACCCTACTCGCTATGCTATTCCTCCGTCCTTCCAAAGAATAATGAAAACATAAAATTTAAATTAAAAATACCTACAACTTATATCAAAATCAAGGCTTAATAAAGAATTCTTCAAATACAGTAGAGATCAGTGAGATCAAAGTAACATTGGACAAAGGTTAATATGAATTCATTTTCATAAAGATTGAAAACAAAACTAAGGGTCTGGGGAGTAGCTCAATGCATTGATCATGTGGAAAGCCCAGAATCAGTCCTTGCTACTACACAGTCCCTAACCATTGATAGATACCCACCAAGCATCAAGCCAGGAGTAGCCTCTAGCACCGTCATGTAAACCCCCATTCTTTCTAGGAAAATAATTATTCAATAGAATATGGCTCAGAAATGACACACATCATGGAACTAGAGGGTAACCAAGTAAAATCAGCTATTGCATATTAGAATATGAATATGATTAATATGTCAGATAAAATTAATGATATAACTTCTAGGGATGAAAGACATTTGAGAATAAGTACTGGATAGGACTAACAACTATTTTGACTGAAAAAAATTAGCAAATAATGACACCAAACTGAAAGTGGAGAAATGACTAAAATGAAGCAATGTGAAAGGAACACTGTCCAGACTTTCTCTTTAAGACCATTGCCTCCCTTGAACACATATCTTGCTTGATTGTCTCTTACTAGATTTTTCCACTCTGGAAAGCCCCATGTTTTCTCTTGAACCTATACTTTCTTTCTTTCTCTTCCCTCAAGTCTTTCTAAGTTTTGTTTAAGGTGAAAGAAATAAAGAGGAAGTAAAGAAGAAAAGGAGGAAGAGAAGGGAGGAGGAGAAGGGAAGAAGGGAGGAACAAAGAAAAGCATACTATTCAAATGAAATGTAGACATAGAGAAACCTACAAAAAGAAATAAATCATCAGTGATATGAAAGCAGATATTAAACAAAGTAAATATTTATCTACTATTTTTTAAAAAGTTTTACATGGGGAATAAATTAAAGGGAATGGAAAAATACTTTAAGAAACAATGGCCAGATTTCTTCATACATAATGAACAGTATAAAGTAAAAAAGTCAAGATCATCATAAATCTTTAAGGTTGAAAAGTAGAGCCAAGCACATAAAAGCAGCAGCAATAAAATTGATAAGCAGCAATAAAAGAATATTTTAAAGCATAGTAGAATTGGCAGAACACATTATGTACAGAAACAAAAGATAGTAAAACAACCAAGTTATCATTAGACACTATGCAAGCCAGGAAAACAATAGAAAACCTCATTAAAATCCTTACAAAAATGACAATAAAGAATGCAACAGAGATTTTTAAAAATAAAAGAAATTTTAAAAAATTAAAAATAATTTATTTCTAACATGGTACATACCAAAGGACAGTAAAGGAAAGTAACCAAAGAGAAAGATACTACTATATAAAATTTGATTGTGTTCATGAAAAAATATAATACGAAGTAATTATATAAATTTTGTTTTTATCATTTACAGGCAGTTTTAATAAATATTAACTAATGGAGTTATAGCACAGCAAATGGGGCATTTGCCTTGTATGCAGCTGATCCAGGTTTGATTCCTCTATCCCTCTTGGAGAGCCTGGCAAGCTACCAAAAGTATTCTACCCACACAGCAGAGCCTGGGAAGCTACCTGTGGTGTATTTGATATGCCCAAAACAGTAACAACAAGTCTCACAATGGAGATATTACTGGTTCCCGCTCGAGGAAATGGATGATCAATGGGAAGACAGTGCTAGAATGATACAGTAGTCAGTGATATAACTCAGCATAGACTATAGGACTTGCTTGCATGTATATACTCCTCAGTTAAAGGAAATGTATCTGAGCCTAAAAGCTGTTCAGTTTTAGGCTTCTATGTTTCATTTTCTCTTTAGGATCAACAATAATACATTTTAAAGGATAAATAAAGCACTTTGGCAATACACTCATTTTTTCTCTGCTTCAAATATTTTCTGTAATTAGCCTGATGTCAGTAATTTTTCTATATCTCCTTCATAGAGGAAAAGTTCACTATTGCTCAACTACTTTTAAGAAATAAAATACACCTTAAACAAACTCTTGAAGACTTCCTCCAATAAACCTGCATTTATATTTCTCTATCAATATTTTACACTTAAAAACAAAAACTAGCCCTCCTCTGGACTGCCGGCCAAGTGGCTGGCACGCCCCCACCAAGCTCCGCAGACATTCTGTCTTCTGGCACAGGTGTGTGACGTCCCCTCAACCCACCCTTCCACATCCCAACCTGCTCCTCGGACCTGCAGCACCCCAGTCTGCCACGTTGGGTTGTGGGAAAGGGGCGTGGCCTACTTGTCAGGGGGCATGGCATAGGCAACAGTGTATGTGGCCTCTTTTCGGCGGGCCAATGCTTACGAGGCCACAGATATTCTCCTCACACTCATCAATATGTTGTTTCATCTCAACCTTTATTACTTATGTCATGTCCAAGAGTAACATCCTAGTTATCCATAAATAGTAGGACAATAAACCACAAGACTTCACATAAAGATTAGAGGAACACCTGAGTGGGAAGTCATGTTCTAGAAGGGGAAAATAAAAAGGCAACCACCATTGTCCGAGCCCATCCAGAATCCTTTTTTACAACAAGAGGGAACAGGGATACTGATCTTCAAGGTCCTTCTTCCATACTACCACAACAACATGACGAAACAGCGCAAATCCCCACCGCAAGCAGAGGACAATGAAAGGAGTCCAGAAACCTCAACAGGCGTTTCTTACAAACTTGAGCTCTCAGATAAAGAATTCAGAGTTGAAATCCTAAAGATGTTCAATGAACTCAATGGAAATATTGACAACTTAAAGGAGGACCTGACAGAAACAGTACAACAGACAGCCGGGAAGAAATGAGAGCAGAAATAAAAAACCTACATAAAGAAATGAAGGATTCGGTAGAAGAAATCAAAAACTCTCTGGCTGCCCTGAACAATAGAATGACTGTAGCAGAAGACAGAATCAGTGTGCTTGAAGATGAGCTGCAAGAAGCCTACAGGCAACAACAAACAATGGTAAGGGACCTCAAAATAGCTCTAGGGCAAGTCAGAGTCCTAGGGGATAATTTCAAGTGGAACAACATTAGAATCATTGGGGTACCAGAAGGACAGGGAACCAATCCCAATGAAAAAGCCACAGTCAAACAAATCATTGCTGAAAAGTTCCCAGAGATGGAAAATGCAGGCATCCAGATTCAAGGTGCCCAAAGGGTGCCAGCTAAAAGAGACCCTAACAGAAAAGCCCTAAGACATATCAGAGTTACATATATGGACGACATGGACAGAGACACAATACTGCAAGCAGCAAGGTTGAAGAAGGAAATCGCATACAAAGAAGCACCCCTTAGATTCATAGCAGATCTATCAGAGGAAACCCTCCAAGCCCTAAGGCAATGGTGGATATAGTGAAAAAACTCAATGAAATGAACACTTCACCAAGAATACTTTATTCGACTAAACTCTCATTCAAACTTGAAGGAATGATACACTATTTGGGGGATAAACAACAGCTCAGGAACTTCATAGGCTCAAAAACCAAACCTAAAAGAAGCACTAAAGGGGCTATTGTAAGACAAGAAGAACCCCTACAAGCACAACAAACCCTTACAGAAAGATGGCGCAAAATCCCATAACAATAATCTCTCTTAATGTTAATGGTCTAAATTCACCAATGAAGAGACACAGAGTGGCCAAATGGATTCAGAACTGAACCCAACATTTTGTTTCCTGCAAGAAACACATTTGAATAACCAGAACAAACACAGATTCCAAAGTCAAAGGATTTTTAAAAATCCTGCAAGCAAACAACTCTCTCAAAAAGCTGGGCTGGCCTTACTAGTATCGGACAACATAGATTTCAGGTTGAAAAAGATTAGAAAGGATAGGGAAGGCCATTTTTTATTAATTAAGGTATATGTACAGCAGGAAAAAATCACACTCCTCAACGAGTATGCACCCAATGAGGGACAAGCCAAATTCCTACAACAACTGCTAACAGACCTTAAGAAGGACATCTCTAGTAACACAATAGTAATTGGAGACTTCAACACTGCCCTATCACCCCTAGATAGATAAAGAAGATTAAAACCCACCAAGGAAATACTGACTTTGAAGGAAGAAATAGAAAAGATAGGGCTAATAGATCTATACAGGGCTTTATACCCCCCAAAAAATAGCAATACACATTCTTTTCTACTGCATGTGGAACATTTTCCAGAATAGATTGTAAAATATCACGCAACCCGGAGATTCTTCTTGCAGCGATTTATTAAGAAACCTTCTCATGCAAACGGAAAAGAAGCCGAACGAAGGATGGACGAAGGACGAACGAAGGAAGAGGAACCAGGGGGAACCCCTAGCTAGGCAGCTTCCCTCCTTATATACCTCTCGCTGTTTGTTTACACCCAAGTATCTGCAGCTGATAGGCTAGTTACACCTTGTGGGCGTGACAGGACATCCTGTTTTCTTACACCTTGTGGGCGTGACAGGACATCCTGATTTTCAAAGCACGGTGAAATTAACAAGAACAGGTGTTGTTTATGAAGCACCCGGTCCTGTGGAGGCTCTCCACAATAGATCATGTGCTGGGCCACACAACATACCTCAATAGAATCAGGAAGATAGACATTGTACCAGCCATCTTTTCAGACCATGATGCACTGAAGATAGAAGTTAATCACACACAGACGCAGAAAATCAATTCAAACCCCTGGAAATTAAACAACTCAATATTGAACAATGAGTGTGTTAGGAAGGAAATCAAGGAACAAATAAAAAGGTACATGGAAACAAATGAGAATGAAGACACGAGCTACCAGAACCTGTGGGATGCAGCTAAAGCCGTGTTAAGGGAAAAATTTATAGCTCTGCAAGCATTCCTCAGGAATGAAGAAAGGGCCCACATAAACAACTTGACTTCATGGCTAAGACTTTAGAAAAAGACCAACAAAAGGAGCCCAAACCAGCAGAAGAAGAGAGATAATAAAACTTAGGGCAGAAATAAACGATATGGAAAACCAAAAGACAATCCAAAAGATCAATGAAACCAAAAGCTGGTTCTTCGAGAAAGTAAACAAGATTGATAAACCATTAGCAATACTCACAAAGGAAGAGAGAGAGAACCCTTATAAACAGAATCAGAAATGAAAAGGGGGACATCACAACAGAAACAAAAAAAAATCAAAAGATTATCAGAGACTACTTTGAAAAGCTGTATGCCATGAAATAAGAGAACTTAGAAGAAATGGATAAATTCCTGGATTCCAACAATCTCCCAAGGCTGAACCAAGAAGACCAGGAATACCTGAGCAGTCCTATTAATATCAAGGGAATTGAAACTGTAAATCAAAAGTCTTCCCAACAACAAAAGCCAAGGTCCGGATGGATTCACTAGCAAATTCTTTCAAACATTTAAAGAGGACCTGTTGCCAGTTCTTCTCAAGATTTTTCATGAAATTGAAAAAACAGAAACCCTCCCAACCAGTTTCTACGAGGCTCATATCTCCCTAACACCAAAAGCAAACGAAGACACGACAAAAAAAGAAAACTACAGGCCGATATCCCTGATGAATACAAATGCAAAGATTCTCAACAAAATATTAGCAAACAGAATTTAACATCTCATCAAAAAGTTCATACACCATGACCAAGTTGGATTCATCCTGGGGATAAAGGATGGTTTAACATTTGGAAATCAATCAACATAATCCATCATATCAACAAAAGAAAAAATAAGAACCATATGATCATATCAATAGATGCAGAGAAAACATTTGACAAGATCCAAAACCCATTTATGATGAAAACTCTCGCCAAAATGGGTATAGAAGGGACTTTCCTCAATATGGTCAAAGCCATCTACTACAATCCCACAGCAAGCATCGTCCTCAATAGGGAAAAACTAAGAGCCTTCCCTCTGAGATCAGGGACGAGACAAGGATGCCCACTCTCTCCTCTTCTGTTAAATATAGTACTGGAAGTACTTGCAATAGCAGTTAGGCAAGAAAAGTATATTAAGGGCCTTCAGGTAGGAAAGAAAGAAATCAAACTCTCACTATTTGTAGACGATACAATAATATACTTAGAGAACCCTAAAACCTCTACCAAGAAACTCTTAGAAACAATAGACTTGTACAGTAAAGCTGCAGACTATAAAATCAAAACACAAAAGTCAATGGATTTCCTATGTGCAAATAATGAGAGAGAAGAAAGCGACATGATAAAAGCAATCCCGTTCACAATTGTGCCTCAAATGATCAAATACTTCAGAATCAAGGTAAAAGACTTGTATAATGAAAACTACAAAACACTACTTCAGGAAATAAAAGTGGACATGAGGAAATGGAAAGATATTCCCTGCTCATGGATTGGAAGAATTAATATTATCAAAATGGCAATACTCCCCAAAGGATTGTACAAATTCAATGTGATCCCTATAAAGATACCCTTGACATTCTTCAAAGAAATGGAGCAAGGGCTCCTGAAATTCATATGGAAAAATAAGCACCCACGAATAGCTAAATCAATTCTTGGGAAAAAGAAAATGAGAGGAATCAACCTCCCCAATTTCAAACTCTACTACAAAGCGTTAATAATTAAAACAGTGTGGTACTGGAACAAAGGCAGAGCTGCAGACCAATGGAACAGGGTTGAATATTCTGACACACCACCCCAAATATATGATCATCTAATCTTTGATAAGGGAGCAATAAATGTGAAGTGGAGAGAGGAAAGCATTTTTAATAAATTGTAGCCAATGGTATCTTCAAAGCTGACACGTCACTGGCCAAGCAAGTGAAAACAGAGATAAATAAATGGGACTACTACCTTAAATTAAGAAGCTTCTGCACCTCAAAAGATACAGTGACCAAAGTACAAAGACAGCCTACAGAATGGGAATGGATATTAACCCAGTATCCATTCGATAATGGGTTGATATCAAGGATATACAAGGCACTAGTTGAACTCCACAAGAAGAAAACTGCCGACCCGATCAAAAAATGGGGTGATGAAATGAACAGAGACTTCTTCAAAGAAGAAATCCGAATGGCTGTGAGGCTCATGAGAAAGTGCTCTACGTCATTAATCATCAGGGAGATGATTAATCATCATTAAACAACAATGAGATACCATCTTACACCACAGAGACTGGCCCACATCCAAAAAAACAAAAGCAACCGGTGTTCGAGCTGATGTGGGGAGAAAGGGACTCTTCTTCACTGCTGGTGGGAATGCCAACTTGTTCAGCCCTTTTGGAAAACTATATGGACTATTCTAAAAAAAATTAGAGATTGAGCTTCCATTTGACCCAGGATTACCACTCCTGGGAATATACCCCGGAGAGGCAAAAAGGTATAGTAGAAATGACATTTGCATTTCTGTGTTCATTGCAGCACTGTTTACAGTAGCCACAATCTGGAAAAAAACGGAGTGCCAAAAACCAGATGACTGGCTAAAGAACTCTGGTACATCTACACAATGGAATACTATGCAGCTGTTAGAAAACATGAAGTCATGAAATTTGCATATAAGTGGATCAACATGGAAAGTATCATGCTGAGTGAAATGAGTCAGAAAGAAAGAGACAGACATAGAAAGATTGCACTCATATGTGGAATATAAAGTAGCAGAGAGGTATGAGCTAGCAATGATGCAACTTCTGGCAAAAATCCCTCTGGAATTAGTTACTAAAATACTAAAAGACAGAAATCCAGAACCTCGTGGCTACTATTGTGGCCACACAACCTCATATCTCTTCATTCTCAGCAATGGAAAACAAATTATCAAATGCTTTCTTTCCAGCATGTCCGAATCTGGGGGGGAGGGGGGGGCGGAAACTCCAAACAATAATAGTGAGTTTTTTGTTTGTATGTAATCAAAGTAAAGAGGAAGTAAAGTGAAATTTATCAGCTACACAGTTGGGGTGGGGGGCTGGAGGGCTGAAGGGGTTGGGGGAGGTTTACTGTGGTACATGGTGGTGGAATATGTGCACTGGTGAAGGGATGGGTGTTCGAGCATTATGTAACTGAGACTTAAGCCCAAAAGCTTTGTAATTTTCCACATGGTGATTCAATTAAAAAAAAAAACAGAAAGTAGATGTTGGAGAGCGAGTACAGCAGGTGGAGTGCCTGCCTTGCATGCAGTGGACCCAGGTTAGATCCACAGGACCCCCGATGGCTCCTTATGTCTTGTTAGGAGGGACTTTTCAGCAAAGAGTCAAGGGCAAGCCATAGACGCAGACTAATATGCCCCCAAAACAAAATAAAATTTAAAAAAAGAGAAGCTAGGGGAAATAATAGACTGGGGAGAAAATCAGTGGTCTGGGCACATACTCTGTATGTAGGAGGCTCAGATTCAGTGCCTGGCATTGCAGAGGCCCCTGACACTGCTGGGCTTGCTCCTTGGCTCCAGCAAAAGTTAAAACAAAATCAGAAATTAGAATTTCCAACTTTACTATATTACCAAATATTTAAATTCCCAGACTCTTTTCAAATGACTATTTTTAATCAATTAAACAACAACAATAACAACAACAAAAGGGATAAAGGTTTGGATAGCTCAAAGGCATGAATAACATACCTTAAATTCACAAGGCCCCAGATTCAGTTTCAGATTGTTAAACTCATACACACGGCCAGTGTAACCAGGTGTGGTCCCCAGAATTCTGGCCACACTGGGGTGAAGGCATGTATTTCCAAAATTGTTATTTTTTAAGTTTTGACCTTACATGTGGCATTTGACTGACCATCCTTCTTTAATATTCCTACATGTTTATAAATTTCATTTCTGTTTTCTGGATCTTCTCAATTGCGATGTAAAATATAAAAGGATTTAGAAAATATACCGTTCAAGTTCTAAAATGTATATAAGCTGTTATAATATTTCTTAGCCTGGTTTTGGTCATCTAGGCTTTCTTTTCATGACCTAGTATAAAAACTAATCATTTCATTTGACATATATGTTTTTTGTATCACAGTATGAGAATGCGCTCTATTTAGAATCCTAGATTCAATGATTCCTTATAATTATTGTCATATTAGTAGCTTCAATAATTCACATTGCAACAACAGAGACGGGAAGGAGTGATCTAATTCAACTTACAGCAGGTAGAGCAGGTAAAATTTACAGCAGGTAAAATTTTTAAAAATTAAATTTAAAATTCTATTGACTTAACACTGCTTTACAATACAATATAAACATTTAGAGAACAGCTTCAAATTTTTATGTGTGTTAAAGGCTCACTAAAGAAGTTCTCATTTCATTTCCATTACCAGACTGATATCCCTTTTCCTTCCCTTTCACTTTACCCTCTTCTTCTGATAAACACCCTATTTTTTAAACCAAGAGTTCTTTTTCTGTAGTTTTTAGTCTGATTTATATTATTTAAATTCTACATATTTTTAAAAAATCTGATAATTGAATCTGACTTGTTTTGTTAAGCATACTTATTATCAATCTCATCTGCATCATTGCAAAAGTCAAGATTTTATCTATTTTAGTAGATGATGGTATTTCATTGAATATGTTTACTACAAATTTTTTGTAGTCATCTGAAGATGAGAATTTTGCTTTTTTTTTAGGGTGCAGGCACACCAGTGATGTTCAGGGGTTATTCCTGTCTCTGCGCTCAGGAATTACTCCTGGCAGAGAGCTTGGGGGACCAGATAGGATTCTGGAGATCAAACCAGGGTCAGCCACATTCAAGGCAAGTGATAACTTGATGTACTATCTATTCAGCCCTGGAGAATTTAACTCTTTCACATATTTTTATTGTGAATAATGCTTCTACTCATTCTGTCTTTCCATTGTTTGCTTTGTAGTAGTTATTATTTTTGTGTCCTTTATATATTTATATATTTTAGATATTAATCCCTTTTATGATGTAAGATGTAAAAATATATTGTCCTAGTAAAATGTATATACATCTATCTTTTCATTTGTTTGCAATGGAAATTGAATGTGGGTATCTTATTTCTTAGTAGCTTTTTCCTTTTATTTAAATTTTTTTAGTTTATTTTTTAATGTCATATAGTTGTAATACCATGGGTTAATGTTCTTTTCTGTCATATATAAGTATAGCAAGGTCACATATAAGTATATAAGTATATAAGTATAACAAAGAACCATGGACTATATGATGTGTCAAACCAGTTATTATTTTTGTGTCCTTTATATATTTTAGATATTAATCCCTTTTATGATGTAAAATGTAAAAACATATTGTCCTAGTAAAATGCATATTTTACTCAGATTGTTTTCAATCAATATTATTTTCTTTTTTCTAATTTCATTTTCTGCCGACGGTTGTCATAACTTACTTGATGACCAAGAGCTTGTTAGAAACTTTTTTTGAATACAATATGAAACAACAAATATACAAAGATAGAATGGGAGTGACTAAACTCTGTATAATGGTACCTAAATGTTTATGGTATAAGCTCACCTATAAAAAGATAGAGTAATCAAGTGGATATAAAAGTATTCTCTTCTCAGGACTTCAGTTTGTGGTAATTCTGTCTTCGATATTTTGGACTTTCTAAACTCCCAGAATTTCAAGACACCTTATTAAAAAAAAAAAAAACCTTCAAGACACTGACATCTAGACGGTCTTTCGAGAATATTGCCCAAAACCATAAGAAATGAGTCTCTAGCAATAGAACTAGTATTGGGATAGGGTTTTTCTCTCTTGGAATAAAGATGAGGTAAAATACATAATCTCAAACAGAGCAGTATCACCCTCAAAAGAATAAAAATTGGAACTTCATTTGGAAGTGAAGGGTTAAAGAGGATTGTTAGAATGGCCTTTAATCTTTCAAAGCTCAATATCACTCTACCAATGTTGCCTTATTATTTCTTTTTCGGATACTACATAAGCAGCAACACTGACACTGAGATCTTGAAAGATATATAAAATGATTTCTGCCACAAGATTATAGCTGCTGCAATTGGTCTTTCTCAATTTTTTTCTGAGTCTTTTTGTCAGATACCCATAGGTGAGTTAGCCTTCACGTGCTAATTACCAGCATTGTCTACCTTGTGAATTTGATGACTTAAGTTTAATCCTAAATTTAATCCTGTGTGTATTTGCTGCTGATAATTTAAAAGAAAAAAATTTATTATAATTTTTTACATCAGCCCAGAATAATGTCAAGTATTAGAAAGTAGTCCCTCTCGGAAAGCCTGGCAAGTTCTCCATCACATATTCGATAAACCAAAAACAGTAACAAGTCTCACAATGGAGACATTACTGGTGCCCACTCGAACAAATCAATGAACAATGGGATGACAGTGCTACAGTGCATTAGAAAGTAAAATAAAACTATAATATCTGAATCTATGCAGCTATTTTTTTCTTAAAATTAAGCAAAAGTGTAAAAGATTAGTTCATTGAAACTAATTTTAAGCAATTTAATTTTTATACTGTTTACTATTCCTGGAAAATATTTTCTGAATTACTAATTAAAATTTGATTATATAGTTTATATACTTTTAACATTCTTAATTTGCATATATAATTTGATCCATTTTATTTAGCTAAATAAAAAGTTATTCAGCCGAACAGTACTAAATTATTACTCTTCATTTTCATTTGAAAATGTTGCCATTCTTGACTTAACACCAAATAAATTGTTTTATATTTTTTTGAATTTGAAGCTTTCCATATGTAAAAGGTAGAAGTACTTATTATAGACAGTATATCATTAATAATAAATTATCATGAGAATAAGTTAGTGAAAATATTTGTAAAGTCTCAAAAAAGGTGATAATGAAATAGAAAATATTAAGTAACAACATATATGAGAAAATAGGCTTATGATACTGTTTCCAGGCATATAGGTGACATATCTTAGGTGGCAAGTTTATTAGATTTGACCTTAGTATAGTGTATGGAAGTTACTAGGCAGACATTAAGAGTAAAGAAAACCCACTGAGTTCCAAATAAAAGAGATTGAATAAACCTAGTAATATTAAGTAAAACCAGGTTAAAGCAGTTAGGAAGTTCTGTGTCTGACTTTAATTAACTTTTTAGTTAATGTCTCCCAAATGTTAAGCTCACAGATTTTTTTTTTTTCTGGGTCCATAATAACCTTAGAGACTTTGGTGCCTTAGAGGCATTTCAGATTTTACTAACTCAGAGATATTCCTAACTTAAAGATCAAACACTTACGATCCTTTTCTCTAACTTTCCCTCCCTTGTTCTTTCCCTGGTTTTACTATGTCAGTGTTTTATAGAAGCAGTAAATCATTAGCTTCAGCATTGGATAGTTGATTCTTTTAGTTCTTTCTGATACCTCATTCCAATGTAAATTAAGTAGGACATAATTTTATTATGCCTCTCTCCTGATTCCTTAAGAGAACCAAAATACGTTTTCTATCCTTTCATTCTTATCCCTTTGAAGTCATTTTTTTCATGATAAAGTTTCCTGAATAAAACTTAACATTGACTCTTTAATATTCTTCACATTTTCCCTTTGCAATCAAAACAAATCTTATCTTCTTACTGTGCCCTAAAAGTTCCTTCATGATTTGATTTTTGATGATGTCTTCCAGTGTCTTATGTCATCACTTTCTCCTTCCACCACCAAGCAGAAAGCTATTGTTCTTTCACCTCTTGCAAAACAAGCTTTGCTCTCCTTTGTTTTAGAGCTCCTGCTCAAGTACTTTTGACTGCTGCTCTAGTCCACTGCATGGAGTGTTTTTTCCTGCCACTGCATTTTTATTCTTGGAGTTTCAGCCAGAACCTGATCTCTCCAGTAGTATTCGCAAACTCTTATTGGCAGTATCCCACCTTCACCCTGCTTCTTTCTTTTTTTCCTTAGATTGGATTTTTTTTCTTTTACATAACTTAACCTAACGTTTTTATTTATTTAGTTCACTTAAGGGAATTAGAATTTAGAATTTATTTTAGTTCACTGATCTTTGTGAGAGTAAGATTCTTTCATTTTGATTACTTTTTTGCTATCAGAGCTAAGTTTGTTCCATAGGAAGAAAGCAATAAATATTTACAGAAAGCTATACACCAAAGACCAGAAGGGCTCTTTTAACTCAGAAAATCTTATACTAAATAGTTTTGTTATTTGAGGCATTATTCGCCTATCTGAATTGCTAGAAACTGATGATTTAAATCAATCAAGCTTTAAAATTCTACTTAGAATACATGAACATGATTTCCATGATTGAGAAAAAAGAACAGAGACTTAATTATACAAAATTTAGTTTAATAAGATGTCTTTACTGTTTAAAAATTAAATATACTATTTATTACTATTAGGTGAATTATAGCTCTTCATAAATTTCTGAATATAAATTTGATAGTTAAAAATTAAAATATAATACATATATTATTGACAACTAAATTAGTGCCTTTACATAGTTCTGGTATGTGAACTGTTATACTTAGAAAAATTGAAATCAACTACTGATAGCCATACAGCAAACTGCAAAAACACTCCATGCAGTGGACTATAGCAGCAGTCTAGATCAATAAACATACGGTGTACAGAGGAGAAAGTTAGCTTCAATGTCATTGGTACAGCAGTAATAACAGGGAGGAATGCTCCAAACAGCAGGTTTTTGATTAAAATTGAGCTTACATATGGATAGCATCAATCTACAACTATATACTTTTAGATGTATATTTTTGTTCTTATTTCATTATTTATGAAGTTCTTACCTAGATTTAAATATGAACATCCTTTCAGAAATTCTTGTTGTTATAAATATTAACTATTTTTTTTATTTATTGCCTTTTGCCAGTGGAAGTGAATTTTCATGGGATAAAACAAGTACTTTATCCATTTTTTGCATGCTGCATCAAGCAAAAATTACTTCTAGAAAAATATCTTGGGTAGAAAGAGATATAGATGTTTTTTCTGTGATACACTTATATTCCCAAAAGAAATTCCAGTCCTGGAATGAAGAAAGCAGATGGCATATTCTGTGGTAAAATAACTTCTCAGAAAATTGTCTCAGACATTTGATAGAAGAATTTTCAGCGAAGAACAATCTTACAAATGACTTTGATCATTTAAGTCTTCTTATATTGAACAAACCTACAGTATATTTACATAAGAATAAAAATAGAACATCAGTTAGATATTTTTATAAAGTACAAAATTATGATGTGTGATAATCTAACTACTAAAAATCCCATATATTCACATGTCAGCACATTAAAGAGATACTTCTGGGCCAGAAATTAAGGGAATGTAATTCAGGTAACAGCCCGGGGCTCCTGCCCAGGGCTGCGTTTCTGCTCGGTTCCCAGGAAAGCCGGTTTTCATCCTTGGTCTTCAAGGGGTGGTGATTGAGGGACAAAGTGCCGCATCCAAAGGTGAAACTTTCTGTGCACTCTGTACCACCCAATTCAGGTAACAGCCCGTCTGGAGCTCCTGCCCGGAGCCGCTAATGTGGCTGCAAGATTTTCTCTTCCCTGCATATTCCACAAGAACCAGAAGTTACCCTTTTAACTAGAACTTTCACCAATTAGCTTAACCAACAGAAACAGATTAGCCAATATCTCATTAAGCCCATCTAAATTAATATTGCATCATAAACAGAATAATATCAATGAGAGTGAAGGGCTCAGCCACATAGGTCATAATTGTGATTGTAAAGCAAGGCAGATCCCATCCAAGCTTACTTGTTGAAGAGGCTAGCCCAGAAGACTCCAAAAGCAATGAAGTGTTATACAACCTCTCTGACAAGGAATTTAAAAAGGAGCAACTGAGGATGTTTAGGGAGCTAAAAGAAATAATGGAAAGCAATACCAATAAAATACAAGAAGATTTGAAGGTAGAGATGCGGAAAATACAAACGGAAATGTCAGACGTGTAAAACCTAGTATGAGAATTAAAAAACTCACTGGACGGCCTCAACAGCAGAGTAACAGCTACTGAGGACAGAATTAGTGAGCTCGAAGATGAAGTCCAGAGACTCTCTAGAAAACAACAGAAAATGGAAAAGAGACTGACAATCCGGGAACAGATGGCAAGAGAAGATCATGATGAAGCCAAGAGGAGTAATATAAGAATTATTGGTGTCCCAGAGGAACAGGAAGAAAACCCTGATGAAAAAACTGTCAAAAACATCATTGCTACGATGTTTCCAGAGCTGAAGATAACATGTGACCACATTCAGGAGGCCTGAAGGGTACCAGCTAGAAGAAATCCAAATAAAAATACCCCAAGATCAAAATGACCAAAACCTTAGATAGAGACAAAATCCTAAAAGCAGCAAGATCAAAGAAAGAAATTGCCTATAAAGGAGCATCCTTAATATTCACGGCCGAATTGTCTGATGAAAATCTCACGGCCTGAAAAGAGTGGTGGAATATAGTGAAAAAACTCAATGAAATAAAGCCTCAGGAAAATAGTTTATCCAGCTATACTCTCATTTATAACAGAAGAAAAAACACACAGTTTCACAGATAAACAACAGCTCAGAAACTTCATAGACTGAAAACCATGGTTATAAGAACTGAATGGGCTACTTTAAGACAAGACAGGCCCCTCAAATACACCAAACTTCAGCAGAAAAATGGGACAAAACCCCATAACAATAATCTCTCTCAACTCTCAATGTCAATGGGTTAAACGCACCAATTAAAAGACACAGACTGGCAGGATGGATTAGAAAACTGAATCTAACATTCTGCTGCCTGAAAGAAACACATTTCAACAGTCAGAGCAAACACAGGCTCAAAGTCAAAGGCTGGAAAACAATACTACAGGCGAACAACTCCCATAAAAAAGCTGGGGTAGCCATCTTAGTATCAGACCACATTGATTTCAGACTGAAGAAGGTCACAAGAGACAGTGAAGATCATTTCTTATTGATAAAGGGATCTGTACAACAGGAAGAACTAACAACACTAAATATACATGCACCTAATGAAGGACCAGCAAATTACTTAAAACAACTACTCATAGACTTGAAGAAAGACATTGATAGCAACACAATACAAGTAGGAGACTTCAACACCGCTTTATCACCTCTTGATAGATCAACCAGACTCAAGCTTAGCAAGGACATACAGCATCTGAGGGAAGAAATGGAAGAAAGGGATTTAGTAGATATATACAGGACACTTCATTCTCAAAAAGATGAATATACATTCTTCAGGTAAATTCTCCAAGATAGACCACATGCTGAGCCACAAAACACACCTCCATAAAATTAAGAAGATAGAGATTGTATCAACAATCTTCTCAGACCACATGTGCTGAAATTAGAAATAAATCACACACACAAACAGAAAATGAAATCAAATACCTTAAGTTAAACAACTCACTATTGGATAATGAGTGGCTTAGAAAGGAAATCAAAGAGGAAATTAAAAAATTCCTGGCAACAAATGACAATAAGGACACGAGTTACCAAAACCTATGGGACACAGCAAAAGCTGTGTTAAGAGGCATTCCTATAAGCATTCCTCAGGAAGGAGGAGCGAGCCCACATAAGTAACCTAACCACACAGTATAAGAGCTTGGAGAACACCAAGAAAAGGAGCCCAACCCAAACAGGAGGAAGGAGATAATAAAATTTAGAGCAGAAATTAATGAGATGGAAACCAAAAAAAACAATCTAAAAGATCAATGAAACCAAGAGCTGGTTCTTTGAGAAAACAAACAAGATCGATAAACCTCTAGCAAGACTCACAAAAAAGGGAGAGAGAAAACCCTAATAAACCGAATTTGAAATGAAAATGGGGACATTACAACAGAAATTACAGAAATTCAAAGAATCCTCAGAGATTACTTTGAGAATCTTTATCCCACGAAACATAAAAAACTCAAGGAAATGGATAAATTCCTAGACTCCTATAGCCTCCCAAGGCTGAACCAAGAAGACCTGGAATACCTGAACAGACCTATCACCATCAAAGAAATTGAAACGGTAATACAAAGTCTCCCCAAACACAAAAGTCCTGGCCCAGATGGATTTACTAGTGAATTCTTCCAAACCTTTAAAGAGGACTTACTCCCAATCATCTTTAAGCTTTTCCAGGAAATTGAAGCATCAAAAACACTTCCAAACAGTTTCTATGAAACAAATACACCCTGATACCAAAAACAGACAAAGATACCACAAAGAAAGAGAATTACAGACCGATATCCCTGATGAACACAGACGCAAAGGTCCTCAACAAAATATTAGTAAATAGAATCCAACGACTCATCAAAAAGATCATACACCATGACCAAGTAGGATTCATCCAGGGATGCAAGGATGGTTTAACATTCTCAAGTCAATCAACATAATTCATGATATTAATAAAAGAAATAATAAAAACCATATGATCATATCAATAGATGCAGAGAAAGCGTTTGACAAGATTCAGCACCCGTTTATGATGAAAACTCTTAGCAGAATGGGCATCAAAGGAACTTTTCTCAATATAGTTGAAGCCATCTACCAAAAGCCCACGGCAAGTATCATTCTCAATAGAAAAAAGCTGAAAACCTTCCCTCTAAGATTGGGCACAAGGCAAGGTTGCCTGTTTTCACCACTCCTATTCAATAGAGTACTGGAAGTCCTGGCCATAGCAGTTAGACAGGAAAAAGATATCAAGGGCATACAGATAGGAAAGGAAGAGATCAAGTTATCACTATTTGCAGATGATATGATATTATAATTAGAAAACCCTAAAGACTCTACAGAAAAGCTCCTAGAAACAGTAAGTCAATATAGGAAAGTGGCAGGCTACAAAATCAATACCCAGAAGTCCATGGCTTTTTTATATACAAATAATGAAAGAGAAGAAAGAGACATTAAAAAAACAATCCCGTTCACAATAGTACCTCAGAAAATCAAGTACCTTGGAATTAGCTTAACCAAAGAGGTGAAGAACCTAAACAAGGAAAATTACAAAGCACTACTTCAAGAAATAAAGGAGGACACTAGGAAATGGAGACACATCCCCTGCTCATGGATAGGGAGAATTAACATTATCAAAATAGCAACACTGCCAAAAACACTATACAAATTTAATGCAGTCCCTATCAGGATACTCATGACATTTTTCAAAGAATTAGACAAAACACTTCTGAAATTTATATGGAACAATAACCCCCCACAAATAGCTAAAGCAATCATTGGGTAAAAGAAGATGGGTGCCGTCACCTTCCTCAACTTCAAACTCTACTACAAAGCAGTAGTAATTGAAACAGCATGGAATATTGGGATAAAAACAGACCTGCCAAAAAATGGAACAGAGTTGAATATCCTGTCACAGACACCCAAATATATGGCCACTTAATCTTTGACAAAGGAGCAAGTAACACAAAGGGGAACAAGGAAAGCTTCTTCAACAAGTGGTGCTGGGAAAACGGAATAGCTACCTGTAAAAAAAAAATGAACTCTGACCTCTGTCTAATGCCAGGCACAAATGTCAGATCAAAGTGGATTAAAGACCTCAATATCAGACATGAATCTATAAGGTTCATAGAAGAAAATGTAGGCAGAACTCTCCATGATATTGAAGCTAAAAGCATCTTTAAGGACGAAACAGCACTAACCATGCAAGTGGAAGCAAACATAAACAAATGGGACTTCATCAAACTAAGAAGCTTCTGCACTTCAAAAGAAACAGTGACCAAAATACAGAAAGAACCCACAGAATGAGGAAGAATATTTACCCAATACCCATCTGATAAGGGATTGATACGCAGGATACACAAGATTCTTGTAGAATTGTATAAGAAAAAAACTTCCAACCCCATCAAAAAATGAGGAGAAGAAATGAACAGAAGTTTGCTCAAAAAAGAAATACAAATGGCCAAAAGGCACATGAAATAATGCTCCACATCACTAGTCATCAGGGAGATGCAAATCAAAGCAACAATGAGATACCATCTCACACCACAGAGACTGGCACACATTCAAAAGAACAAAAGCAACCAGTGCTGGCGTGGATGTGGGGAAAAAAGGACACTCCTTCACTGTTGGTGGGAATGGCAACTTGTCCAGCCTTTCTGGAAAACAATATGGAGAGTCCTTCAAAAACTAGAAATTGAGCTTCCTATGACCCTGCAATACCAATTCAGGGAATATATCCTGAGGATGCAAAAGAGCAAAGTAGAAATGACATCTGTACCTATATATTCATCGCGGCAGTGTTTACAATAGCCAAAATATGGAAACAACCCGAGTGCCCTAAAACAGATAACTGGTTAAAGAAACTTTGGTACATCTATACAATGGAATACTATTCAGCTGTTAGGAGAGATGAAGTAATGAAATTTGCTTACAAATGGATAAACATGGAGAGTATCATGCTAAGTGAAATGAGTCAGAAAGAGAGGGACAGACATAGAGGGACTGCACTCATTTTTGGAGTGTGGGCTAGGATCACATGAGGCTGATACCCAAGGACAGTAGATACAAGGGCCAGGGGGATTGCCCCATAGTTGGAAGACTGCTTCATGAGCGGAGGGGAGAAGGCGGATGGAATAGAGAAGGAATCACTAAGAAAATGATAGCTGGAGGAACCAGTTGGGATGGGAGATGCATGCCGAAAGTAGATAATGCATCAAACATGATGACCTCTCATTGTCTGTGTTGCAATCTATAATGCCCCAAAGTAGAGAGAGTATGGGGAATATTGCCTGACATAGAGGCAAGGGGAAGGTGGGAAAGGGGTTGTATTCCCGGGATATTGGTGGTGGGGAATGTGCACTGGTAGAGGGATGGGTGTTTGATCATTGTGAGATTGGAACCCAAACATGAAAACTTGTAACTATCTCACAGTGATTCAATCAAATTTTAAAAATTTTTAAAAAAAGAAATTAAGGGAATGTTTCTGAAAATCTGTCACTGTTACTGTCATTCCGTTGCTCATTGACTTGCTTGAGTAGGCACCAGTAATGTCTCCATCGTGGGACTTGTTGTTACTGTTTTTGGCATATAATACACCACAGGTAGCTTGCCTTGCTCTGCTGTGTGGGCTAAATACTCTTGTTAGCTTGCAGGGCTCACCGAGAGGGACAGAGGAATCAAACCTGGGTCAGCCTTGTGCAAGGAAAACACCCTACCCTCTGTGCTATCACTTCAGCCCAAAGAAAGAAGTAGTAAAAATAAATATTTTTTACATTATAAAATAAAAATATAAATAGCAAAATAAATAAATCAAAATACATAGCTAAAACAAAGATCCTTAGAGAATAGGAAAACATGTTTTCACACCATATATCTGATAAAGGTTTAATATCCTACATATAAAGCACTTACAAAACTGAAAAACATAAAATCTGGGCTGAAGGGATAGAAGGATATTTCCTCAAAGACTTACAAATGGCCAATACTGTCACACACAATATTGTCAGCCTCGTGCAAGGCAAATGCTCTAGCCCACAAATGGCCAATGTGCATACATTATTGACATCACTGTACAAATCAAAAGGTACCTTACTAATGAGAATGACTTATACCGGATTTGATTTTAAAATAAAAGTCTATTAACAGATGCTTAAGAGATGCAGTGAAAAATAAACCCAAATTCACTGCTGATGGAATTGTAATCTGGTTAAGTCTCCATGGAAAACAATATAGGGAGTTCTCAAAACACTAAAAGCAACTTCTGATCAGACCAATTCCATTCCATGGCATTTACACCAAGAGTACAACATTAATTAATATTAATTAATCAATATAATTAATTAATTAATTAATATTAGTACATAGTATATATTATATATACCTATATGGATACCTCTATTGCTGCAATGCAATTTTTAGTAGCCAAATTAACTTTCTTAGAAAATTGTTTCTCAGCATTCCTTTTCCAGCTTTCCAATAATCCATATACAGTAGACTTTTGAAATACTATACAAAGAAATATAACTCATACAGAATTTACAAATTGGATTCAACAAATCATTTTGTAAATTTTAGTAAGTTTAGAATATCAAGACTGCCATATACAAAATGTATTGTTGGGGAAAAAATAGGCAAATTTTTACCCTCATGTATGCCTTTCCTGGCAGTTGCTCAAATAGTTCAATGTCTTTTCTCAAAAGAAAAAAAATTCTGCCAATGATGAAAAAACTATGATAAAAAATAAAATTCTGAAAATCTAAAAGAAAGATTTTTTTAAAAGGTATAGAGACTAATTTTTGCTTTCCCTGGACTTCTTAACTGCTTATATGTTTGGGAGTGATTGCTCTAGATGGCAGCTGCATGCTGAAAGTAGGTAAAGAACCAAATATGATGGCCTCTTTGCCTGCCATAAAGGCAGGCTGGAGTGGACAGTGGCAGTGGGGATACTGGGGACATTGGTGGTGGATAATGTACACTGGTGGAGTGATGGGTGTTAGAACATTGTATGAGTGAAGCCCAATCAGTCATGAACAGTTTTGTAACTGCATATCTCACAGTAATTCAATAAAAAAAGGAAAAATATTAAAAATAATACATTTTTTTAAAAAGTGGTACTGGGTGTTTTATGTGAAATTTCTCAGAGTTACAAGATAGGGCACTTACAAGCTGTGGCTCCTAATAGGGGGTGATTTGGTAGTTCAGAACTTTTAATGCAGCCCTACCCAGAAACATGCCTCTTGGTCACAGCAGCACCCGTGATTCTGTCAACATCATGCAATACTTAGAATAGCTCCCACAACAAAAGGTTATACAAAACCTAGGTGTTAGTAGTGCTCAAGTTTGGAAATCTTCATATTTAATCATCCCTTGATTATTTTGAATATTTAAATCACTTTTAAAACATTGATTCAAAACTTTCATTTTAACATAATAGATCTGACCTATATTTTATGAGTATTAAATATTACTTTAGATGGTATTCTACTGTTCATTTTGTATAGATTTTAAATGATGGTTTTATTTTTATTTTTCTTGTTACATGAGGACAAGAAAAGAAGTAGAGGATAACATTATAATTACTCAACTTTTACTTTTAAGCCTGCAATGTACCCTGTGATGAAAAAAAAAGTTGCTGTTGTTTGTCTATTAAAACAGATAATTTTAATTCCAAAATTTACTCACTTAAAGCAAAGTAAATAAAAGTTATATCTGCATGTGATTTTTGCAAGATTGTCAAAACTAGATTTTTTCAGTTATTATTTCTGACATATTATTTTAATGATATTTAAAATTTCTATTATGAATAACTGAGATTTAATTAAAGATAATCCAATTAGTACTAATGAGCATAACTTTGATTTACACAGTCAGAAAAGAGTTTTAATTTAAGGTATTAAATTCCCGTTGCAGACATTTGATTAGAATTAAATTAGGATGATCACATTTTTATTCTGTTCTTAATTTTCAAGTTTTTTAAAACCCTGTTTAACTAGCAAGTGATAATCCTTATGTGCCTGTGCCAATGATCAAAGATTTCAAAAATAAAAAAATATATTACGTTTTAAAATAACCCAAAAGAGTGATAAATAAACTCTGGCCTTTTATACATATCAAATTTTTATCTTTTACATCATTTTAAACAAATTTTGTATTTTATTCTATATACACATGAAATGCTCTATTACTATATTTTATTCTTTGTAGCTGATAAAAAGATATTAATATTGGAGTCTTAATTAACATTGGTAAATGCTTTTCTTTTACAGAAGAAAATTCAGTGTAAGAATATACTTATCAAAGACAATTTAAAATGCGAACTGAGACTTTATATGACTGTGTTAATGTAAAGTCAAGGATTAAATGCTAAAAAGCCAACTTTAGACTATCTTATTATTTTATCCTATGATCAGTAACTAGTTTGAATTAAATAGCTTGCCTTTGATAATAACTAGTATAGATTATATTTGAAAGTCAGTGCCTCCATAACCAAGTTTTATCACACAATTTAAATACAGTCTTGAGATACACAAAAGTGCATATTTTTAACATTAGAGAGAAAACATTCTATTCTCATGACTCACCATATAATTTATTTTGATAAAAATCTATAATATAAAGATATCTGTTTTTTTAATTCAGTAGAAAAATTATAATAAGTTATTATTATAATAAAACTATAATAATAAGTCTTAGAGAAGAGTAGGGGAAATAAAAGATTATAGTAAAATGGAAAACAAACGCTTACTTTCCATTTTTTTATCCTCACTGGAGATCCCAAACATGTGACAGTCAAGATTACCTGAGCTCATCATAGCATCAGGGATTAAATAGCCTCACCTTTGTTCTGAAAGCTTTGCCACACTTTTTTTTAGGTCCTAAAAAAATAACCACCTATTTTTTAGGTCCTTATTCACTGGTGCTCCTAAACAGCAAATCTGTCAGAAGTGCCTCTATATATTAAGACAATGAGTCATCTTCTAAATGACACAAGTTAAGAGACTGATATTAGAGTATTATATCCCCGAAACTTAATCATGAATAACTCAATAAATCAAGGTGCCTCAAATGTGAAAAAAAGTAAAAAGAAATTACATTAGGACATGAAACTAATGCAACTAGTTAAAAATATTGAGTATCACTCAGTTTGCAGAAACCCATTTTTAAAAAAATTTTATTAGTGAATCAACCTGAGGTGCAGTTATAGAATTTAAAACTTCTGTGCTTACATTTCAGTCATATAATGGTAAGGTATCCATCCCTCCACCAGTGCTCATTTTCCACCACCAATGGTCCCAGCATCCCTCCCACCATACCCACCCCATTCCCCCAATCTCACCCCGCCTCTGTGGCAGGGTATTCCCTTTTGCTCACTCTCTCCTTTTGGGTGTTGTGGTTTGCAATAGAGGTATTGAGTGGCCATCATGTTCGGTCTATAGTCTGCTTTAAGTGGGTGTCTACCATCCTGAGTGGATCCTCCTAGCACCATTTACTTGGTGATCCCTTCTCTAACTGAACTGCCTTTCACCTTGTATGTGAGGCCAGCTTCTAACCTGTGGAGTAATCCTCCCAGTACTTATCTTTAATAATCCTGGGTGTTAGTCTTCTATTCTGATACTTTATACTCCACAAATGAGTGCAATTTTTCTATGTAGGTCCCTCTATTTCTGACTCATTTTGTTTAATATGATACTTTCCATGTTGATCCATCTATATGGGAATTTCATGACTTCATCTTTTGTAACAGCTGCATAGTATTCCTTTGTGTAGTCGCACCAGAGTTTCTTTAGCCAGTCATCCATTCTCAGACTCTCGTGTTTTTTTTCCAGATTCTGGCTATTGTAAACAGTGCTGCAATGAACATACATTGCAGATGTCATTTCTACTATAGTGTTTTGCATCTCCGGGATATATTCCCAGAAGTGGTATTGCTGGGCCAAATGGGAGTTCAATTTCTAATCTTTTGAGAATCATCCATATTGTTTTTCAAAACGGCTGAAACAGTCAGCATTCCCACCAGCAATGTAGGAGAGTCCCTTTCTACCCACATACACATGCCAACACTGGTTGCTTTTGTTCTTTTGGATGTGGGCCAGTCTCTGTGGTGTGAGGTGATATCTCATTGTTGTTTTGATCTTTATCTCCCTGATGATTAGCGATGAAGAACATTTTTTCACGTGCCTTTTGGCCATTCAAATTTTTTTGAGAAAGTGCAGAAACCCAGTTTTTATAAATATTTACTATATGATAGACTTTATAAATGTGCTATTTTTTATTCACGTGTCACTAAAGATGATTTTAAATATCTTTTGCTTTGCCCTATGCTTTTAAAAGTGTCTTCTATAAACTGCACCTACTAAAATTCCATCTTCCCTTTTCTTCTGGTTGTGTTAGTTAATAGGAGGAATTGCTATGGAACACTAAGAGGAATAAAGTAATTCTTACTTCTGCTTTCTCTCCATTCTGAGGATTTGGCTATAGATAGCCTAATCAGAGCAATAAAGATTACTGTTCGACAATGCTTTCCCTTTCCCAATAGAGAAGTAGGAATGCTAAGAGCTTTCCATTCTTGCTAACTCCTCAGTGCACCATATAACATATCCAAGTGCCAATGTCCCTTTATCTTTGTTTCTGCTTTAAAGGTCTTTCAACTATCCTTTTCAGCATATTGTTGGCTTCAGGGTCTGACTCTGAATGATAGAGTAATTATATTTAAAGCACACTTATTAAATTGAATATTACTATACAGATGAGAGTTAAATATCACTATTTTTCTATGATTTTATAGAAATATGAGACTTTCAATGTTAATAAGCAGTAACATGAGATATCTAATATATAAATTTTTATGAATTTCGATGCTTTGTAAACTCATGTACAGGACCCAGATCAAACAGAGGAAAATTAAAAGTTCCCAGGCATCTACTTTGAGTTCTTTAGATTTACATTGACTTAACCTTGAACAGTATCCTGAATTCTAATTGCGTGAATTTGTAACACCTCATTTTGAACTTTATACAGGAATTTATTCAACCTGGATAATTATCTGACAGTTTTGTTCAACATTATGTCTCTGAAATCTGAAATTAGCACAAAGTTCAGAGTTCTGATATTCAACTTACCTTTGTAAGACATGGGTGCCAGACTTATCAAAGTCTGATGATTACTTTGATTCAATATGAAGTATACAATCTGGGTTTACCAGGGAGAAAGCAACCCAATTCTCTTTTGGGAGGAATTGGTGAATTCCTTTCATAGGCCTATTTCCTTATCACTCCTCTGTAAGCAGAAAATTTCACAGATCTTTCTGATGACTTACATGTGGCTAGTTGGACTCTACCTTATTCAGATTTCTTCCCTTTACTCCTTCCATGATAGTGGGTTTTTGTACTAATGTTTGGGATTTTGAACATTCTGAATTATAATCTTGGAGGTTTCAACATTTGGGAGTTTTGGCATCTGGGATTGCATCTACTAACTATATAGAAGATTTCAAGAAAATTACCTCTATGTAACTGGTCTCAATATTTATTCTGCATCTATTAATATTATTAATAAATTAATAATTTTCCAATAAAGACAAATATATATATGACCAATAAGTTTAAGTATTGCTAAAGCTAATTCCAGAATTCCATTTTGTTCTTGTGTATGCTTTAATTTCTGTTGCAGAATACTTTGACTGAATATATTTTCAAAATTTTTTCAAAGAGTTGTTCACAGTAATTATTCACATTTAATATTTCAACACCAATCCCACCACCATTACACCTTCCCACCACCACCCAAGCCTGCCCCAAAGGCAGATGTTAAATAATTTACTTGATATTGACTGTTGTGAATAATTGACTAAAAATGATCCAGAAATATTTCCTTACAGGAAAGTGTGTAAAAATTGTTGTATCTCATCTTGGAGCCCTTAAGCACCTGTATTAGAGATCATTAATCTGTTCTTAGAGTTTGAGTCTTGCGTGCTATACGTGTACATATATATTTGTATCAAGATTGGTTGCCTTCTCTCTTCCACCCTTTTCAATGTGGTGTGCTACTTTTTGTATATCAGTAACATAATAGTATGAGATGTCATTTGACTGCAAAACCAGTTGCATGCTCCTGGAATTCTAAAATTTTTCATAAGGTGCTTGACCTGAACCTAAAAGATTTTTTAACTGGATGGTTATTCGGGGGTCCAGAGGCATCTCTGCAGCTTGTTGCTCTCTTCCGGGATTCCTTTGTGAGTCTGGATCTTGGCTGTTAATGTGTTTAAATGGTGCACAGAGGCAGTTCTTGAGTGTGGCTGCCAGATAACCCAAAGGGTGGAGAAATGGGGGCAGGGGCCTGTTCCTGACTCCTAAAGCCTGAAGATTTCCATCAAAAGTCCTGCATACCTGAGTTTTCAATGGATTCAATCTACTCGTGGAGGGATTGGGGTGAGCCTATGAAGGTCAGCTGTGAGTGTGGCAGCAATTGGCTTCTGGAAGTTTGCAGCTGCTGAGGTTCTTTTGGGGCAGGTGGAGGGACACACCTGCCCCCCCACCAACCCAGATGCCAGGATGAGATCAGCCTGGCACGGGTTGGGGGATATCTCTGCAGCATGTTATTCTCTCCCAAGATTCATTTGTGAGTCTGGATCATGGCTGTTAATGGGCTTAAATGAATCTTTTTTATGTACAGCAATTTTTTTTATGGTGAATGACCAATGGATAACCTATACCAGAGTTCTCCGAAAGTTTATAATCTCAAAATAATCCAAAACTATTTCTGGAATATGAAAATCAAAATAAAATGTTTATTTAGAAAAAGATGTTTCATCAACAACAACAGCAAAAATTAGAAACTTTTTTAAACTAAGACAAGTTATTGGTCTCTCTTGCTATCTAAATCTTGAAAAAAACTCAGTCACATAAATGCACTTTTTAATATACAGCAAATATATAACACAATTGTGTCTGAAAGAGTTTTTATGTTATACAATATTGAAAATTTATAGTTAAAAATAAGTTTTTCTCAGGAAATATTATTTTTAAGTAATTAGCAGAAATCCCAGCTGGAAGGGAAATAGTCTTATTATCAGATTTAGTAAAGTACGGAGTGAGAACCAAGTGGGAATTTGCAGATCACATAGAGAGGGATGAATTTGGCAGAGCTGAAAGAAGTATACAGCTCTGGAGCTGTGAGGCTCCTGAGAGTTACATATACAGCAGCCATAATAGGCATATTCCAACTACTAATCATATCTTTAGAAATCTTTCTAGTCTTTATACTAGCTAATGAATAGCTCTCTAGACAGGCCATTGATTGACATAGATTAGGACACAGTGAAATTTAGAAAAATTATCCCAAGCCAATTTGTTTGACATATATTTAAGAACACACTCTTTCAAATGATCTTCCCTATTTTTATTTAATTCTTTTTAAATTTGAGTAAGTACTTACCCCCGGCAAAGGTTGGAAGACCTTATGGGGTACCAGAAATGAAACTTGGGTCAGCTGTATGCAAGTCAAGCACCCTAACCACTCTACTATCTCTCCGGTCCCTATTTTTTCTGATTAAAGCAAAAGTATGGTTGCTTAATATTCTGAAAAATCTGATTTTGTTAAAAGCAAACAATTCATTTTTATTTTGTATTTGAACTATCTGTCCCCTCAAATTTCTAATTGTTGCTTTCTAAGTTATTGTTTCATTGTTCCATTTTCTGTTTTAATGTTCTCAAATGCAAGATCCATTAAATTAAAAATTACCCTGAATTTCAATAAGTATAATGCTGTTCACAAATAGGTGCTTAAAAGGCTCCTAGTTGCAAAGTGATATCGGCATATAGTGCCAGCGAAGAATTGAATTAATTTTTTAAAGTTTCATACATTTGTCAAATATAAATTTTCTAGAGCATAAATTTTTGCTCCAAGTAGGATTTAGTTTGCCTTTAGTAATTTAACTAAAAGGTTCGGAATTTATAATTAAGGAGACTGAGTTGTTCATTTAGGAAAGATCCAATTCTGTATATGTTACAATGAATGCATAACTGCTCCAGTTGTGATAGTTAGTTGCTTTTAATTTGTGCAGCTACACAATAAGCATCTCAAAATGTCAATGTATTACTGCACTGTCACACTGTTGTCCCGTTGTTCATCGATTTGCTCGAGGGAGTGCTGGTAACGTCTCCATTGTGAAACTTGTTGTTACTATTTTTGGCATATCCAATATGCCACGGGTAGCTTGCCGGCAGGATACTCTTGGAGGTTTGCCGGGATCTCCGAGAGGGACAGAGGAATTGAACCTCCAGGTTGGCTTTGAGCAAGGCAAACGCCCTACCTGCTGTGCTTTCGCTCCAGTCCAAAATGTCAATGTACATTTTTTAAATATTAGCACTGGATATCCCATCATCAAAGACTTAAAATAAAATTGGTTTTCTTGACAAACTGCAAAATCAAATTAAATTGCATTTACCCTACTTTTCTCAATACAATTGTTATGACTAAGTAGGGAAACTATTTTTATGAACCTCAGTTTGAGATTTTTTTAATATTTTTTGAGGGAAAAAAAGAACTCTCTGAGTCCTAGTCAAACACATTTAGAATTCTATGATACAGTTCTGCACTCACATTCAAATACCATGAGGAGTTCCTTAATTCGAAAGTATTTTTCAAGGTTCCTTCAGGTTAGGAACACTGATAAAAACTATAAAAATTATATTTTAATAAATCTACTATTTCTAGATTGAAAATACTAGGAGGGTTTAACAGGCTTTAATATAATTTTACTTTTAAATATTTTGAGTATCTTTCTGCAGCAATAGTTATTTTTTTAATGTACAGTGTACATAGTATGTATTTTTATACTCTTACTTGACACCTGCTTGCTAAAGCAGACCAAGGTAATGAGGGAAAAAAAAAAATGGGCAAGATTCTGCTAATGCAGATGAGGATGGAACTTGCTTGCTTTTCTTTAACTATTTATGATGCTACCTTTAATAGGTCACAGTCATTTGAAAGGATTAAAAGAACATTGTTGGTATCATTTGGGCAAGATAAGAGGATAGGATTATGGTTTACTCATTACATTTGTTCTATGTCAAAGGAACTTATGAGTTTCTAGGATCATTTCCAAATGCCTATTAAACATTTATAGTACAGAATAACTAGATTGTTTTCACTTTTTTAATCTGTATAGTCTACAAAAAGATTTTGACTTTCGTAGTCTGTGTCTAATACCCTTTTATATTTAGTTATGTTTGGTAATGTTTGAATATGACTAAAGTGATTTTCCATAAAGTACTTACTACATTTTGTTAGAATCTGATGCATTCATACATTAATAGACTTTTTTTGTGCTTTACTACTCATTTTTTCACTAAAAGTGTGGGTATATTGTCCTATAAATGAAACCCTAAGTAGGAATTGAATCCTTTTTTTCTTCTAATATTAATTATTTTAAACGGGGTCAATTGGGCTGTAACAATAGTACAGCAGGTAAAGTGTTTACCTTGCATGTGGCTGACTGGGGTTCAATCACCAGTACTCTATCGTGTCCTGAACTTGCCAGAAGTGATCCCTGAGTGCAGAGCCAGGACTAACCCCTGAATACTGCAGAATATGGTCCCCAAGCAACACACACACACACACACACACACATACACGCACACAAATTCAAGTAAAATATTTCCATTTAGTGTTGTGGTTTTGATAAAACTGCTTCTGCTCTTAGGAAGATTGTTAAATTTGATATTTTAAAACATGTTTCTCTGAGACCAAACACAATTTCTAGAAATTACTTTTATTTGCCTTTTGATTTTTAATGTAGTCAAATATTAGTCTGATTTTCATCAGTCAATTATTTTCATGAAAACAAGTTGGTTCTCCCCAGCCACCCACCTACAGTAACACCTCCTAGGGCCAGAAGGAATGAATCCTTAAAAAAGTTTAAAGGTACTGTTGGCCTAAAAAACTATTTGTAGGCACAATTTGCAGCTATCATAGCCTAATTTTAACACGTATTTGCATCTTGTTTAATTTTTGTTTTTAGAAATATACTTAAAAATATTACTATGTCTGGGGCCGGAGCAATAGCACAGCGGGTAAGGCTGTGCTTGCACTCGGCCGACCTGGGTTCAATCCCTGGCATCCCATATGGTCCGCCAAGCACCGCCAGGAGTAATTCCTGAGTGCAAAGCCAGGAGTAACCCCTGAGCATCGCTGGTGTGACCCAAAAAGCAATATATATATATATATATATATATAAATAAATTTATATATATATAAATATATATATATTTCTATGTCTAAACCCTACAAATTTCAATCAATATACATTGATATATATATAATTTATACAATATACATATTTTTAGCTTCTATATTTTTTGCTCAAAAATCTCCCTAAAGTAGAATATCAGAAAACTGTGTAACTATCACCATTTTGTAACCATTATACTAGGAGGATAGGTTTTTTCTCTCAAGTGTAAAAGTGATAATTTCATATATTACAAAAGTATTTTTTAAATTTTTCCAAGAAAATTTCAAATGAACTAAAAAAAGTTTTCATAGTAATGGTAACTGTGAAGATAGTAAATCAGCTAAAGTTTGTATATGTTCCATGCAATGTCATCAATGGTATGTCATCAAAAAGATGATATCACCTAGGTAAAGACAAAATTCAAAATTTGGAACCTATATTTAAAATTGTAAAAGTACTATCATGAAATCTATAGCAAATTGTTCTCTATAATTCTGTAATTCTAGTTTAATGTAATCATGGGGTTTGTACTCTTTTGTAAGGTTTTATTTTTTAAGCAATACATAGACTCTCTTCTGTACCAGAGTATAAAGATATATTACATTTTAATTACTAGTGTACCAGAATTTATAAGCACTAAGGATCATTATTTAATCTTTTGTAAAATCAGTTCAACTGATAAAATGAATAGTTTTTATCTGGTATTATATAGGACCTTTATATTCACATGCTTAGAATTTCTTACTAATCAATTCCTAGGTTAAATGGCATATTAAAAAGTTATTGAATAAACATGTCCTTACATGTTCTGTATAAAGACTCTGCTGTTTTACTACATTGCATCATGGTGGAATAGTATGACCAACTCTAGAAAATTAAATGTGGGTAGAAAAATTTATGTCCCATTCAAACCCCTTACTTAAATCTTCCACAAGTTCAAGTAGTTTTCTACTGTTAATTTCCTGGTCAGTAAGATGCTCAGTAATTTCATGTTCCCTGGACTTTGTAGTTTGCATTTATTTTTCCATGACTGCTTATTCATATTGTTTACTTCCCACGTCTGATTTGATCTTATATATATGTATATATATATATATCACTCTTATATTAGTATAACTGGTGGAAATATCCCTATGTCATGTGTGAGGAAAAGAGAATCTCTCTGCTGAGCATGCCTCTGTTTACTAAATTTATTTAGAAAAACGTTGATCCATGAAAGAATTTTATGGAGATGGAACAATAGTACAGTCATTAGCACACTCACCTAGCACACACTTACCTAGCTGGTGAATCCAATCCCTGTCACCCCATCAGGGTCTCAAGAGTGCCACAGGACTGACGCCTGGGCACAGAGTCAGGAACAAGCCTTGAACACAGTTGGGGTGTGGCCTAAATTTTTTTGTAAATAATCTGATCATTTTCCATGATATATAATATCTCTGTAATGTCTTCAAATTAATTTTCTATATAAAATGCCTCTGTATACTGATTTAATTATTTTCTGTAAGATTTCTGAATTATCTTGGTTGCTTTCTCCATTTGTTGCAATCTCTTCATCACAAATGACACATATGTTTACATTGTTAAATATTTTCTACTTTATAACATCAGTTACTCTGGCATAATTTTAATCCTATGAAGTCTAAAATTTACAAATTCTAAAATTTATTCATTTTTAAAAAACTCATTTTATAACAGACCTGTTGCCTACAGCATCAAATAATGATTTTATTCCTCATTTATATTTGTTCTAAGTTTTCCCTTTTTCAGACAATTTCTCTGTTTACCTCTTCCTCAGTTTATCATCATTTTCATTATGTCCTGTGACTGAACATTCAATCTTTTTCATTTTTGAGAAAACTATTAATATGCTAAAGTATTCTTTGACTTTTGAGAAACATACTTCCAATTGTTGTGTCCAAGTTTCAGATCCCAAACTGATGAGAGACCAAGTCCACACATGATAATGCAAAAGCAAAGCAACTTTATTACTAGTCTGAGCCATTGCTAGCTCGAGCTAGGGTCCAAGTCTCATGCAACACTGTAGAGTCTTGACAAGGACCCCAAATCCAAATCGTGAACAGTTTATATAGGGTTCAGAGATAAAAAGCAATTTATATACTGGTCTACTTTTAGCATCGGCCCTATTACAATAGTGGTCAGCAATTAGGCAATGGTTAGCAACAGTTTCTAAGTATAGTGACCCTTCATGACAGGCCAGACCCAAACACCCAATTCCTTATCTAGGCACATTACTCAACTGGGAGTCTATCAGAAACTACAAGTTCTGCTCCAGGGAAACAGAAACTGAGGCCTAGTTGAAACTTAATGTTAGCTGCAGCTTGTCATGGCTGCTGAGGAGCCTGTTTTGGGCCTCACACAATGCCTGAGATCTTCTTCTTACTTATTTTCATTATTTTCCTAAAATTTTATATATATACATATATATTTAAAGCATAGTATTCAAACATAATTTAATATTTGTGTTTTAATTGGCTACTTTCAATTATATTTGTTTTCACCCTGTACATTTGTTTTATTTACCATGAAAAGTGAGGCCAGTGTTCTTAAATTTGACTCGGCTCTGACTTAAATGTAGTTGTGAAAGTTGAGTTGTAGGAGAGGAAATGTTGGTTTGGGATCACTTTTGAGTCTTCCAGTTGCTCAGAGAATGGTCAGTCTGTCAAATGAAGTGAGCAACTCCAATTTAGCTTTTCCATTTCTGTTACTACCACATTTTTAATATTTCTTGGTCCTAAGAAGAAATGCAGTCCCAAAACTTTCTAACCTTATAATTTAGCTATTAGAACTTGAAACAAAGGTGGGTTCAGTGGATAAATCTGTTTTAGGTTTGTTTGTCCTTAATAATTTTCTGGTCTTTGACTTAGGTAATTGGGCTTAACAGTTGCACAAATGTGTTTTAAATTCTTATGTTCCATTTTCTGGCACACAAAACCACCACCAAGCTAATTCTTTTTTTCTGGAAGTCTGCCACAAGACTCTTACATTTATTAATTATTTCAGTCATTTCCTTCCTTTACTAGGTTTTTTGTTTTTCCTTTTTCCTCCTGCTTTTCCTTTTACTGTGTGTGTGTATGTGTGCATGAGAGAGAGAGAGAGAGAGAGAGAAAGAGAGAGGGAGGGAGAGACAGAGGGAAGTTGTATGCAAGTGTGTTTATTGAAGGGGGTTGCATGCTTGTTAATGGGTGGTGCTTTTAATTATGTCTTTTTTTTTAGAAAACATTATATTACAGTGGGATATGGTGTTTGCTTAAGAAACTGGCAGTTTTTCTAAATTTTGCTATCCAGTAGCTATTCTATGTAGTGTATAGACCAGTGAGACTGATTATTTTAGCAACTGTACCCCACTCCTTCCCCCCAAAACCCTCACTATTTCATACAATTAGTGGAAAGGAAATGAACATGCACATACTTTCTTGTCATCAACCAGAAGTTTTGGTCATGAACTAAAGACAGATCTGCAAGCTACTCAAACTATATGAAAAAATAAAATGAACCTCCTTTTTAAAAATAAAAATATATGACTTTCTTAATCTTTATAGCCTGATTTAGCTACTACAAAGGTTTTGACTTTATTTCTTAGGACATCACAATTCCTGAATAGGAACTTCTTAATGACTAACTTCAAATGAATAAACATTAAAGAGAAACAATTTTAATAAAATACAAATGGTAAATCTAATCAGAGTTTAGTTTAAAAAAATGATGTTTTTCATTGCAGTTCTCTTCTTGTAGCCAGAAATATTTTCTTATTTATTAGGTTTACAACTATAAATAATATTCTCACTGTTGATACATGTAATTGTAATCTTATCTTTGTTTTGTCAATATTTTTTTTTGGAAAGTAGAAAAAAATTATTAGAAAGAGGAAGAGAAAAGGAAAAGGAAACTCCCTCTGGGGTAGGGATTTAGTATAGGACCAACTTTTTGTCCAATTGTTAAAGAATAAATTTGGAAATTTTTAAGTTTAAAATCTATCATTCAGGGTTGGAGAAATGTATAATTGGTAGGGTGCTGGCTCTGCACAGAACTGACCCAATCCCTGGGATTACATAAAATCCTCTAAGCACAACCAGCCCTAAATACAGAACCCTAAGTAAACCTGAGCCCTGCCAGGTGTGGTAAGAAGGAAAGAGAAAGAGATAGGAGAAAGAAAGCGAGAGAGAAAGAGAGAAAGAAAGAAAGAGAAAGAAAGAAAGAAAGAAAGAAAGAAAGAAAGAAAGAAGAAAGAAAGAAAGAAAGAAAGAAAGAAAGAAAGAAAGAAAGAAAGAAAGAGAGAGAGAGAGAGAGAAAAGAAAGAAAAGAAAGAAAGAAAGAAAGAAAGAAAGAAAGAAAGAAAGAAAGAAAGAAAGAAAGAAAGAAAGAAAGAAAGAAAGAAAGAAAGAAAGAAAGAAAGAAAGAAAGAAAGAAAGAAAAGAAAGAGAGAGAGAAAGAGAGAAAGAAAGAGAGAAAGAAAGAGAGAAAGAAAGAAAGAAAGAAAGAGAGAGAGAGAAAGAGAGAGAGAAAGAGAGAGAGAAAGAAAGAGAGAAAGAAAGAGAAAGAAAGAGAGAAAGAAAGAAAGAAAGAAAGAAAGAAAGAAAGAAAGAAAGAAAGAAAGAAAGAAAGAAGGAAAAAGAGAGAAAGAGAGAGAAAGAAAGAGAGAAAGAAGGAAAGAAATAAAGAGAGAGAGAAAGAGAGAAAGAAATAGAGAGAAAGAGAAAGAAAGAAGGAAGGAAGGAAGGAAAGAAGGAAGGAAGGAAGGAAGGAAGGAAGGAAGGAAGGAAGGAAGGAAGGAAGGAAGGAAGGAAGGAAGGAAGGAAGGAAAGAAAGGAGGGAGGGAGGGAGGGAGGAAAGAAGGAAGGAGAGAGGAAGGGAAGGAGGAAGGGGTGGAAGGAGGAAGGAAGGAAGGAAGAAAGGAAGAGAGGGAGGGAGAAAGAGAGGAAGGGAGGGTGGAATATTTATTTATATATTTATTATATGTATTTATTATTTCTATATATAATGCTTTGTTATTTTTATATATTATATTTATATATAAATATTATCTATAAAATATAAATATTTGTTATATTTATTTCTTCAAAGACTATTAAAATGAGAAACAAAGTTTTAGTATTGGTAGTACTGGAGAGCAAATCATTCCAAAGTGGTCACAAAAAATGTGATCATAAGTAACTGGTGGGAATGCTGACTGGCTCAATCCCTATGGAAAACAGTATGGCAATTTCTCAAAAATGTAAGTTAGAGTTACCATACAAGCCAGTAATTCCACTCCTTCATGCTACCTCCAAGAAATAAAAATATTCATTCAACAGGATATATTTTCACCATTATACAATACTGTACCTAATACTAGGATATGGAATCACCCAAGTTGTCCAAAGAAGGATGAGTATATAGGTGTTAGATATAGACAATGGAATACTTGGCAATTGCAAACAAATAATGTAATCATTCTATTTGATACAACTTAGACGGAAAATATATCAAGTGAAGTCAGAAGAAAGACAAATACTGATGATCTTACTCATCTGTGGTATGTAGAAAAACAGGGCAAGGGAATGTAAAGTATTTAAGAGATGATGGTGGTACCTAAATTACCCTTGTGAAAATGAGGAAGACAGTGAGGGAAAGATCAAGGATGGAAGGAAGAAGAGATGAATAGGAGCCAATAGAAGAAAGTGGGCAGGGTCCTCAGGCACTGCGGTGTGTAAATGTGTATTTTGAAACCACAGAGCTAACAAAACTGAAAGCAGGAGACTCAAACTACAATATCCAAACTTAAAAAATGTGCCAGGTAAGAGGTGAGCTTTGGTCTTGGAGTGGAGGGACTTGTTGGAGAGAGCCCGGAGACATTAGTGGAAGAAAGTAACGCTAGTGATGGCATTGATATTGGAACTTTGTATGCTTATAACTCTACTATGAAAGCATTTGAGAATCAGCATTTGTTAATAATAAATAAAATGTGAAAGTTTTCACAACAGCATAAAAATTGGTGAATAGTTTGATTCTTGGCCTCATAGCGTTTATCTGTGTAAATATAGGAGACAGAAAGCAGATGGGAGAGAGAAAATGGGAGAGAGCAAAAAAAACCACCCCAAACTCTAGTATTGGAAGGGATAATTGATATGTGGATTACAACTGTCCCAGAAAAGCTTACATAGACTTGCCATTTATAAAAGTAGTGGCAAACAGAAAACAGATGCAGAGCTGAAAAACAATTCTGTTAATTGAAAGTTTATATATGGAAAAATTACTTCTTCCATCCTGGTCCTCTAATCAATGTGATTCATAATGCTGAGCATTGAGATTCTCACCTCCCAGGGTAACCTAACCCTCTGTAAGAGAAAAGAAGGACTCCAGAAGAAAGACTCACCCAATCCTACATATATATATATATATATTTATATATATATACACACACACACATATATATATATATATATATATATATATATAAATTCACTCTAACCACTAAAGTACAAGCTTCTATTTGACAAGTCTCGCCTTAGTATAAAAAGATGCCAAACAACTTTCTGGTGAATAATGTAAAGAGAAAATGAGCATTAGAATTTTAAGATAGACATTTTTAAGGATAAAGAATCAGTGGTCTCAGTTCTACTGTGATATTACTTTCAAAATGATGACCTCTCAGTGTTTGTGCTGCAAGCTATAATGCCCCAAAGTAGAGAAAGAGAGTATGAGGAATATTGTCTGCCTTAGAGTCAGGGGGAGGGTGGGAAAGGGGGGGTATACACGGGATATTGGTGGTGGAGAATGTGCACTGGTGGAAGGATGGGTGTTTGATCATTGTGAGATTGTAACCCAAACATGAAAGCTTGTAACTATCACACGGTGATTCAATAAAATTTTAAAAACTAAAAAAAATCAAAATAATAAAGGCATTATATACTTTTTAACTTGTGTATTGATTTACCATCAATGTGATATTATGTATAGTGTTATTTAATTGCATAGTATGCAATATGAAGGGTATGCAGGGATTTTACTACATACCTATTACTTGTCACATCCACCACCCACATTCCAGTGCCATCCTGTCTGTCACAAGAACCCTGTGCATACTCTTCACATAAACCTACCCCTCCAGTAACCACCATAGTTTGCACCAATCTGAGTTAGTTTTCTTATTATTTTGTCAGATGATTTTTTCAGATGTTTAATTTTACATGTAAGTGAAATAATTTGGCAACTGTAATTTGTTTCTTATAGCAATTAGCATGATCACAAATCACATCCATTTTGTCCCCAAAAAAGGCACCATTTGATATTATCAATGGAAGTTTCATACTCCATGAAGTACATTTGCCACAATTTCTTTATCATGTTACTTGTTGATGAATAATTAGATTGATTCTATGCCTGATTGTTCATAGATATTTAACTAAAATAATTCACCAATATAAAGCATTATAATTATCAAGATAATGTAAACCCTGATAAGATAAAGGTAAATTTATAAATGACAGAAATTAAGTAGAATCTTAATTACTCTTAGAAAATATAACAGAAATTAAAATCTCCTGACCCAAAAAGAACTCCACAAAAATCATAGAAAATAGATCATTTTTATGAATAAATATTAAACCAGAATGTAATACACAATAGAAATAATATGCTAATAGTTTGCAAAGACAGAAATCTTTCCTGATATAGAACTGAATATACCCTATCACATATGTGTGTTTAAGATAAAAATTAATCAAGAAAACTTTAATACCACCATTTATAATAAATAAGTCATGCTAATTTTATTCAGTAATTGAGGGAATGATTCATGTCAACTCACTGCCACAACTAAAGCTACCCACCTTCCAACAGAAACAGAACATTATCTTTCGTGATGACTTAATTTCAAAGGACAGTTATAGGTCCTTGAGAAAGATCTTCCTCAGTTTAGAGCTTGCAAAAGTATTATCAAGCTATCATAGGACTTCTTCACAGTTCAGAATGAGAAAAAATACTTATAAATTTTCCTATATATATTATAAATATATAAATACATATTATAAACATATATTTATATTTAGCACTGTAGCACTGTTATCCTGTTGTTCATCGATTTCCTTGAGCAGGCACCAGTTACATCTCCATTGTGAGACTTGTTGTTACTGTTTTTGGCATATCGAATATGCCACGGGGAGCTTGCCGAGCTCTGCCATGTGGGCAGGATACTCTCGGTAGATTGCTGGGCTCTCTGAGAGGGATGGAGGAATTGAACCCAGGTCAGCCGCATGCAAGGCAAATGCCCTACCCGTTGTGCTATATATTATAAATACAAATATATACATATAATAATTGCTATGTTTATGTAGAGAATTTCCTTTTCCCATTGGTAAATAAAGACATGCAAATTAGTAGATTATATTATTGACCTCTTTCTCTCTCTTGACATAGAAAGTTTATGATGGAATAATATGAGGATACAAAATCCCAGGTTTTTTTTTTTTCACAGAAACAATTATTGTTTCAGTGTGAAGACATGTTTCCTTCGAGTCCTCCTACTAAGAGATTGGTTCAAACTTGAGATGAGAGAGAAGAGCACTCCAGTCACAGGAAATGGCAAGTATAAAGTGAAAACCCAAAAACAAAATAAGTGGTGGGGGATGGATGGGTGCTCAGAAAGATCTTAAGTGGGTAGGGCACTTGCCTTTCCCTCAGTAATCCTGGATTCGATTCACCACAACCCCATCTTGTGCCCTAAGACTCTGAGCACAGAGCCAGGTGTAAGTCCTTTAAACACCATCAAATATGACCCAAACCTGACACACACACATCCCCCCAAAAAGTAGCACCAAAGTGAAACAGCAATTGGTATACTTTAGGCAAATAGAGGAGTCATGCAATAGAAGTTTAAGCAAAGATGTATACTAGAAAATAATATTAGAGGCAAACCAGGTTATTGTTCTAGTTGATTTTTCCCCTCTACCTCTGTAAGCACACATTCTCCTATGTAAAATTTGAAACAATAGTCATATGTTATGTATTTTTTACCTTAGGTGCCAAAATTTGTTAGATGCTTATTAACTATTTAGTTTACTTTTCTTCAAAAGAATAACAAGTAGATATTTGAGACTATTGACTTATTTTCTATTCAGCTTTAAAAATTATTTCCCATGATATTTTAGAAATATCTTTATTTCCTGTTTTATAGTGAAAAAAATCAAAAACATATAACTGCAGCAAGGTACTTAAGAATAAGTTTAGTTTCATTGTACATAGACTACTTGAATACTTTGATAAAGTGTAAAAGAAAGTGTGAAAAATAAACTAAATGACTAGGGTATTCATGCTACAGAAAATTGTCAGTGTGCTGAAAATGAATCTGTGTTTTCTCAATATGAGTTACTTTTTTAGCCAGTTTTTAAAATTAGTGGACTTTTATTATATCTCTTAATCATTTCAAATTCACAGTGGAATAAAGTGAAATATAAATAATTCACTGTATGTAGTTGAAGTAATAATAATTGAAACTGATATAAATATTTCCCAGGAGCTATGTATACACAAATTCACAGTCTCAAATATTTTGGTTAAAAATAATACCATTACCCATATGCATATACACAACATTAAAAATATTTCCAAGATCAAAAATATTGTTCTGTGGGTGAACTTTTCTATACCCAGGAAGGAAGCCTGCCAAGTATAAATGAATCATTAAATATTAATAACTATCAATTTCCTGTGTAGTTGTCCTGAAAACATTAACCACATCTAATAAGATCTTTACCACTGCCACTGAATCATACTTTGCTTCTGGTGCTGGACAAAATCCCTCAACTGAAAGCATGGTACCATTTCACTTTAGCAAAGTCTTGTCTTAAACATTAAATTAGATACATTTAATAGTTCCCAGGTTTCTTGTGCTGTATTGATCTTTTAAGAATTAATTTTATTTATCTACTACCCTAACTCTTATCTACATATCAATACTTTCACTGTATCATTACCGTCCCGTTGTTTTTAGATTTGCTCGAGCGGGTGCCAGTAACGTCTCGATTCATCCCAGCCCTGAGATTTTAGCAGCCTCTTTTTACTCGTCCTTCCCAACGGTGCTGCATTGGTGGCTATTTCAGGATCAGGGGAATGAGAACCATTATTGTTACTATATTTAGCATATTGAATATGCCAGGGGACCTTGCCAGGCTCTGTTGTATCCCCAAAACAATAACAAAAAGAAACAGTATTGCCATTATGGACTACAGCCCAAATACTCATCATCTTCCAAGTGACCCATGTAAAATACAGTTACAGAAGAGCTGCAATTTGGTCTTCCTTTATCTTAAAAATATTAAATTTTACTACCATGGCATAGTAAAGAAGCCATAGAAGCTTCCATTGGCTGCCATAGAATATTATTATAGACATAATGAATTTTAAAAAAGAAATATATATTTACGGTTCTAGAGATTAAAGGTTCAGAAGCCTGTGACCAAAGCAAAAGTATAGATTTTATGATTCTTAACTTAAAAGCAGTGAACCTCAGTTCGATAACCATAACACCTATGGTCCTGGGAGTACTGCCAGGAACAAAGAATGAGCACTGCTGATTGCCCCCCCCCCCCCCCAGAAACAGTATAAAATAATGCTGACTGTTTAAAACTACAGATACACAGACCTTTAGGTAGTATATTGTCACTGTCACTATCATGTCACTGTCATCTCGTTGCTCATTGGTTTGCTCGAGCGGGCACCAGTAACCTCTCCATTGTGAGACTTGTTACTGTTTTTGGCATATCGAATACACACGGGTTGCTTGCCAGTCTCTGCCGAATAGTATATAAAGAAGTATATTTGTTTGCAAAGCATGAGTCTCTAGCACTATTTTTTTTCTTTTTGAGTAACACCCGGTGGTGCACAGGGGTTACTCCTGGCTTTGCACTCAGGAACTACCCCTGGCAGTGCTCGGGGGACCATATGGGATGCTGGGAATTGAACCCGGGTCGGCTGTGTGCAAGGCACATGCCCTACCCACTGTGCTATCGCTCCAGTCCCTCTAGCACTATTAAATTTGACTAAAAAATGGGTTTTCAGGCTCTCTTTCACAGTGTGATACATTGATTGTCCTAAGCTGTAATCACAAATTTTAAGTGATTTGATGATTCACCTTATTGTTTTTCCTAGGATTCTTCTGCCTCTCTGAGAAAATTCTTCATCTAAGTCAATTTCAGTCTCTATATGTAGCTATAAGAACCTGAAGATCTTTGAATGAAGTCTGCAGATAAGTCAGAGAAGCTTCATTGCCATTACCATATACCCTAGAATGCATTTTATGGCATTGCCCAACAAATCATAATTTTGAAAACAGAGATCTTCCTGTTCCAACAGTTTTCAAGAATTCTCTGTTGCAGGAATGAAAATTAATAATGTGGGACATTGCTCAAAAAGAGAAAATTTCAAGACAATGACAGAAGTGTATAAAACCAAAACGAAAGCCAAAAATACACATTTATTTTTCAGTGTGCATCTGTGTGAATGTGTGGACTGCATGTTCATGTAGCTGACCCTGTACCACGTTTAGAATAAATACATCCATCCTAAATTGGGGCTCCACAGTATAGTTTCTTTAGCGTAAGATGAAGCAACGTTGTCCTCAAACTAGAATTGTTTTAATTTTTCCTTAAGATATACGTTTACAAAAAACTTGGTAATTCCCAAATTCAGCTAAATTTAGAGAATTGCCTTAAGAAATTAAATGCTCTCTGGTTTCACTTTGGTTGTCACTTTGAGGTAACAGAAAAATCATTTTAGGAAACATTAAAACTGGCTTAAAAACAAGTAAAAAACCTGTTATTGATAAAAGTAAGGAGAGTATTTGTATCAGACTTTATAAGTGTTCTGATTCTATTTCTCTGAGCCTCTTAGACTTACCATTTTTAACACATTTTCTTTGTTCTCTAACCAGTAGTAAGATGGTTTTGCAGTTCTAGGCTAATCTGTAAGCATCATTGTCCAAAGACAAAGGAAATCTGGCTATTCTAATAATTCTCTTCTAAGAGTTAAGGATCATTCTTGGCAGAAGTAACCTCAAGTAAATGTTCCCTTAAGCCAACTGACTCATGAAGAAACATCCATTCCAGAATTAAGATCTTAAAGCAATAAAAATTCTCCATTCAAATAGACCTAGATTTCTGAACTATGCCAATGAAACAGGGTTTTTTCTTGACAACACAGGCTTGGAGTAATGAATACGTGAAAATTCTTGAAGTAAACGGAAATATAGGTATAAAAATAAAAATAATGAGATAAAGTTTGGGCAACAAACAAAGAACCTTAATTCAAAAACTTAGTGAACTCTTAATGTTGCATGCCTGAGCCTACGTTTAGTAGTAAAATTGAGAAAAATGTTATAATTGGGATAACCTACCCAAAGAAATACTATTGCATTGATTTGAGATGTAAATTCTAGTCTTCATATTATGTTAAAATAATCATTAGGAAAGAGTTCATTTATCACCAAAAATATCAAAACACAGGTTTTAAATAGTTAAGACTGATGGATTTAGGTACTTGAACCACTTTGATGACTACAACAGAAAATTTCAAGTGGAAAAATAGCTCTGCTACCTTGCATTTTCAAAGAGAAATGCATACAAATATAATTTAAATGGAATTTTAATTATGTAAAATTAAGATTGAATTTTAAGTGGTTTGAAGACATATTTTATCAAAAATGATGTTATCAACATAATAACATTTTACTATTTTGAAGCTCCTGTTCTAGCATTCCTTGTGAGACAATATGCCTGATATCATCACGAGTACTAGTACTCCAGTGCTATATCCTGAGAAAGCAGAAAGTAAAATCCACTTCTCTCTCCTTTAAACTATAGTCACATAAAGTTCATCTTTTATTTCACACTAGGTGTAAAACAAATCACAGATAAAAAAATACTGAAAGGTGTACAAATAAAACATATTTTGTTACTGTTGATTAACCCTTTCTTTGTGTCTATCATGGAATTTTAAGAGACAAATAGCAAGTCGTAGCTAACAACAATAATATATGACTTTGTTTCCACTAAATATTTCAATTTTTCTCTAGAAAATTATTAGAAAAATTAAATTACTGATAAAACATTACATGGTTCAGTGCTAAGTACTTTCTATATATTTGTTTTACCCTTTCATTCTTTTTTGCCACTTTAAAGCATTTTGTCTATAAAATGCCAATTAAAAACACTTTATGATATACTGGCTTTTTGAAGTCTAATGAAAGTACAGACTTTCTATATGAGTAATAAAATGATAAGAAGTCAAATAATTGATGGTTAGAATTATTAGTTCTACTTAGTTTAATAAAGTACTATACCCTTACGACATTTCTCTTTATAAAATTTATATGTTGAAGCTAATATTATTAAACCACAAGCAAATCATCTGGATTTAAAGAATTCTATTTTCTCAGTATCTAAAGATAATGCTCAAAATAATCAAATAGATATACAAACTGTTATTGTTAATAAATTTATAGTTAAAGAAAAACTGATTAATGTGCTAACAGAATTGTTGTTTGAAATGGTTTTCATATAATAAAAATAAGTTTGTTAATGAATCTTGTGTTTATTTATATAACAGCTAACTTATCTTTAATATCTACTCAAATTTTCCTTGCAAATTTTTCATATACTAACATTCTTTATGTACTATTTTATTTCCTGGAGTTAAGACAGTTGGAAATTGAATATATTTTATTTTTCCAAGAGTACCTAAGTAGATAAATACATATTTCACTCTGATATAAAGAAAATGTAAATGCAATTTGCTTTCAAAAATACATATATATGCAACTTTATACTTATAAAAATGTAGGTGATATAATGAAAATAACAAAATTAATGGTACTTTTTTCATTGCTTAAATTGAGGCACCATGATTTATGTTCTAACCCCACATCTTCCAACAGAGTAACCAGTCTCTCACTCTTTTCACCACTGTACTCCCCTCCTTCATCTCCCCACTCTGCACTAATGTGCCATTCCCTAGTCATGCTATGTGTTAGCTCAGTTTGGTAGACCATTCTCATGTTCTGTGGCCTGTGTCCACTCCTTATACCCTTTCTGTGTTTCTTGTGTTTCTTTATACCCCACAGATGAGGGAGATCTTCCTGCATTTTTCCTGCTCCTTCTAATTTCACTTGGAGAGGGAGGATACTGCCTGATCTTGCTGCAGAGAGCATTCAGCTTTGTAGAGCAGCTGCCATGGGGAGCGGGGAGCCCTGGACAAGTCGGGCTGAGGACAGCATTACCCATGGACCACAAAGGAGCTCCCCAAGACTTAGGCCAGTGGGAGCAGACACTGCAATGTTCATTCCCCACCCCACTCCAGTGACAGTGCTGGGGGGACACTGGACCAGCTCCTGAGACCCAGCCTGACCTGCAGGACCAGGACACCAGAGAAAGGAGGCTCTGGCTACTCTGTTCACTAACACCTCTGCCCCCCTGGGGGCAGGGCTTTGGCCAGAGCTCAGACCAGGGCACCTCTGCATTGAGTTTTAATTCCTTCCCTTTCTTCACTGGGATTCCCTAGACAGCTCCTACCTTTCAGGATCAGTGTGATCCTGAAGTGAGCACTCTGCCCACGCATTCTCTTTTACGTGTCAGTGGGCAGTTACCAGCTGGAGCAGGAATAAAATAGGTCATTGGCAAAAAGGAAAAAAATCTGATTTTTTTATTCTCTCCTGATCCATTCACATATTGGTCAACTGCATGATTTTTTCCTAGATTTTAAGGTTAATTTGTCCCATATGTAAAAACATAACCTGTGAAATAGATGACTATGAACTTTGACTACAGTGAAGTTTTAGAATTTCTGTAGTGTCTACCCCAAGAGGTTATTTTATGCACTGTCTTTGATATCTGGGTTTCCTATACCAACAGAAGAAAAATTTCAGATATTTATTTTTTTAAGAATTTATTCAAGAGACAAGACAGGAATATATGAAGTGGAGAATGAATCATGTTACTGAAGGGCTATAATCCCATAGAAAAAATGTTTCATGAGACTGTAAATGGAACAAGGATTACAGACAGTGTCCTAGTATATCATTACTGAGATCCATCTTAAATATGAAGCATTATCTCTGGTTAAAAAAACTATATCTTTTATAAGAAAATTGGTCATAAATATCAGGCACAAGAAACTAATAAAGATTTCTGAGACCAATATTGTGTTTACATAGGTTGAGAGTGTGATTAAGAATCCACATATGATAGTTGGAAGTAATCACTCAAGACAAGAACTGAGTGGTGGAAGTAAGTAAAGGGATAAACATTATAACCTTTTAGAACCTATGTTGCAAATCATAATGCCTGAAATGAAAGATAAATTGCAAAAGAGAGAGAGAGAATGAAAAAAAGTGTCTGCCATAGAGGCAGGCTGGTGGTGGGGGCTGGTGGGAGGGAAACTGAGAACATAGGAGGTGGGAAATGTACACTGGTAAAGGGACAGATGTTAGAACATTTTATGATTGAAACCCAATTATGAACTACTTTGTAATTTGTATCACAAAAAGTGATTCAATTTTTAAATTAAAAAAAAAACAACAAAGAAGCCACATAGCAGTCATGTTAGAGAATCAATGCCTTACAGGTAGTAAAACATTTTTATTTGAGAGCTATAGATAGTAGCTGCACCATTCACTGAAATCTTTCTTAAGTGGGTTTCCCAGGTCAGGTACTTTATGCCAAAAGCAAACCTGTCTACCCAGTTTTTCTCCAGATAATGTTAACCTAAAATTCTTGGATAATAATTTTATATCCACAATAATGAGAAATACTATGTGTTCATTGTGCTTAAAATGTGGACATAGGCAACTTTAGTAGAAGTAAAATATGGATTCTTTCTTCCATTTCACATTATGAAACACTTTGAATCTCTACAGTTTAAGATTTCAATTTTGTTACTTCTGTAAGATTCACTATTACTTATTTTACTTTGATTTTTAAAAGTAGGAAAATATCTTCATTCTTTGGTAAATCTTGTAAGATCTATTGAGTCAACATATCAATAAAAGCAAGGGAGTTTATTAATTTCCATAAATTATCTTTATAAGATGATTTATAATGCCCTATCGCAATGAAAGGAAAGCAGGGTTGTTCGGTCTCTATAATGCTGACATATGAGTGGACAATTCCTTGTTATAAGAGTGTATTTGAACTGTATAGGATGTTATTCTCAGTTTGCAGGATACCATTCACATCCATTCTCTGTTATAACAAACAAAAATGTCTTCAAACTTTAAGAGATATCTCCTGGGGACCCAGTAGGAAATCAAAGTTATGTGGTTATCATTAATGCCCCTTTTAATTTTAATATCCATCCCTTTTATGACATTAGACAGTGGATAAATACTTCTTTGCAGATATTGGTAAAATATTGTTTTAGGTTTATTTTTAATACACTATAAATTTGGACCTTGAGAGAGCTTGTTTGGAGGTTCTGGCAGGGGAGCGCAACTACTTGTATACCCTCAACCTGAGACCAGTCCATCTCTATTCAGGGAAGGCCGTCCTCTTCGACTGAGCACACAGCTTCGGGAGGGACACACATTGAGCAGTGAGGGAGGAAGGGGACACGCGCCTAGCCAGCCAGATCACCCAAAGTAACACTGACAATCAATGCGGTGACAGATGTTGCAGGCAGATCGCCCTCACATCCATGGATAGACTAGAGTGATAGCACAACAGTAGGGCATTTGCCTTGCACATGGACGACCCGGGTTCAATTCCTCAACCCCCTTAGAGAGCCTGGCAAGCTACTGAGAGTATCTCGCCCACATGGCAGAATCTGGGAAGCTCCCCGTGGTATAGTCAATATGCCAAAAACAGTAACAAACAAGTCTCACAATGGAGATGTTACTGGTGCCCACTTCAGCAAATTGATGAGGAACGAGATGACAGTGACCTTACAGTGATAAATTTGGACATTTCAAGATTTGTCCAAGATAATAGAGGATCTTAGAATTCATAGATCATCATCATCATCATCATCATCATCATCATCATCATCATCATCATCCCATTGATCATCAAATTTCTCGAGCAATCTCAGTAACGTCTCCATTTGTCCTAGCCCTGAGATTTTAGAAGCCTCTCTTTACTCATCCTTTCCAATTTGGAGGCTCTTTCAGGGTCAGGGGAATGAGACCCATCATTGTTACCTGTTTTGGCATATGAATATGCTATGGGAAGTTTATGAAGCTCTCCCATGTGGGCAAGAAACTCTCGGTAGCTTGCCAGTTTCTCCCAGAGAAAGAACGAGGCTATAAGATGTCATTTCTGGGAGCTTGGTTTTATAGTCTCTCGATGCTGGTCGTTGGTGGGATTACACGGTGTCAGTCCCTGGGTGTCACCGCCTAGCTACTGGAAAATGAGAAATCTGGGTGGAAGAGGCCCAGTCCTGATGTGATCAGGCTTGGAGGTCATAGCCCCGAGTCCCACACACCTGGGTTCCTCTGCTGGTTCCTTCACGCATGAGGTTCTTCTGAACATGTGGAGAGGGGCCTTGAGCATGACTGTGGCTAGGCTCTGGAGATCTTTGGCCCAGGGAGCTCTGCTTGGGATGGGGAAGGAAACTGAAGCCCAGTCCCTCTGAGGGGCCTCAGGAAACACAGCCAGGTGCGGGGGCAAGATATTCTCTGCCATAGTTATAAGAACCCATAGTTATAAGGAATATTTGTTTATAATTTCCCTTTTTGTGCTATCACTGTCTGCTTTGGTATCAAGGTAATGACCTCATAAAGAAGGATTTTACAAATTTCTTAAATATTTGGAAAAGACTGAGCAGGACGGATACTGGATCATTTTGAAGGCTTAGTTGATTTTTAATTTCTTTACTTGGTAAAGATATTTGATACTGGGTTTATGTTTTGGGGGAAACCTTTCACTACTGTTTCAAAGAGCTTATAATTCACTTTTTCAGTTTTCTCTTTTCTCCCTATCTTAAGAGGCTGTGTGATTCTAAGAATTTTTCCATTTCTTCAAAGTTTTCTAACTTATCTGTATAAAGTTGCCTGTAGCATTCTCATGATCCTTTGTGTTTCTACATGTCTCTCTCTTGTAACTTCCCTTTTACATTTTAGTTTCTATTTTTTAGTCTTTTCTCATTTTTAAATGAACCCAGAAAATTGTTTTCGTATTTTGTTTACTTTTTTATGAAAACTTTCGATTTCATGTGTGTGTGTGTATGTGTGTGTGTGTATGTGTGTCTGTGTGTGTGTCTATTTTCAGAGCACACATAGTGGTGCGAGGGGTTTAATCCTTAGTCTGCTCAGGAATCACTCCTGGAAAGCTCTCGAGGCTATATGTGGAACAGGTGATGAACATAGGTCAGTCTTGAGTAAGAAAGTACCCTAACCACTGTAATATCATTCCAGCCCTATTTTCTGATTTTTAAAAAAAATCTGCACTGACTTTCATTATTTTCTTCCCCTACTGAGTAAAGGTTTCATTTTTCCGCTTTTCCTAGTATCTTTAAATGTAGTTTGATTGAGACTTTTTTGTTTACCGACATAAACCTGTCCGCTGCAGAACTGATATTTTCTCCTGATAGTTTGCGATTCATTCTTATTTTTCCACTAAGGATATTTTTATTTAACTTTTTTACTCAATAATTATTATCTCCATGTCTCTGATGTTTGAACAACTTTTGTTTTGTTTATTTCTAGTTACTATAGCTTTGTGATAAAATAAGTGACTGGATAAATAAAAAATAAATGGCACAATATGATTTAATTTTTTAAAATTCATTGGCATTTTTTCCTATGACCCAGCATGTTTTCTATCCTGGAATGTCTTCCATGAGCACTCGAGATAATTTTGGTGATGAATTTTGGGGCAGGGTTGGGGGTGCTGGAGAATGAGTTGAAAAAACTTGTAAAGATCTATTAAGCCTATTGGACTAAATTCTTGATTTAAGGTTGTTACTTTCTTGATTTTCTGACTCAGTGACTTGTCCACTTTCATTGCTGAGAGTGCTGTGTTTAAAATCTCTTGTGTCTTGTGACTGTATCTTTAAAGATCTGTAAAAGGTAGATTTATATGCTTAATGTCCCTCAATTTACACAAATATACCAATGAGAATTAAGAAATCTTAATAGATGTATCTTGTAATTGCTACAAGACACATATTTTATCTTTTATTGCATTTCATAGTTAAAACTATGTATTTTTCTGCTATAAATATGACCCATCTGCCTTTTCTAGGTTATCAATACTCTACATGATTGTTTTTCAGTCTCTTGATTTCATTATTCTTACACTAAATATCAAGTTCTAATCTATCAAATAATGAAGATGGTGTTAGGTAATTGCTAAGGCTCCTTCAAGTTCTAAAACTACATGATTCTATGTAAGTTTAGGTCACATTACTAAGAATAATATTTTTTAAGCCTACTCTTCAGTAGACTGGAGCAATATAGCACAGCAAGCAGGTAGGGCGTTTGCCTTGCATGTGGCCGATCCGGGTTCAATTCCTCCATCCCTCTCAGAGAGCCCAGAAAGTTACCAAGAGTATCCCACCTGCACAGCAGAGACTAGCAAGCTACCTGTAGCATATTTGATGTGCCAAAACAGTAACAACAAGTCTCACAATGGAGACATTACTGGTGCCTGCTCGAGCAACTCGATGAACAACAGGACGACAGTGCTACGACAGTGCAGTGCTATAGTCTACAGTAAAGTTTGGATCTGTCCACCATTTGGGACAATGAAAACACAGTAATTTCCAATGTGGTATACAAAATGTATATATTCAATCATTTAATAGGTTTTATTAAGTGCTGTTAGGAATAATGTAATATACAAAAGTTAATGGTGAATTTGATATTACAACTCAAAGGTCTTTTCTATTGAGAAGTCAGTTCAATTGTAGATATAATATTTTTAATATCTCACAAACTGATGGAACTAAGGGTTAAAGAGTTAGAGTAATGTAGTTTTACATAAATTTGGGTAATAAATTTCTGGATATTGCTTTAAAGCAACACAGGTCAGTTAAGGAAAATTTGCTAAACACTAATGTAAGAAAAATTATTGTTCTTGGGCCGGAGCAATAGCACAGTGAATAGGATGTTTGCCTTGCATGCGGCTAATCCGAGTTCCATTCCCAGAATCCCACATGGTTCCATGAACACTGCCAAGAGTAATTCCTGTGTACAGAGCCAGGAGTAACCCCTGTGCATCACAAGGTGTAACCCAAAAAGAAAAAAAAATATTATTCCAAATAGTGAAGTTTAAACTTATATTATTAGAACCATAAAATGTTACTGTTTGAAGGAAGGTTAGTAATTACCTACTACCATCAACTCATTTTACTGATGAGAAAGTTGAATCTTTTTTCATCCCTTGCTCATTAGCAGACATATACTGGGAATAAGCTCGGTAAATCTAAATTTATTTCAGTTGCATCAGGAGGCTACTTGGTTAATATGGTGTTTCAAAGAAAATAATAAAAACCATGACCTTCTACAAAATTAGGAAATGATCTAATATATAAACCTATAATCCTATAATCAGTCTAGTAATGTCACTGATAAAAAATCCATGCCCTCTCTGAAATTACCCATTCATTCATTTTACTAGTTTTTTTAAAATTTAGCATATATTATAAAAATTAACTTTTATAATGATAAAGGGTTATAAAATAAGTGAAACGTCTAAAGATAGATGATCTCTAAGTCTAATAATTCCTAGATTACAGATAGTAATGAGTTCAACTAAATGAACTTAAAAACTAACTTCAAACTGTTAACAAATAACTCGATCTATGTAACATTACAGTGGCAATTATAGGTATTAAGGAATAGGTGTAAGAGTCAGAAAATGACTAAATAAGGACAACGGAGAAAAATGCCATATAGTTTTTAAAAGTATTTTCTTGGGGTTTAGAAAAGAGTTTCTAGAACTGGTAGCTAGGGAATATAACATTTTTTTTAAATAAAATTAAACCTGTTGACTTGAAAACAAGAAACAAGACAAGTGTTGAAAAACCTACAATGGACACCAGTCAATATCCAGAAACTATTTACTTTAAGATTTTTTCACCCTTACTAAGATTAACAAAGTCAATAGGAAAACCTATTCCTCTCTTTTAAAACAAGGGCTATCGGGGCTGGAGCAATAGCTCAGTGGGTAGGGCGTTTGCCTTGCACGCGGCCGACCCGGGTTCGATTCCAAGCATCCCATATGGTTCCCTGAGCACCGCCAGGGGTGATTCCTGAGTGCAGAGCCAGGAGTGACCCCTGTGCATTGCCGGGTGTGACGCAAAAAGAAAAAAAAAACAATAAAAAATAATAAAACAACGGCTATCTATTTTATATACAAAAAGTATATTAATAATTGGCAATATTTCAATTAAAGTGCAAAGAGGACATGAATATAATTGAAGTATATTATGCATTTCATTCTAAGATATATTAATAAAATTTGTTGACAGCAAGAAAGACCAAAGTTTAAAGCAAACATTTTGGAATGAACAATGTTAAAAAATTATTTGTTTGGAGAATTTAATATTGGAAATTATTGTTTAAGAACTGTGGAGACAAGATGAAGGAAAAGAGTGATGAATGAATAGAATATTATAAGACACAATGTGCTAAAAATATGGGGGGAAAGTGAGAATGAAAAAATTCACACTATGCACTAATAACAAGTATCACTTGTATCACTTTTCATCCCTTTGCTCATTGATTTGCTCTAGTGAATGCCAGTAATGTCTCCATTTGTCCCTGTCACATGTTAGTGTAGCCCAATGGCATCTGCTCACTCCAAGAACACCAAGAACCTCAAACCGTTCATTCAAGGTCTTGAAGAAGTCTGACGTTCCTGTAGGTGAGCGGCCAGGCATTCTTTTGACATCCCGTGGAATCTACCCGGTAACACCTTTAGTCCAGCAGTCATCTCTAAATCACATTAAGTGTCTGGCCCATCTGAGTTTTGACGCCTTGGCAAACAAGACAGGGTCTCTGATTCTCGATCATCAATGGAGGCTGGAACTCTGGATTTCTTCTCTCACTTGAGTGAAATATGATACTCCATACATGGCTCTTTCTATTCCTCTTTGGGATACCCAAATAGTGTTCTCATCATGGTTTTGTAGGGCCCAGGTCTCTGAGGCATATGTTAGTGCAGGAAGAACCGTGGAGTCGAAAAGATGTGCCCAGAGCCAGAGGTCCTTTGTCCTCTTAACCACTTCTTCGATGTTCTTGAAGACGATCCATGCTGCTCTCTTCCTCTTGCACAGCTCAGGTGCCAGGTTGTTCATCATGCTGAGCTTTTGACTTAGGTACATACAACTGCTGCATTTGGATCTGTTTGTTTTGTTGAGAGCAAATGAAACATCAGGAACTAGTCCATTTCTCATGAACATTGTCTTCGTGAGATTCAGATGCAGTCCAACCTTTCCACACTCACGGTCAAAGGCGGCCAGCATTCATGCTGCTTGTATAATGTTTGGTGTTGTTGGAACGATGTTATCAGCGAAGCGGAAGTGGTGTAGTTGCTGACCATCTATCTTCACTTTCATTCCTTCTCATTTCAGTTGTTGCATGATATTTTTGAGGGTGCCACTGAAGAGTTTCGGTGAAATTGTATTGCCCTGCCGAACCCTTTTTTTTTTTTTAAAGAAATATTTTATTGAACCACCGTGAAAAAAAGAAAAAAAATACAAAGCTTTCAGGTTTAAGTCAGTCAAATACTGATTAAACCACCATCCCTTCACCAGTGCACCCGTTCCACCACCAAGAACCCCAATACACCCCCTCCCACCCTACCCCCATCTAAGTAGCTAATGATATTCCCATTATTCTCTATATATATTGAGTACATTCCATATTTCCATACAGAACTCACTACTATTGATTGGAAATTTTCCCCAACAATCAGGCCTGCTGAATAGGCATCATCTAATAATTTCTCTTCATTGCTAAGAGTGAAGACTTTGAGCCCTTTCTTAATGTTGATGATGACTTTCTTGTAGAATGGTAAGACCCTGGTGGTGTATCCGTAATACAGCTCATGGACGATCCTGATGTATTGAGTTTGAACGCCCTATTTGGCTAAGGCTTGGATGACTGCTTCAATCTCAACAGAATCAAAGGCCTTCTTTAAATCAATGAATGTTAGGCAGACGGGCATATTTAAGTCTCACGAAATGTCAATGAGCTTGGTCACCATGTGAATATGGTCGATCATGCTAAATCTTTTATGGAACCCAGCTTGCTCGTATGGCTGTCCTTCTTCTACTGTTCTGCCAATCATATTCAGGATGACTCTGAGTGAACAACTTGTAGATGACAAACAGGCAGATCAGGTGATAGTTGCCAATGTTGTGGATGTCTCCCTTCTTGTACAACAGAATGGTCCTCACAACCACGATGAGGCGGTGAACCATTGAGGGGGAATAAGAGGTATAATGGTAAATATTATCAGTTATCTCTTCTCCAAACATTTTACCTTTTGTTACAGAAAACACAATCCACTGTAAAAATTGTCATAACTATGTTTTAAGATTCAAATGAATGAAATATGAGTAGAAATAGCATGTTCTAAGCCACTTCTACCATTTCTGATGCTTCATGATTTCTAGTGACAATAGAATATATGAAAATGAGATGGAATGTGGCTATTTTCTAAGTTGTTTCTTGCAAGATATTGTTCTGCATACATTATACTATACAAAACTTTACATTCTCTGTGAAACTGATTTATAACATGCTTAAGTGAATATACACTTTGAATTTGGAGACTATAAATAAGAGTGTATTGGAAACAATAATAATATATAGCAAAAGTTATTTTAATATTTATCAATAGTGGAACCAATAGGCTAAAGTAGCAAAGAGAGGAGAAGAGTTTTATGGAAAAAAATAGTACAGATCAGTTTGACACATTCTGAGTTGAGGTGTCTTTGGAATATTGATTCAAATAGAATATTGAAAATATGCTTAAAAGTGTGAATTTGAGGGGTTGGGGGGACTTACAGATTTATATGATTTGATAATATTTGGTAGTTTAGATAACTCTGAAAGCAATGATGAGACACTGAAGAATCGTACAAGACAGTTAAATTGGATTTTCTTTTTAAAAAAGTTATTCCTATGCATGGGGTATGATACTAGACACTGAGACTGGGTAGTCTTAAGAAGATAATAAAACATTCATAATCAAAACCAAAATCAAAACTTTTCTAACCTAAAAGAGCATCCTGAACAAAACATGGCCATGGTAAATTGGAATCTGTATTAAGAAGCAAGGAAAAAAGTATGTGTTTTCAGTGATTCTTAGATGACTCAAATTTTTAAACCATTATTTTTAAATCAGAACTCAATCAATTTGGTGGAGAACTCCTATAATTCTCCATTCAGACATTAAAAAGTCCAAGATGATTAGCAGAATAGAGGATGAGAATAATATATACATACAACATAATTTATCATTCAGTGGATAAGAATTTATAAAAGGGTCTGTTTTTGATAATAATGTTGAGAAAAACTATAAATCAGATTGTCCTCACAAATATGTGGCCACCCTAGCCAAATGAGGCCTTAAAACTTGCCAGTAAGTATGCTTCAATAAATTAAAAACTCAGGACAATTCTCCCAACTACAGGTAGGCAATTTGTTGGTAAGATTAAGGAAGTCTCTAGTTCCTCAGGTGCTTCAACATGGTTTATGAATGGAAGATTTTTTTCTACTTATTAAATTGAGAAAGAACCTACAACATTTTGAATAAGGAACACAAAAATGTTGCACATATTTTCAAATAAATTCCAAAGGATCTGTCTTGGGTTATGAGACCCAGGATTTCTCTACATCTCAATCCAAAGTGCCTGCTAGAGCAAATCAATGAACAATGGGATGATAAGTAATACAAGTTATACAACAGAAATTATAGAACTAACTTTTGAAATTGCCAGTTATATTTTATTCACACATAGCCACAAGTCTGAAATATTACACATTTCTTACAAGAATTTTTAGTTAGATTTTCATACATAATTTTATTAACAAAAAAAAAACAAAGGTAGTTATGATTTATCTCCACAAATTATCCACAATGAAAAGGAGAGGAAAACGAATACATTTTTGATATTATTACTTTATTGTTTTATGAGAATCAAGTTCGTAATACCACAATGTATCTATATTTCTTAGACATAGAGAAAAACAAATGTAGCAATCAATTTTGGTTATCATAATTTTTCCAGTGAAAACTAAGACTATATAAAGTTTTAAGGAAATAATTAGAATTTTATTAGTTAGCAGAGAGTTCGACAATCCTATGAAAAACAAGTTCCAGAATCCTAAAATCTTCTGTATGAAGTCTGTTATGAAAGAAATTTAGCAAGTTAAGTACCATGTTATTTTGTACCTATAAACCCTGAGTTAAAAACAGCATTTTAATATTAAAAAGTCAGTTAAAATCTAAGGAAAGGATTTTCCATAAGGTGGGACTGGGTAAAAACAAAATTTTATAACAAAATGGACAAAAGTAGTCACCATCTATATAAGGTCACTATTCTGATTAACACAGATTCAAAGATTCTCAACGAAATACTAGCAAAAAAAATCTAAAGCTTCATCAAGAAGATCATACATCATGATCCAGTAGGGTTCATCCAGGGATGCAAGGATGGTTTAACATTCATAAGTCAATAGTAAAATATACCATATCAATAATAGAAAAATATTTAAACTACATAATCATATCAATAGAGGCAGAGAAAGCATTTGATGAAAATTCAGAATCCGTTTGTGATAAAAGCTTTCAACAAAATGGGAGTTGAAGAAACTTTTGTCCATATAGTCAAAGCCATCTACCACAAACCCACAGCAAGTATTATTCTCAATGGGTAAAAATTAAAAGTCCTCCCTCTAACATCAGGCACAAGACAATGTTGCCTACTCTCACTACTTCTATTCAATCTAGTACTGCAATTACTTGCCATAGCAGTGAGGCAAGAAAAAGATATCAAGTGCATCCAAAGAGGTAAGGAAGAAGTCAAGCTTTCACTATTGACAGATGACATGATGCCAGAATTAGAAAATCCTGGCTCTCCACTAAGATGTGACCCAAGTGGCCGCACGTGTACGGCCTCCCTGTTGCTGGATGACCATGATCCTTGAGGCCAGCTAAACTACTTTTGGTACCAGCGGCTTCTTTCAGAAATGTCTCTAGACTGTGAACTAAGCCATGACCCCAAGCCACCCCAGGAGGGGAAAGGTTTTTCTCTCTCCACTTTTCCTTTCCAGGGGGAAAGGCGTGACCATCGCTATCTTATAAGGACCACTAGAGAAGTATGAGCTTGCAGCAAGGGGATGCACTCGAGATCTCGGGATAGTGGTGGTACTGGCGCCGCAATTTCTGGCAGAAATTTCCCTGGACTTAGTTACTAAAATACAGATATCCAAAACCATGCAACCATGATCGTGGCCACGTGACCTTTTATCTCTTCATTCTCAGCAATGAAAAACAAGTTATCAAATGCTTCCTTTTCCTTTTCAGCTGGTCTGATTTTGGTGGGGGGACGCCAAACAATAATAGTGAGGTTTTTTGTGGAAATATTGACTGTAATTATAGTAAAGAGAAAGTAAAGTGAAAGTTATCAGCTTCACAGGTGGGGGGGTGGGGGTGGGAGGGGAGGTATACTGGGGTTCTTTGTGGTGGAATATGTGCACTGGTGAAGGGATGGGTGTTTGACCATTGTATAACTGAGACTTAAGCCTGAATGCTTTGTAACTTTCCACATGGTGATTCAATAAAAAAATAAAAATAAATAAAATCCATTGAGGAAAACATAAAAAAAAAGAAAATCCTAAAAACTCAACAAGAACAAAAAAGCTCCTAAAAACAATAGATTTGTATAGAAAGTGACAGATTACAAAACCAATACCCAAAACTCATTGACTTCCCTGTATACGATGGTAATAAAAGAGAAGGGAGAGACAGTTTAAAAAAAAAATAAAACAACACGCTTCTTAACTGTGCCTCAGAAAAATCAAATACTTCGGAATTGGCCTAACTAAAGAAGTGAAGGACCTATACAGAGAAAACTACAAAACACTACTTTTGTAAATGGGAGACTGAAAGGGAGGAACAAGAGGCTTTGGTTTTTAGAAGTTTAATTTTTAGCTGATTTAACTGGGTCATTTCTTAAGAACACTGACCCTCTTGCAAGCACCCAAAAGCCCATCACACATTGCAAACAGGAACAATGGGCTAGGCTCCTAAAGAGATATGATTAAGGATAACTGATTGTTTGTTTCATGTACTCCTGCTATAACTAATTTTTCTTGGGTTTGCTTTTTTGTGCTTGCTTGAAATTACCAGGTACCAGGCTGTGGACCTTGGTGGGCAAAACAAGTTTTGCAGGTGCTTACAAAAGTTTTCAGGCACCAGGATATGGTTTTTCTAAGAAAAGGCCAGTGCCTCTGCTGTGGAGCTACTGTTCTTGCCTAGCAAGACAGCCTGCAAGCTGGTGTCATTAAAGACTCCTCCAAATTCTAATTTTTTGGTCCCTGGTGGTCTTTTGATTGCAACCCCACAACACTTTAAAAATAAAAGATTTCAGAAGGAAATGGAGACATAGGCCATGCTCATGGATCAGGAGAATTAACATTGTCAAAATGGCAATACTCTCCAAAGCACTGTACAAAATCGATGTAGGCTCTGTAAGGGTGCCCATGGCATTTTTCAAATAAATAGATATGAACACTTCTGAAATTTATGAGGAACAATAATCCCCCATGAATTGTTAAAGCAAATCTTGATACAAAAATGATGGGAGGCATCAGGTTCCCCAATTTCAAAGTATACTAGACAGCAGTAGTAATTAAAACATTAAGGTGTTAGAATAAAGACAGACCCACAGACCATGGAATAGAGTTGAAACTCCTGAGAGGGACCTTCAAATATATGATCACTTAATCTTTGATAAGGAGCAAGAAATGTATAGTGGATCTAAAGAATCCTCTTCAACAACTGGTGCCAGGAAAAATGGGCAGCTACATGCAAAAAGAAAAATTTACACACATATCTCTTTAACACCAGGCACAAAAATCATCAAAATGTGTTAAAGACCACATGGATATTTATTGAATCAGACATAAATCCATAAGGTACATGGAGGAAATCATAAGCAGAACTCTCCATGACATTGAAGCTAAAGGCATCTTCAAATATGAAACATCACTGACCAACCAAGTGGAAACAAACAAAAACAAATGGGACTATGTGAAACTAAGAAGTTCCTGCACCTCAGAAAAAATGAAGACCAAGACACATAGACACCCCATGAAATCACTGTATCACTGTCATCCCATTACTCATTGAATTGCTCTAGCTGGCACTAGTAACGTCTCCATTGTGAGACTTCGTGTTACTGTTTTTGGCATGTAACACACAGTTACATGCCATGGAGAGCTTGCCAGGCTCTGCTATGCAGGTGAGATACCCTCGGTAGCTTGCTGGGCTCTCAGAGAGGAGCAGAGGAATCAAACCCTGGTCAGCCGCATGCAAGGCAAATACCCTACATGCTGTGCTATTGCTCCAGCCCACCCCATGAAATGGGAAAATTATTTATCTGGTACCCATCAGATAAAGAATTAATGTCCAAGATGTGTAAGGCACTGGTTGGAAAAAAAGAAAAAAACATCCACTCCATAAAAAAAAAAATGGGGAGAAGAAATGAATAGAAACTACCTCAAGAAGAAATACAAATGACAAAAACCCACCTGAAAAAATGCTCACATCACTAATCACCAAGGAGATGCAAATCAAAACAACAATGAAATATCACCTCACACCACAGAGACTGGCACACATTACAAACAACAATCAGTAATGGCACAAATGTGGGGATAAAGAAACTCTCATATATGTTGGTGGGAATGCTGACTTGCCAGGCCTTTTTTGGAAAGCAGTATGGGCATGCCTAAAAAAACTAGAAATTGATCTTCCATATGATCCAGCAATACCACTTCTGAAATTATACTCTGGGGGCACAAAAACTCACAACATAAATGTCATCTGCTCTCCTATGTTCATTGTAGCAATATTCACGATATCCAAAATCTGGAAACAACCTGAGTGCTTGAGAACAAATAACTGGTAAAATAAATTATAGTACATCTGCAAAATGGAATATTATACAGCTGCCAGGAAAAATTAAGTCATTAAATTCAGTTATCAATGAATGCATGTGAAGAGTATCATGCTGAGTGAACTGAGTCAGAAATATAATGATTGTAGTCATCTGTGGAATATTAAAAAAATGTAGTATGATATTAATACCCAAGGATGGTGGAAACACGGGCCAGGAAGATTGTTCCACAGTTGGAAGTCTTTGTCATGTCCTGGGGGAGAAGGCAGTTGGGATAGAGAAGGAACCACTATGGTAACGAAAGTTTGAAATGATCACTCTGGGTAAGAACCGTATGCTGAAAATAGTAAAAGAACAAAACTATTACCCTCTCAGTATCTGTATTGCAAACCATAATTCCCGAAAGGAAGAGAAAGAGAAAGAAGAAAATTTCCTGCCACAGAGGCAGGCTAGGGGTGGGAGTGTGGTATAGGAGAGAAACTTGGAATATTGATAGTGAGAAATGTACACTGGTTCCAACAAAGGTGTTGGAACATTGTATGACTAGAACCCATCCATGCACAGCTTTGTAACTTTGTATCTCACAGTGATTCAATTAAAAATATATGTAAAGGTCGGGCCGGAGCGATAGCACAGCGGGTAGGGCATTTGCCTTGCACGCGGCCGACCCGGGTTCGATCCCCGGCATCCCATACGGTCCCCCAAGCACTGCCAGGAGTAATTCCTGAGTGTAAAGCCAGGAGTAACCCCTGAGCATTGCTGGGTGTGACCCAAAAAGCAATATATATATATATATATATATATATATACATATATATATATAAAGGTTTTGGTTAGTTACTTGAAATTTTATGTAGTTATTTTGATTCTATATTAATTTCTTGTTATGAAATTTCAAATGATGTCACCACCTCTACCACACATAGCATATTCACATAGAGGTGGCAGTACTTATTGCAAAGATAGGATAAAACCCATTAATCATAAACAATACTCTAGCATGTTCTGTTTTCCAAGAATTTATAAGCAAAGAATTTTTTCTCACCAATTTCGCCTCATGTCTTTGAAAAATATAAACAAACTATTAAATCAAATTGGGGCTGGAGCGATAGCACAGCGGTAGGGCGTTCGCCTTTCAAGCAGCTGACCTGTGTTCAATTCCTCCGCCCCTCTTGGAGAGCCTAGCAAGCTACCGAGAGTATCTAGTTTGCACAGCAGAGCCTAGCAAGCTACCCGTGGCATATTGGATATGCCAAAGACAGTAACAATAAGTCTCACAATTAGAGACATTACTGGTGCCCGCTTGAACAAATCCATAAGCAACAGGATGACAGTGACAGTGATTAAATCAAATTACTTTATAATTTGCTGAAAAGTAATCTGGTCACTGATAGCCCTAGTAAGATCTTTTATCCACATATATAGAGCATTAATAAAGGTCAAAGACAGTCATTTGATTTTCCAAAATAGTCATTTGATTTTCCAAAATAAAAAGAGTTTCCTTGGAACTAGGAGATCACTTTAGGAAGACTAGTCTAAATGGAAACATGAGGTGGGTGCGCAATTGTTAGGAAGGTTCTGATATTCCTCTGCTCCACTACTATTTCTGACATCCAGAGGCTCAATTGTAGTTGCTTTCTGTGCACTTGAAAATGGGATACTTTTATGGTATGGTCTCAAAACAAAAGTTTATACCTGTTCATTTAATTAATATTTCAATAGTTTCCAACTAAATGTTATTGTATTCTTTGTTAATACCAACTGTACCCTTCCTTAAGTTAACCCCAATACACTGGCTTCTTTCCAGCCTATGAATATACAATTTTAATACATAGTAATTTATAATATATATTACATTACTCTTGGAATATTTCCCATACTTAAAATTGCTCAAGTTACCCTGTTCATGAGTAATCCGTCTCTCCTTTTGACTAGTAACCTCCTTTTCTTTCTGAAATCTTATGGTTGCATGAATCCCCTTTTAAAAAAATAGTCCTTGAGTTCCCATCAGGTATGGTTGATGTTCCTTTCAATACCCCATACTGCCTACATCATCACATTTCCCAAATTGACCTTGGGGCAAAATGAGCTGATAATTTCCCCTACCATCTTACACAACTCTGTCTTCATTATATTTCACTATAATTAAATAAATTTTCTAAGCTGCCATTAATTGTCTGCTATTAAGTTGGTGACATAGATTTTATTCAAGGACTGATGAATCCATGTACTTTCTGTTGATTAAGTTCTTTGGAATAATTTAAATAGCTGTCTGACAGAATCACTGATGCTGCACCATGCTGAAGACAAATTTACAGATTGTTTAAATGTCACTAGTATACTGCATATTTTCACAGATATAAATGATGAAACTTTAAACAATATGCTACAGACTTCATTGTCTAGCCTCCTGGGTATATTGATCAGACAGTTTAATGATGTGTCATTTAAAGTTGCTTTTGTGTGTTAAATTGGAAACAACAAAAATTAAACCATGTATATAAGATATTGAAATATGTTTTTAGGGACACTAAGTTTACTAAACAAACTATCAAAAAGTTATGTTCATGACTTAAAATAGTTCTCATTTTTCTGAGATATATTTTACTAACAGTTTTTTTAAATGAGTAGCCCTCATGGAGCTATCCAAGACTGATTTTCACTGGGAATTTTACTTGGCTGTGTTGGAGATCTAATCCAAGGCTTCACACATACAAAGCAAGTACTTTACCACTGACCTAGATCTGTCCATTTAGTTGTTTTATAGTGTTCCTTTCAATGGTTAATACTGATCTATAACTGTAAAATACACAAAGGCCAAAAACAAAGGTCTTGATTTTTAAAAATCAATCTTGATTATGACAATTATTTCAACTGTAATAAAAAGATCTTTGCATAATATTAAGAGAAATATAATACAGCAATGGACACAGTGAAGCCTGTTAAAAGGCAATATACAGAACAGGAAAAATATTTGCTAACTACATATCCTGTAAGATGTCAATATGCATAATATATAAGAAACTCATACAATTGCATAGTAAATAAGCCAGTCCACTAAAAAAGTTTAAAAAGATATGTATATGTATGTATATATACATATATAGGTATATATGTGTGTGCGTATTATAAAGAAAGAAAGTACATAGATGAACGGATGGTCAAGTATATGGAAAGGTCCTTGATCTCACTAATTTGCATGAAAATAAAAATTAAAACCACAGTAAGATATTATCCCATAAATTTTAGGACTTCAATAATAAAGAACAATAAAGATTACAAAATTGGTTAGGATGTCAAGGAAAGATACCCTTTGTGTGCTTGTTGATATGAATGTAAACTGATACAATTTTAAATGAAGTACAAAATGGAAATCCCTCCCAAATTTTTTTTTTTGCTTTTTGTGTCACACCCAGCGATGCTCAGGGGTTACTCCTGGCTCTGCACTCAGGAATTACTCCTGGCGGTGCTTGGGGAACCAAATGGGATGCCGGGGATCGAACCCGGGTCGGCCACATGCAAGGCAAACGCCCTACCCGCTGTGCTATTGCTCCGGCCCCCAAATCCCTCCCAAATTAAAAAGATAACTATTATATGGCCCTGTAATCCTATACACAGGCATATAGTCAGAAAAAATAAAATCAGTACCATGTGGACATATGTGCATTCGCATGGCCATTGCACAATTATTCACAATACCTAAGGTACAGAAACAACTAACTGTCCATACATAGGTTAAGAAAACATGATGTTAAATGTACAATGGAAGATCACCATTTAGTCTTGGGGTAAAATAAGAAAATCTCACCACGTGAGGCAACATGAATGATAAATGCTGTTTTTAATGAAACACAGAGAAAGACAGGTGCTGCATCCTGGCACTTGTATATAAAATTTTATCAAAAAAAAAACCTATTCTAGAGCACAGAGTAGTAAAGTGATATCCAGACTATAGGGATTAGGTAAGAAAATGGGGAGAATTTATTAAAAATATACAATTTAAGCTATGAGCTGAATAATGTCTAGGAATCCAATGCATAATATGGTGAATATAATTATAAAAATGTGTTATGATTATTTTTTCTTAAAAATGGGTAATTTCTTAAAATGATCCCTATAAGTAAAATAAATGTGGTGATAAATAGGTGAGTAGATAATAAATGCATGTGGTGATGGTGGTGTCAATAGGAAAAATCCTTTTGAAGAGGACACATGCACCAAGTTCTAAGGAACCATAGTGTAGACATATGAAAATTTTGCTTTATGTCATTAAATGTAGCACTTTAGCACTGTTGATAGCACACTTGGTAGGCATTTGCCTTGCACCCAGCCAACCTGGGTTCAATTCTTTTGTCCCTCTCCGAGAGCCCGGCAAGCTACTGAGAGTATCCTGCCTGCAAGGCAGAGCCTGGTAAGCTACCTGTGGTGTATTTGATATGTCAAGAACAGTAACAACTCTCACAATGGAGACAGTACTGATGCCCACTTGAGCAAATCGATGAACAACAGGATAACAGTGCTACAGTACAATCATTAAATCTGAAAAAATAATATCTTACTGGTTTCAAGTGCTGCTTTCACACTTTGCTGGGTTTTTTTGTTTGTTTTATGAGGTCACACTCACGGTGCTCAGGCTTGGCTTGGGGGATCGAACCCTGGTCAGCCTCATGCAAGGTCAATTCCTTGTCCATTGTACTGTCACTCCAGCCCTGGTTTCAGGCTTTAAAATCACAGATGTGTGGTTTGAACAAAGGCTTTTGTTTCTTTACTCTGTGGCTATTGTGATCTCTGCCATATAAGCAGTGGACTCTCTTCCCACACCTGAATGGCGTCTTCGCCCCAATACCCATGTTCAGATGTTCTCCTTGACTCCTTCCCCAACTTTGTGCTGATTCTTTCAGGTCATCTCTAAACTACTGAAGCCTTTTCACCAGGTTATGTCAGGCTAAGCCATCTTCTCCAAATTATGTTTCTGATGAAAAATACAAATTTAACGTGTATTTGGGGTGAGGGGAAAAAGTACATCACATAAGGAATTTGCCTTCTATACTGTTGACCCAACTTTGATCCTCAACAACTTATATGGTCCCGTGAGTACCACCAGGAGCAATTTCTGAGCACAGAGCCAAGAGTAGCCTTGAGCATTGCCAGATGTGGTCCAAAATAAAAGAGTGAGAGAGAGAAAGAAAGTATAATGGGGGGGGGGGAAGGTGAGTCTTGAGTGCACACTCCATTCTGGGGGTTGTTATTCCTTTCTTTCTTGGACTTTTGTAGTTATCCTTAGCATTCTCTATTCTGGAGAAGCCTTTGTTCTCTCATAACCATGTACTCCCCACCCCCATATTTCCCCAAATCAAAGGTTTACTTCAAAAAGATAAAATGTGAGTCTTCGGTAGAAAGCCTGGGGGGAGGTTGAAGGGGAGGGACATTGGAACAGTGGTGGCAGGAGCCAGACCCTGGTAGAGGGTGTAGCATTGGAGTGATTTCTGTGTGAAAGATGGTTGTATGACTTAGCTCTTTATTCAGATAGTGTTTAAATGTATGGTTTTCATCTACACTAAATAATCATTTGGGTCTCAGGACTGTTTATCAAATGAATTTTTCCTCTTCTGTGCTTAAAACAAGTTGGCCACATAGCATAAGGTTGCCGAGTTTAGCAGATGGGAGTGGCACTTTTGGCCCCCCCAGAGCAGATCACATATGTGTGTGCCCTGAGCATGCATGGACTTTCCATTACACTCATCTCACTGCTTTGGTTTGGTTTTTATGCCTGCAGAGGCCTCCTTGCCTGAGGGCACCTGGACCTGTGATCCACTGGAAGGTCACCGGCCTTCCATCCTAGATCCTTGACTTCCCTTGGCCATGGATTTCATATGATTTGGGTAAGTAAGAGTTCATAGTAGCTTTTGATCGGGTGCTCTGGAAACAAAATTGTAATGGAAAAGTGTCCATATCCATTTTAGTCCTAATGCTTTAGTACTAATGGACTGGAGTGATAGCACAGCAGGTAGGGCTTTTGCTTTCTACACAGCCGACCCGGGTTCGATTTCTCCGTCCCTCTTGGAGAGCCCAGCAAGCTACTGAGAGTTTCCGCCCGCATGTCAGAGCCTGGCAAGCTACCCGTGGCATATTCAATATGCCAAAAACAGTAACAAGTCTCACAATGGAGACGTTACTGATGCCCACTCAAGCAAATGGATGAACAACAGTGCTACAGTGCTAAATATGCTTACCTCATACCTCCCAACAGAAATTTTAGAAGGTGATAGTGTGATAATGTGCCTCTTAAATCCACAGTGGTATGTATTTCATTGTTCACACATATATACGTGTGTGTATATATATGAATATAAATGAATATATATTCATTTCACTGTGATATAGTATCTAACAATCTAAACATTTAAAATATGTACAATTTTTATTTCTCAACTAGGCATCAATAAAGTAGAGATGAGATAAGGAACCATCATCTTCTAAAACAGGAGACAAGCACCAATAGAGAGTGAAATAAGATGCAGCCGGAACCCATGAGATTCAATAATGGGGTAGGTAGGCTCACTGCTCACTACCTTTCACTGCTATTTCAGGCCCTGTTCAAGCCCAGAGGATGCTTCACCCTTCACTGAGACCTGATGGTGAATTTTTGACAGGGCTAGAAGAAAAGCAGTAGTCTGAAAGCCTAAATGGGGCGGGGGAAGGTCCCCTAAAGCCTAAAGTCTCACGTTGGGAAGGTATGGAAGAGTCACCATCTATGGACCTGACGCACCACAGTAATGTAATCAAGATAATCACCCATTCTGGTTATTTATGGGGAAACCTGTGGAACAGAAGGCTGTGCGCCTTCTCTATAGAGGTCTATTTGTAAACTAATGGTGGTATCTATTTCACTGCTCCTTGATATGATGAGAGGGGAGAAAGACTAGACATATCTGGGCAACTCAAAAGAGCACAGAATCACTTGGCGATACATTTCTTTATAAAAGGCTTGTGTGTAACTACAGACTATGAAGAGCTGCTCTAAACTGTAACCCTCCTTAAACCCCAATCTTTAACAATTCCATTTATTTTTCTACATCTATAGATACAAAGGAATCTCTAATATATAATGAAGTGGAGCTAAACTATCACCCAGTTTCAAAAGATTCTATTGCTTCGTATAATTAATCATAGAAAAAAATCTCTTTTGGGAATGTATTTTGGAAATGAAACTGTTAGACCATTTCTGTAAGTGAGACTTCCACATTTGATCAATGGATAAGATAAAAGGAGATGGAGCAGAAGGCCATAGAGGCTGATTAGAAAATTGAAGACATTTTTCATCTATAATTGGTGTGTGTAGACTGAGGAGAAAGGATGTGTAATATGCTCAATTTATATGTGAAGAAGCTAAAAGCTAATATAATATCTGCATTCATATAAATGTATATAATTGCAAACACTAGAGATGAAATATACATATCACAGAATCCCATAACATAAACAAACAAAAAAAGAAAATCTTTAGAGATTATTCTGCCATGAAGAGGAAAAAAGGTGTACTATGCCAAACCGCTCACATTTTGAAGTCATATTTTTATTATAACCATCCTTCTGTGGTGTAATTTTCCCTCACTACTGCACACACATACACACAGGCATATAGTCAGTTGACAACTAAGTATTTTTGCTGAACAGTTCTTCTAGATGATCTAGAGGGTTTAATATAGTTAGAAGTATATAGTAAATTAATGCATTTCATAAATAGCCTAATTAAAATTGAGATACTGTTGTCAGTCTTGCTGTTGTTGTTCAGTTTGAATAGCCAAACCACTCTGTAAGCAGTGTGTATTTGTGTTTGCGCATTGGTTTCAGGGGAGGAGAATCAAGCACACAGGAGTGTCTGCCAGTGTTGCCCCATATGGCTGTACATTTTGTTCCACTTTGTTGTGTATATAGTGCATGTAATAGACAGATGAGTCCTAATTTTACATCTGGGCTTTCTACATGGCAGAATTTGTCAGCCAGCACGTGACAAGAGGAGAATTGATAATTTAGCACATTTTGTGTTAAAATTCATAGGAAAGACTGTCTTCAGAAAATTTGAGCCTTATGGTTTGTTGGATTGGTAGAGGAGTGAAAAAAGCGAAACCAGCTGAGCCAGAATATTCACATTTAAAAGTCACTTTTAGATTATAACTGATTTGCATGTATATAGTGTATTGAAGGTTATTGGTTATATAGTAAATAAATAAGAGCTTGTGTGAAACATTAACCAATACAGCAGATAATAAGAAAAAATTCTAGAAAAGACTTTTTTTGAAGTGGGGATTTGGGGTACTCCAAAGCAGTGCTCAGGATATCCAAGACTCACTGGTGATTCTCTGTCAACTAGATTCCTTGGTTTGGGAGTATGAAGATGCAATGTCATACTTCACATGATAGTGCATGATGGAATGAAGAAATTAAAAAATATTTCTAAAATAAGATATGTCTGGACCTACATGGAAATCACACATGTGATTTTTAACAGCATTAAGTATATGGTCAACAGATACAATCATTTTAAACAGTCTTTTTTTTTTTTTGCTTTTTGGGTCACACCAGGCGATGCACAGGGGTTACTCCTGGCTCTGCACTCAGGAATTACTCCTGGAGGTTCTCAGGGGACCATATGGGATGCTGGGATTCGAACCCGAGTTGGCTGCATGCAAGGCCAACGCCCTACCCATTGTGCTATCACTCCAGCCCCAATCTTTCTAGATATCTATGAATGAACAGATGATACTAAAAGTAGAGTTATCAATACAATAAATTTAAAATAACATTATTTGCTAGTATTCCTGAAAATGTTTTTATTTTGGAAATGAGACAGATAAGCCATATCTTTGAGCCGTACATTACATTTATGCATTGGTTTCAGGGGTAGTTCAAAGTAAAGATGCAAAAAACTTTACTACAATATTTTTGTCCTGTAAGGCCATACTGACTGAATAGATGACTAAAATAGAAAAAAATATTTTGATTTTAAGACATCTGGAATATAGTATTAAAGGATTTATCACAGTATGACAAAAGTTAACAACTAAATACATTTTATTTTGAAGTTATTTTCTGAAAATACCTGTGGGGATTGGAGAGATAATACTTGGTTTTAGGTGCTTACTTTGCACATTGCCAAATCTGGTTTCATCCCATGGATATTGTCTTCTGATCACCACTGAAGTGATCCTAAGCACCTAAACAGAAGTAAGTCTGAACAAAGCTAGATATGACTCCAAACTCCCTCAAAAATTTCCTTTTAAAAAATGTGTCTGGGAAATTAATTATTGTGATCATACCAAAGTATTACTGATGATTACATTTGGTCTGACCTATTTAGATGTTTAGTTTATGTTCATTAAATATAAAATCATCAACATCATCATCATCATCATCATCCCATTGATCATCAAATTTCTCGAGCAGTCTCAGTAACGTTTCCATTTGTCCTAGCCCTGAGATTTTAGAAGCCTCTCTTTACACGTCTTTTCCAATGGTGCCACATTGGAGGATCTTTCAGGGTCAGGGGAATGAGACCTAGTTTGTTACTGGTTTTGGCAAATGAATACACCATGGAGAGATTTCGAGGCTCTTCCATGTGGGCAGAAAACTCTTGGTAGCTTGCCAGGTTCTCCCAGAGGGAGAACTAGGCTATCAGATGTAGCTTCCGGAAGCTCGGTTTTATAGTGCCTGGATGTTGGCCATTGGTGGGATTACAGGGCACTAGGTCAGTCCCTGGGTATGACCAACTAGCTACTGGAAAATGGGGAATCTGGGCAGAAGACCAGTCCCGATCTGAGCAGGCTTGGAGGTCACAGACCTGGGTCCCACACCTGGGCTCCTATGCCAGTTCTTCATGCGTGAGGCTCTTCTGAACGTGTGGAGAGGGGCCTTGAGCATGGCTGTGGCTAGGCTCCAGAGGTCTTCGGCCAAGGGAGCTCTGCTCGGGGTGGGGAGGAAACTGAAGTCCACCACCTTCGAGGGGTCCCAGGGAAGACAGTCAGGTATGGGGGCAAGAGACGTTCTTGTAATGTAAAATAGCATGGTTTTTTCATCATAAAAATGATTTGTGAGGGGATTGGAGCTATAATATTTGTTATTTTGGAGAATAATAGTGACTATTCAAGGGTGTAGGGATGGGGGGGAAAATATACAAAATCAGTCACATAAAAATGTATGCTCAGTTATTTGTACATATACTAGAAATCATACACACCAAACTAAATTTTTACAGTTTACAATCATATTTTATTTTGCTTCATTTACTTCTCAGTTTTTTTACATTGCACATACAAACTTTTCAAAAGTTGAGGGGGAAAATGTCAGCTTTTAAAAGAGAGGCATATTTTACTTTTGTTTAGGATCTGATATCTAGCAAAATGTAGATTATCATACACACATGCCATTGTTTCCATGATATTTTTAAGAAAAAAATTACAATTTCAAAATATGATTTACTCCCACACTTGCATATCTGCCACTAAAGTTTGAAATGTTCAGTTTCTTATAGTCTTTTGTAAAATTGAATGCTCTCTGATTCAATAGAATTTTAAAGTGAAGTGAGACATTATAATCAGACAATAAGTATAAAACAAGAAAAAGAAAAGAACTAAATATAGATATATTGAAATATAGGTATATAAATATATGTATTTGTTTAAATTATGTTTTAGATATATAGATGATCTATAAAATATTAACCTATATAATATAGCTGGTAAACAAAGCAAATGTATAGTCTTTAGCAAATTAAAACATTTTGTTGTGAAAAATTGATAAAACCATGTTCAGTTTTCATACGTTAGAAAAGGGAATTGAAAATATCTTGAAAAGAAAGTCATAGAAAACGCAACAGTAGATCCCAAATGTAATAGGATTACTTCATTTATTCTCGTCCACATAGCATTCAATGCCAGATGACAATCCAGTAATTCCAACCAGAGACATCTATATGCGTTAGGAGTCGAATTTCGGAGAACGGGGAGAAGCTTTGAGTTAGAGGCAATGGTTCTGAAGTGGTATTTTAGATTAAAACTCTCAAGATGTGCAATTTCCTCCAAAATACTTAGAGTATCTCATCCATCAGTAGAGCTTTCTAGTCTGAAAGCCTAAAGCATTTATTATAGAATCTCACTCTGTGAACTTTAAGAACAGGACTCAGAACCCTTATTTCTTCAAAGCACAGAAATTCAGACCCTACTATTCTCTTCATTATAGTTTTATGTTAACAATAATAAACATTATAAATTAAAACTTACAGATAAGTATGTTTTTCTTCTCTCAACGGTAAAATAAAATTGGCAAATTTACTTCAGAGGTCTAGAGATCAGTTAATAATCTATTTACCATCATTATGGGTGACACAATCCACATAGGACTGATTGCTTAAGAAGACAGAGTATAGAGTTCATTGAAAAAGCTTAGAAAATGATTTCCTTGGTTACTAAATATCCATGATGAGTAACTTTGAGGGTTTTTTTCTACTGAAAACTTGGATATTACCTTTTTTAGAAACTAAAAATTTGTTTCAAATTAGTTCCATCTTTGTTTTAAAATTTGGTTTTCAACACTCTCACCTTCACTGATAAATTGTATGTGTTTAAAAAATTCAACAAAAATCAGGCGTTAGCATTTACTCTTCCCTAAAGCTAATTCTCAAAGGAATTAAAGTCTGCCATCATACTGCACATAAGTAATGAACTGAAAATGTTCCTCCATGCTTTTTATGAGTCGTCTAAACTGTACATTAGACACTTAACATTTCTCATGTTTGTCTGCCAAAATTAATTTTTTAAAAGAAATATGGAAGATAAGAGAAAATAATTTTAATAGCGAAGACAAAGTTGAGTTCTACAACCCCACATTCTCAGTGTTCCATTGCAAAATTAACACTTTAAGGCCCCAAAGGAAATAGCAGTTACAAAAGATTCATTGAATAACTTTAGCTCTTTGCTTACTTTACTTAAATCTATCCTTGAAATAAATCAAACTCAATTTTCTAAAGTGGCATTTCAACCAGAAATGCATTTGACTCCACTTTTATTCCATTTTCCTAGTTTGAAAGCTATTAAAGCATTAGAAGCCATAAGTTCATCTGCACTAGAGTGTGTATCAAAATGTTTGATAATCTAGGAAAACAAAAGATATAGATAAAAATAACTAGAAACTTGATCACAAATCACATTTGTGAATGTAAGTCACTAGCTCACTTTAAATTTCAAGAATTATATTTCTTTGGTAGTAAATACAAGCTTTTTTCTACTCAATATTTGCTGTTTTAATATAAACATCAACAATATTTCTCAGACTAATTAGCTGTATAAGTGGTAATTTTTCTCCAATTAAAGAATCTTGGTTATTATTACCAAAATTACTCCAAAGGGACTTTTTAAAATTTGAAGTATCAAATAAACGTATGTTTTCTGCAAATTCAATTTCCTCCTTCTTTGCTGATGAGAGACAAGGGAGCAATAAACCTTCAAATTGTATATTTGCTAAAATTACTGTGAAAATACAAACCTGATTGGTTTCTGGTAATCCTCATCTCAGCATGTCCAAGCCCTTCACTATAGTTCATTTTGATATTGAAATAAAGATCTTTTTTTTCCATTTTAACACCATCTTTTGATGACCAGAGTATTATACCTACAAAGCTGTTTAGATGCTGAATTTCAAGATCGATAGACTCTATTGTTTATGTAGCCAAACTTTTATTCCTTGTCTTAAACATGACATAAAACTGTAGTAAATGAGTGCGAAAACATAAAATCCAGTATAGAGTAATGGAAAGAAGATATTGTTCTAAGGCAGAATCATATATCTTAAAATAAGCTGTCATCTTTAAAACTTGCTTTCTTTATTCTACATGGAAAATCACTGTCATTAATTTTGACCCTACTTCTCTCTCATTTATATCAATAACCCCTTGACAAGCTTAAAAACTTTTTCTACCTTTATTGTCTGACAAAGACAACCCACTGTGAGAAATAATGGGGCTCATAAATGAGAGGCAAAGAAGCAATAACAGTTTCATTTACAGATCATTAAACAAGAAACCAGCCCAGAGAAAAGATCTCTACTTAAGGCTCTAGACCAACAGGGCATGCATATTTCAGAGGAGTAAATTCAAATACCTCACACTTCTACAAAAAGAGCTGAGGAAAACCACTCATTGTAATAATGACCTGTAATACTCAACAAAGATCCAGTTACAGTTTTGCAGAATTGTCCAATTACCTTCTTGGAAATATTCATATTCATTGTCATTAAATATTAAAATATTTGTTAAATTTACTATGGTATAAGTGAAGCAGTCATGTTAATACATCAAATTTGCTATATAAAAATGCATAGATTCACATACTTTCACACACAATTTCTGGACCATAGAAAGATAAAATAGGTTTATCAAAATATATTGTCTATCAAATGTTTTATAACACCCTCCAAAATCAAATAATTTTTTTTCTTTTTTTCTTGACTTTTGGGTCACACCTGGCGATGCACAGGGGTCAATCCTGGCTCAGCACTCAGGAATTACCCCTAGGGGTTCTCAGGGGACCATATGGGATGCTGGGAATTGAAACTGGGTCGGCCGCATGCAAGGCAAATGCCCTGCCCGCTGTGCTATCACTCCAGCCCCCAAAGAAATACTTCTTAAATTCAGTAAAATCCATAGATATTTTCTGTCATAAACCCCACAAGGTCTTTTTGCAATCTTAAGCAAAGTTTTTCTTATCCAATTACCACATATCATCTTATTTCTCAATTTTATGCCTCAAAATTTTGCTTCATACAACAATCTAAAACAATAAATAGGAAATCCATTTTGCCAACCATTTACCATAAATTTTCTTCTACATTTAAAATTTTTATCATATATCCTATGTCAGATTTTGTATATATTTTGCATGCCCAGTCATTTTGGTTCAACATAGTATATTTTTTAATATGTCACATGCTGTTGAGTAGCAGAATTCTGTTCTCTCATTCTCAGTACTTTTCCACTATATAACCATTTCCATTGTTGGAGCATTCAGAAGAAAATTGATATATTATTGTACAAAAACCCAGAACCAACACCTGCCTGCAAAAATTGATGGCAAGTAAAAGGTAGATACTGAATCAAGCAGGAGCAACGTCCATTGAGCCTGTGAGAAACAGAAACCTAGCAACAGGTTCCATCTTGGCTGAAAGGTCTACTTTCACAGGAAAGAGACCAAAGATGGGCTGCAAACAAAGTGAACTTGAGCCCGTCCGAAAGTCTGTTTCACCCTAAATACTCAAGCTGCCAACCGTAAGGAAAAGTGGGTTCTTCCTGGGTTTGCTTGCCCAACATGCTTCTCGGCTGAAGTACCTTTATCTGTGTTTTCTTCACTAAAGTTTGTTTTATCAGTGCACAGATCTTGAAAAAATATTTCCTAGAAGACCAGATCTACCTTTGGGCCTGTAGGTGTTTTCATTTTCTATATCTTTTCTTAAGAAATCACCATCTTTTTTTTTAATATCTAGGGTGAAATACTGACGTACCAGTTATTAAGCTTCCTACTCAGCTTCACATCTGTCTTTTATTCCCAGATCTGCAACACCCTGTAAGAAGTTCACTCTCATGGGGCTGGAGCAATAGCACAGTGGGTAGGGCGTTTGTCTTGCACGCAGCCGACCCGGATTGGATTCCCAGCATCCCATATGGTCTCCCAGCACCGCCAGTAGTAATTCCTGAGTGCAGAGCCAGGAATAACCCCTGTGCATCACTGGGTGTGACCCGAAAAAAACAAAACAAAACAAAACAAAAAAACAAGAAGTTCACTCTTTACCAGCCTAGCACCAGGGAAGAGGTATTTCCTGGTTTTGTTGAGCATATCTCCTCGGGTTGCTATAGCAAACATGCCTTTTTGCATTACTCACAGGTACTACCCCATAGGCAGTCCCTGATACTTTCTTTGAAGACTTTCCAGCAAAGTTCCAAATTACAGGGCATCACTGACAATGGATTCAGGTGAAACTGTAAAGGGCATATTTTAGTGAGGGTTGCTGGCATTGTGCCTCAGCAATCTTGTCTGATATCCTGTGAGCTGTGGTTGTGCTCAACACTAAAGTCAGATCTGACTCCAAAGGATGGGAGAAGAAAGGGAAAATGCCATTAGGGATTTAAGTAAGCCATAAGGATAATGGTTCTCTCCTCCTAGTCATATATATTATGCGCGCGCGCACACACACACACACACACACACACACACACACTCACACACACAGTTGCTTTTGGCTATACCTGGTGGTGCTCAGTTGTTACTCTTGTCAGTGATCTGGGTAACATGTGGGATACTGGGGATCGACTGGGTCAACTGTGTGCAGGTAGGTTTCTACCTGTTATACTATCTCTCTAACTCCTATTGGTTTTAGATATGTCTTTCTTAGTTACCCAAACAATTGAACAATTACTCCAGACTCTTGTAAATTTTTTCAAACTTTTCTTGCTGTGTGTATTTTTCTAATCAAATTATGTTTAATGGAAATGAGTTAAAAAGAGACTGATGTTTAATATCAATTACTTTTTACTCTCTTTTTGACAAAACATAATGTTTTTTAATAGTGTCAAAGTTTTTTTAATAGTTAGAATGTCACGGAGCCGGAGCGATAGCACAGCGGGTAGGGCATTTGCCTTGCATGCGGCCGACCCGGGTTCGATCCCCGGCATTCCATATGGTCCCCCAAGCACTGCCAGGAGTAATTCCTGAGTGTAAAGCCAGGAGTAACCCCTGAGCATCGCTGGGTGTGACCCAAAAAGCAAAAAAAAAAAAAAAAATAGAATGTCACCATACTATATGCAGAGTCAAAGTGGCAATTTCTTTCATCAGTGCTCACAGGATACTTTTCCACAATGTCCCTGCCTTAGACTCTCTCTCCATTATACACAAACACACACACACACACACACACATGTACATACACACACATGCACAGTAAACTAGTTAGGGTAAACTCAGTTATGTCCTTAAAATCTTTCGTTAAACACTGTCTATTCTCATTTTTTATACAGCATATATGAATGATATTATTCATATTTGTCTTCTCTGACATTTTTACTTACTTGTTTACTTAACTCCCTAATTCTATCCATGTTGCTGCAAAGTCAAGATTTCATCTTGTTTTCTATAGATGACTCCACTGTTTATATATGCCACAATTTCTTTATCCACTCATGTCTCATTGGCACTTGGCTAGTTTCCACACTTCTTTCCTGACCTGCTATGAATTTCTCTCTTAGTAGTACTTTTACTGTATCCTATATGTCCTGACAGATCACTTTTTTCATGAATATTTGTGTCTAGAGTCTTTGTTTATTATAAATGTTAATTCCAACTCTTCCCAATTTTAAAGCTGTTGTGTCCCTGATTTTCTGCCTACTCAATCTGTCCAGTGTCTAGAATATATTATCATTTCCAACTATTATGTTCAATCTCATGCATTTTACGTTTCTTTTTAGTAGTTGCTCTGTAAATCTGGATACCCCTTTGTTTTGCATCTATATTTCATAAAAATGAGGTTTACGTTCTCTTGATTTCCTGATCCCTTAAACATTACATAATGTTCATTCCTCTCATTGCCTTTTTGGGTTGAAATCCTCCATCTATCGGATGGCTGTCCCTGCCTTCTTTCAAGTAATTATTTCCCTGCATGATTGTTTTCAGTCTTTTACTTTGAATCTGTGCTTATTATTAAAAGTTTGGACGGATGCCCTATAAAGAATAGAAGATTGGGTGTTGTTTCATTGTTCATCTAACAACTCTGCCTTTTGATTGGTGAGTTCAATGACATTTAGACAAGTTTATTCTATGAAGGAACTTAGTGCTTTTTTTTAATATCAACTGTATGTGTGAAATTTGTCTCTGTATCTATGGTCCTCTTTTCATTTCACTTGTATTAATGGGCTGAAGTGATAGCACAGTGGTTAGGCATTCGCCTTTTACTTGGCCAACCCCTGTTCGATTCCTCCGCCCCCTCAGAGAGCCCGGCAAGCTACTGAGAGTACCGAGCCCGAGTGGCAGAGCCTGGAAAGCTACCTGTGCGTATTGGATATGCCAAAAACAGTAACAATAAGTCTCTCAATGAGAGACGTTACTGGTGTCCACTTGAACAAATCGATGAGCAATGGGATCACAGTGACAGTGTATTTTAATATCAGCCTATTACATAGTATTCACCTTTACGTGGCCTCATATTTGTTAATTTTTTTGTCTTCATACTACTATGTTAACATCTAGAGCATAAAGATTGTTTCCGATTTTAGATTTAAAGCATGTAAAACCAAGTATATTCTAGGAGACCTCATGATTAGTCTCCTTCTTTCCGAAATTTCTATTTTTAAATCAGCTTATTATTTCTGAGTATGGTTTCTTTGGCTTTTATGAAGGAATATTTGGTATTCCTGGCAGAGCCTCTTAAACGGTCATAAATTTATTGAACTATTGTCTGGAAAACTGTATCACTTTTAAATATGAATGAATAGAGAATAAATTTTGAAGTTGTTTGTTGTTTGTTTTTTCTTACGATACTTTGTATAGATTTTTCTGTTGCTTCTACCACCCAGAGATTCAGTTGATAAATCTATTTAATGGGAACTGCCTTAAATGTGAGCATTTGCTTTTCTCTGTGCTTTTAAAATTTTATTTCTCAATTTATATTTTGCCATTTTAATAGCATGATTTGTGATTTCTTTTAATTTGTGTTCTATTGTTTGAGACTCTGAGGTTCCTGGATTTGGGTATAGTTTCTAACCCCAGTTTGGTAAAATTTCTAAATATTATTTAATCAAGTAATAACTTCTTTCTTTTTGCTCTATCTTTTCTTTAGGAAACACCTATGTTGTTAACTATACCTCTCTTGATTGTGTCCAAAGTTTTTCTCATTTGGAAAAAAATTTTTAAATGTTTGATAGCACAGGAGTAAGACGTTTGCCTTGCACAAAGCTGACCTGGGTTTGATTTCTCCGTCCCTCTAAGAGAGTTCGGCAAGCTACAACAGAGTCTAGCAAGCTACCCCTGGCGTATTCAATATGCCAAAAACAGTAACAAGTCTCACAATGGAGACGGTAATGGTGTCTGCTCAAGCAAATAGATGAACAATCCGACAACAGTGCTATACAGTGCAGTGCTATCATTTTTTTATAGTTTCCTCTAATTTTGTCTAATTCCTCTAATTTTAATAACTTTTTTCTAATCTGTAATCCTTGAAATTATAGATAAATTCTTCAGCTTCTTCCATTTTACTGATATATTATGCATATGTTACTGATATATTCTTCAATTTTACTGATATAATACACATTTTATTATCACTGTCACTGTCATCCCATTGCTCATTGATTTGCTCAAGTGGACACCAGTAACATCTCCATTTGTCCGTGTTGCATTCAGGGTCAGGGGAATAAAGCCCATTATTGTTACTGTTTTTGACATATCGAATACACCACAGGGAGCTAGATAGGTTCTGCCGTGTGAGATTCTACACATTTTATTATACTGATTTAGTATGCATTCTTTAACTAAATTATTTGTTTGCAATTTTACATATTCTCTCTGTCATTTAAGTTCTCTTCCATAAGACAGATGGATTAGAGAAGGGATCACTAAGAAATCAATGGCTGGAGAAATCAGTTGGGATGGGAGATGTGTGCTGAAAGTAGATAATGGAACAAACATGATGACCTCTCAGTGTCTGTGTTGGAAGCCATAATGCCCAAAAGTAGAGAGAGAGTATGGGGAACATTGTCTGCCATGGATTCAGGGGGAGGGTGGGAAAGGGGGGCTTATACCAGAGATATCGGTGGTGGGGAATGTGTACTGGTGGAGAGATGGGTGTTTGATCATTGTGTGATTGTAACCCAAACATGAAAGCTTATAACATTTCACTGTATTCAATAAATTTTTTAAAAAAGTTCTCTTGCATAGATTTTTTTCAAATTTTAATTAGCATCTAGATATCTTTATTGGTGAACTTAGAAAATTAATTCATGTGCTTAGGGACCTTCCCGGGATTCATCTTCATTCCTTGATGTAGTGAATTTCTATTGTTTTCATTATGCCTGGTGTTACATAAGGCCAAGAACTAAAGGTCTTCCAACCTGTTGGAGACTGACAGTTCGTGATATAAACTGTATATCAGAACTCTAACTTTGAGTTTGCGTCAGCCTATTCAACTGCTAAGACTCTGTGTTCTCGAGTGCCCTCTAGCAGCTACAGTACCAAGCTCCACTGGCCTATAAACCAGTGTTAACAGTTTCATGTTTGGAAGTGGTGTGGTGTCAAAGTCCAGCAAACGTGAGCAGCAGCTGGGAGACACAGTGACAAGTAGCCAATAACAGCTGTAGGAGCAAGCTGGCCAAGGGATATAGATGCCGGGAAATGTGGCATTAGCTTACATCTGGCAGCAACTGTAATGCAAAGTTCAGCATTACAGATGCTCTTGGGAGCATCCTATGATGGTTTGAACCTTGAAGAGATCGGTACTGCCACCAGATATTTAGAACAGTGAATGTCCCCGGTAACAGCATGCCAGGTTTCAGTAAAGCTAATAAGAATGGTTGTCACAAATGGTCAAACTCAAACAGTTGGTTGTGCTGCATGGGGTTTAGATTTCATTGCCTGAGTGTTCATATGGATCAAGTTCCAAGAGCCTTGGGTGTGAGTGACCAAAGGATTCTGTATTTTAAATGCCTAAGATGTTAGAATTGAATGACACAAATGGCAAGGGAACTTAAACATCTCTGCTGAGAAGAACTGAATAGTAAGTAAGGACTCAAAATTATCTGAGACTGGAAGTTTCTTTGGCCACACAGAATGTGTTTATAAAGGTAAACTGTAAGGAGGAAGGCTTAAGAGGCAGTTTGAATCTCAGTCACAGAACATAACCCCTACTGCCAGCTAGTGTTAAATGGTCCATCTATAGGCAAAGAACCCCCTTGCTATTTGAATATTGTTTGGCAGGTATGGCCTGCATGGCATTTATCATCTATAAGCTGGGAGGATCAGAGTCTGCTTGGCTTGGCTAAGCATTACCCATTTGCTGAACTATTGACTTGGGCAGAACTGACCTCAAGAATGGCTTTTCCCAGTTAGAACTCGAAACTACTGAGAACATGTCTTCAAGTACTCTATTTAACTTGCAGGCATCTACTTCCATTCAGATATTCTAAAATCAAGATTCTAAGACCTCCACAAACAAATACAAACAAATCTTGGAAGAGAACAGCATGCCAAAGGGATGTCTCCCAACCCTGCACCCACCTGGCTGATTTCACTGGGGTGCCTCAGAGGGGGGCAGGTGTGTCCCTCCACCTACCTCAAATGAACCCTGGCAGCCACAAACCTACAGAATCAGTCACCACCATGCTCATGGCACATCTTCACAGGCTTGTCCTGAGCCACCCCACATGAGAATGAATCCGCTGGAAAACCCAGGTATGCACGACCAATGACTGAAAACTTCAGGCTTCAAGGAGCTGTGAATGGGCCCCCTCCTCCCATCTTCCCACCTTTCCAGTTCCCTGGCAGTTATGCACAAAAACTGTCCCCGGGTGCCATTTAAGTGCATTAATGGCCATGATCCAGAGACACAAATGAATCTCGAAGAGAGCAGCATGCTGCAAAAATGCGTCTGGACTCCAAGTATTTAAAAGTTTTAGAATTCCAGGAGCACATGGCTGCTTTCACAGCTGCATAACATCTCATGCCATTCATAACAAGCAACACAAAATAAATTATAACATCTGCCTGTGGGGTAGGCTTGACTGGTGATGGGAAAATTCAAATTAATGGTGGTGAGAAGGTGTAATGGTGGTGGAATTGGTGTTGATATATTGAATGCAATTATTGTGAAAAACTTAATGAAAATGAAATTGAAAAATTAACATAAAAAATAAAATAAAAACAAGATTCTAGATCTGGGAGCATGGTGGATCCGAAGGGAAAAAAAAACACCATTTTTCAGGTGTTTTCATCTGAAAATGCTATTTGGGTCTGAAGCTAATTTCCCAAGGACAGTTCAGCATGTCTTTCTGTCCTTCTGTACTCTAGCTTGTTGATGGAAGGTAATTGCTACATTGGTAGCTTTCTTACTGCGACAATGTATGGCTGTAAGTACCACCTCTCTCTGCGATATCCCTCTTATTCAGGGTGATGAACTTCAGGTAAGATTCTATTATTATCCAAAATTTTAGTGTGGACTTTTGCCACATTTCAGGTGAATGCTGAATGAAGAAATTGTCTCTGCTTATCTTAACTCCGACTTCTCCCAAATTAAAATTTAAAAGTAGCTGACATAATATCCCCTCCAAAAGATGTAAAATTCTACCACAACCCCCATCAATAATATATGAGATTGGGGGTTGGTCACAATTGATATTAGGGGTTGCTTTTTTTTTCTTTTTTGGTTTGGGAGTTTACTCCTGATCTGGAGGTGCTCAGGACTTACTACTGGTTCTGCATTCAGGAATCACTCCTGCTGGGCTCAGGGTAGCATATGAGGCACACGGGCAAACATCCTACCCAAGTACTATCCCTAAATTCCCAGGAAGATGCTTAGTTTTCAGTTTTAACAATTATGCCATACATATATTAAAATAATTTATCATGGTTTTGATTTTTATTTTCTGCTGATTTATAGGACCTAAGTCATCTCTGGCCTATGATGAGCATCTTATCAAAATTTCTCTTTGCTTAAATGGTTTGTATTCATAACTTTAGTATTATTATTATGTTTATGACCCATTTTAGTAAATATTTCTTATAGCATGAGAGACCATTACTCTTTTTCTAACACAATAAATTAGTTTTGCTATTGATACTTTTGGAAAAGGAATTATTTTCCTCCACTGATTAAGTTCAGTGCACTTTTCTTTATTAAAACACAACATTATTATTTAAAGTAAATTTGTAAATATATAATGAGTTGCACAATATAATTTTTCCACAGAAATGTTTGGCCATTTAAGACTCACAATGTCAAACTATATTTACAAGAAGCTGCTGAGACATTGTTTTGAGTTTATGTACTGATTTGGAGATGATAATATGACACCTTACTAAATTAATCAGTTCTAGTAATCCTTATATATTTTCTAGTAACCTCTGTCTAGATAATCATATTATCTCTGTAGTGCAATTCTGTGTAAAATAGAGGTAATTATTTTTTTCTTTTATCATTTGCAATTTCATTTCTTTCTTTTTTTGCTTTTTATGGGGTCACACTCGGAGATGCTCAGGGGTTATTCCTGGCTCTGCACTCAGGAATCACTCCTTGTGGTGCTCTCGGGACCATATGGGATGCCGGAGATCGAACCCAGGTTGGCCACATGCAAAGCAAACATCCTACCCATTGTGCTATCGCTCCGGGTCTGTAATTTCATTTCTTATTGCATTTTTTTCCTAACTAGTATTTCAGTAAAATGATGTATATTAGAGAGGATTGTACTATTTATCCTCAAATAGGATAAAGAGAATAAAGACTTATGTAAAAATTTTTAGTCAGATTTAAGAAGTTTTTTACTTCTCTTTTGCTTAGATTTTTCATACATATCTGGGAATTAATTTTTTTCAAGTGATATTCTGTTTATTGGCATGATCATATTATTGTTCTCCTTTTATGTGTGAATATGATGAATTACTGGCTTGCTTTGTGAGTGTTAGTCCAGTCTTGTTCTTTTGGAATAAACATCATTTGGACATGGTGTATTATCTACTTAATGTAGGGATGGATTGAGTTCCTAAAATGCTTTTACAGACTTTTGTTCCTATATCAAAATAGAAATAAGATTATAGGTTTTCTCTTTTTGATTCTCTGCAGCACTTGGTTTAGGTGTAAGATAATGACTTAATAAATTGTGATGTTCCTATTCAGCTCTTTTCTGAGCTTGTGTGATATAAAAAATACATCATTTTCTTTAATATTAAGCACCAACTATGCTATTTTAAATAAGTTTCTCTATAGGATGACAAATTCATTGCATTATATTTTCTTTAATGCAGTTGCTTATTATGTTGGATTGTTTGTTTTGGGAGCGACAGTTTTGAAGTAAGCCTGGAAGCATGTTCCCAAGACTTCTTATTTATTCTTATAAAGGAGTTGCCCAAGTAAAATTGTGCCAATGATTTGAAAGTAGAAACAAAACATTAGCCATTATTCACAGAAGGATTAGGGTTGATGATCCAGAAATGACTACACCCTGTGAGGCATTACTTGTCTTCAAAATCTTTCTTATATATCTTTCCAATTGCTTCTCACACAAGCCGCTCTTTGCCTCATGTAACAAGCTTGCAGATAGGGCAGGTCTAAGAAAGAGGCAGGAGTTCATACAGATCTAATATTTTTAGAGGTAATACACAGAAGCAGTAGTTTAACAGTTCTCTAAAACCTCCCCTCTAGCTGATCCACTTTGGTGGCGAGTCATATACCACATCTCAAATTATTTCTAATTTCTCTTTCACTCATCTATATTTTTGCTGATAGAGACTGTGATAAGTTTTTATCCATCTGATTTTTCACATGCTGTATCCTCACAATATTCTACAACATCTTTTCTTAGAAATTATAACTTTTAAATCAAACATTATATTCACATACTGTAGTGACTATTTTTACAATGCATTTTTATTGATATACATAGGATAAATAATATAAAATATCTACATTTCCTGCTTTGCTATACTTTCTTACAAATCTTTAAGATATATGTGAAAATATATTTGATTTTCACAGATATATTATTCTAGCTTTGATAATTTCATTCTATGTAGTTATATATAATATTCTTATGTATGAGTAATTATGTTAATGATTATCCAGTATTTCTCTATAAAAACATATTTACTCCACTTAACATACATTCTTTATCATATTAAGGTCATATTTTTTCCTTTTACTCTGTAATGATGTTTAATAATTTTAGATCTGAGGAGATACTTGATTTTACCACATTCTATTTCTGTAATTACTTGATCAAGTATAACTTTGTAAATATTAGTTTTATTTGTTTTACAAATTTTTTGTTATATAATCAGCAATGTTATATTATATAATGTGCAGTTATATATTTCACAAAACTATTCATTTCTTAAAAATATAAAAGGACTATTTTAATTAACAGGCTGGAGTAATAGCATAGCGGGTAGGACGTTTGCCTTGCATGTGGCCGACCCAGATTCGATTCCTCCATTATTCTCGGAGAGCCCAGAAAACTACGGAGAGTATCCCGCTGGCAAAGCAGAGCCTGACAAGCTACCCATGGCATGTTTGATATGCCAAAAAACAGTAACAAGTCTCACAATGGAGATGTTGCTGGTGCCTGCTTGAGCAAATCGATGAACAATGGGATGACAGTGCTACAGTGAAATTCTAATTAATAAACAGTACAATGATAACAAACTTGTTCATCTTTACTAATTGACTAGGATTTTCTCTCTGAAAACATCCTTTGATTTCTACTTGTGTTTTATTAACAGGTCATTTATCCAGTTTTAGCTTTGTTAAGTTCTTGTTGCTATCGTTTTGTTTGTGTTGAGGTCACACCCATCCATTCTCATGGTTTACTCCTGGTTCTGCAGTCAGGGTTAAATTCTCCAAAAACCTTGATGATTCAAAGCCAGTACAGGGTGATGGAAGGAAAATAAGCCAGTATCAGCTGCATGCAAGAAAGTGCCTTTACACACTGCACTACCTTTCTGGCCTAAGTTATTTTGTTTTCCTAAATGGTATAATAGATGGCAAACATTTTGATACAGCTTTTAATGAGTTTTTAGGTTATAGTATTCAGTTTTTAATGAATTACGTGAAATTTGATAATTTTTCGCTTAACTTTAAAGAGTATTAATTATAAATATCAATATATGAACAAAGAGCAGACTTCTGAAATGAACATCATTAGAGGACTCTATTTACTACCATTATAATGGCATTTTACCACCATTGTTTGTAAGCATAGGATTCAAAGTAGATTCAAAGAATCAACATAAGTAGCATGTAAAAAGAAGCTAATAATATTTTTAATAAAAAAATAATTGTGTGTATTGATAGATGTATAAAACATAAATCTACTTAAAATGTTTAGAGTAATTAACACAAAATAGTAACTATAAATTTGTATTTTAATATTATATAAAATATTCCTTTTTATAATTCATATTTAAATATTTTTCTTCACATTTATGCTTTGGAAGTATTGTACTAATTCTACTGGCTTTGCAGGTCATAAGCATGCCTTAGGGCATGGTTTTAAGTATCCAGAAGCCAAGTTTTTTAAATTAATTTTTAGTAATAAGATCAATCTTCTAAAATTAAGAATTAAATTTATTTTTAAATTTACAATGTAAAACAATTATTTTCTTTAAAAATCTTGACTATCTTGTTCTCAGTTAACTTTCTGCATTTCTAAAAATAATGCTTTTCTGCATCATAGTTTTATTAAAATCAAGGACAAATTTTATAACTTAACTTTCAAAACTCTAAGCACATATAAATGCAAAATTTTGTTACAGCCTGTCTTCATTATTCTGGAATCATCATAATTCAGGATGTTGACTATAGTTTTCACTATCTTTTTCTTTAACATCTTTGAAGTTCAACACAATATCAGGATGCTATTTGTTAAAAATGGCACAGATATTGAAGAAATTTTAAAATAATCAAATTTACATCAGTTTGAAACCGATAGCTTAAAAGGTCTTCACCACTTTAATAAAGCTTATGTTCATAATAGGACTGATAAAAAGAATCATATGCTTAGTGATCCTTTAGTGTTAAATTATTTAATTAGAAAATCATTGGCTTATAAAATATTAAATGCAGAGTCACTTTAAAAAATCTTAACACATTTAAATATGGTGTACTTTATTCAGTCCTGGTATATATTTTATATAAATATATATACTGAAACTTCTTTGTTCCAAATTAACCTGTAAAAAAACTGTACTCACATCTTCCTAGTTTTCTCCTTTTTGTTCCTCTATAACTCTTGCTTTTCACGTGCCCACTAAATTTTCATGATACATTTTTAGGGGACCATATTCAAATATTTATTTTCCTCCCATACTTATAAGCTTGAAAATAGCTTTCTCTTCCCTTAAAGGAGGGGATTACCATTCATCATAATCTAAGTTTCTTTATATGATATAATTTAAGAAAGCCTAAAGATTAAATTAATTTAATTAACTTAGCCTATATTGATAAAATATAAACTTTTTATCATTCCTGTGATGCTTACATTTTAAAGAGGAACCAATAAATTACTGACAGAATATTGACAAGCATTTTTAGAGAGTGTGTCACACAGAAGAACAAAATAATTTTTAACTAAGATTTAGATGGCTGGTCTACATTCACTCTAGTTTTCTTTAAACTGTGTGTTGATCAAATTCACTTCATATGTGAATAAATTGGACATTCAAAAGCAAAGTATTATTTTATTAGTGGTCATTTAGATTTATGATTATTAAAAATTGTGTGTTGAGTGCATGCTATAAATTTAAAAATATATAAGAAAAAATGTGTTGTGCAGCAAGTACAACTTGGGTGAGAGATGTGCTTTGTAGAACAGAGGCAGTTACATTGCTACCATAGTTGAATCTAGTTCAACAGCACAGATACTAACCTACAGTCCACAGAAACTACTTTCTATTAAGTATACATTGTACGAGCAGCTACTGCAGTCTTGAACATTTAGGTCATCTGGGAGCAGTTAGTTAGTTGGAACAAACTGTACTGCATATTTTTAATAGCTCTTAGGGGCATCTTCCCACTATAGTTGAGTATACTAACTAATGTTCAATGTGATGAGACTGAGTCATCAAGGAATGGGCAAGTTATGCTCAGCATGCTCAGTTTACTGAATAATGTCTTTCTATAAAGAAGAATGAAAAATTTCTTGCTTAAAGTGAGATAATCTAGCATGGAAATGTAAGTGTAAGTCACCTTTTCAAGATCTTTCAAAGTAGAATCTGATTTTCAATCAAGTCCCAGTTCATTGTGAGACTCATCCATAGACACAAGTTAGTATTTTTCCCTATGAGGACACTCAAAAGCTTTGTTAAGAGGGGGGCTGGTTCAGATAGAAAAGGGAACACCAAGAAAAATGTGATTGGAGGACCCGCTCTGGAAGGGAGATCGTGCTGAAAGTAGACTATAGATTGAACACGATGGCCACTCAATACGCTTATTGCAAAACACAACACCCACAAAGAGATAGAACAAAAGGGAATGCCCTGCCACAGAGGCGGGGTGGGGTGGGGAAATGGGATTGGGGTGTGGGAGGGATACTGCGTTCATGGGTGGTGGAGAATGGGCACTGGTGGAGGGATGGGTACTCGAGCATTGTATACCGAAACACAAGCACGAAACTGTGTAAATCTGTAACTGTACCCTTACGATGATTCACTAATAAAAAAAAAAACAGTGGGGCTGGTTTGGTACTCTTTCCAGCTGTATTCAGACCTGAGGCCACTTCCAGTGATACTCAATCTTTTGATAAGGATTGACAGGTTCATTGGCTTTAAGTCGGAGAGTATGGCTCCCACTAAGGATTGAACTAGGAGAATCCTTTATGCCAGCATGTGCCAATATGACCACTCTGAGTCATATTGCCAGTTAACTAAACTTTCCGGATTCACTTGGTACAGGTAATATTTTTCAGAAAACAATTCCTTTTACTCTCATTAAACCAAGTGCAGGATGAAATTTAGGGAACTAGAGAGCTAAGGCAAACAGTTAGAAACTCTTACTCAATGCTCATTTTCATCAACCCATCTTATGTTCAGTTTACATGGATCAAAAGAGAGAAAACAAATTTAGTAAGAATATTTCCTATGAATATTTATGTTCATTTTCTGCTAGTACTATAGTACTGCCATATAATAAAAACTCCATGATAGAATTCCATTTTTCTATAGTAATTATTTTGAAACTTTACTTCAGAAATGTATATTCAGGCACTAAGAGAAATTACCACAAAAGATAAGGGTAGATAGTTCCTTATAAGAACATCTCTGTTATTCTTTAAAAAATGATAGGGTCAGAAAACTAGTATAAGAGTGATCCACTATATACACTCTGTATGATTTTAATTCTTTTGAAATTTATTGAGATATTTAACAGTCAGTATACCATCACTGAAATCAGAACAGTGAAAATTTTATTGCAACAGAGTGATATTAATCTTGTATTGACTGGGAGACATGTCCTATGAATATCGATTAAGTCCAGCTAATTGATACTGCTGTTCAAGTGTTTCATATGTCCATACTGGTTTGACTATTAAAACTTTACAGTATAGTTTAAAATCAAACTATTAGATTTCTACTAACCTCTACTTTCTCAAGGTTGTTTTAGCTATTCAGGAATTTTGTAATTTTCTTAAGTTTAGTAACATTTTTTGTAACTATAAATTAAGTTTGAATTGATAGGTATTACACTCATGTATAATATTTTGTTCAAATGATCATTTTAACCATTTTAATTCCTCCAATCCATGAATAGTAAATCTTTTCCATCTTCTTTGTCTTCTATTTATTATAATCATGACACTTAGGAATTGTGTTTGTTTTCAATGTTGTTATTTTTGTTTCTTAGGCCTCATCCAGTTTTGTTCAATGCTTACTCCTGGCTCTCTGTACTCATCAGTCATTCCAGACAGTGCTCAGGTGACCATATGTAGTGCCAGGGATTGAGCCCAAATTTACTGCATGCAAGTTACATGGCCCCTGGCACCGTGTAATCCCACCAATGGCCCACATGCAAAGACTTAAAACCAAGCCCCCGGAAGCAGCTGTGCGACATCTTTTAGCCGAGTTCTCCCTCTGGGAGAATCTGGCAAGCTATCAAGAGCTTCCTGCCCACAAGGGAGAGCCTTGCAAACTCCCCATGGTATATTCATTTGCCCAAATCAGTAGCAATGATGGGTCTCATTCCCCTGACCCTGAAAGAGCCTCCAATGTGGCCCCATTGGAAAGGACATGTAAAGAGAGGTTGCTAAAATCTCAGGGCTAGGAGGAATGGAGATGCTACTGAGACCGCTAGAGAAATTCGACAATCAGTAGGCTGATGATGATGATGATAATGATGATGATGATGATGATGATGATGATGATGATGATGATTTGCTTATACTAAGCCATCCTTGCCTCCCTAGAGTAAATCATAATTAGTTATAATATATGATTATTTTAATGTATTATTGAAATGATACTTTTGTTCAGAATTTGTGAATCTATGTTTATCCAGGATACCATTAATGGGTTGTTTATGAATGTTTGGTAGGACTTACTACTAAAACTATTTGGACAAGAGCCTTTTTTGGAGGAGATTGGTTTACTCTTCAAATTTTCTTTAGTTCCTTAACTGGGTAGACATATTCAGTTTTCTCCAGTCTCATAATTCTAACCTCTAGTTAAAAAGCAAGCATAGTATTTTGTATTCTGTCACTTTGTTCAGATCAAAGTTGAGAAAACATGAGCTATCAGATCATATGGATTGTACAGAAGAAATACAAAGAAGGATATTCATGTGATACCAAAACTGTGGACAAAGAAGAGCAATAACAACAAGAGACTGGCTTATTACCATAAAGCAAAGGTCACCAGGAATGCAAACTTCATTGTTAAGAAGCAGTGCAGTTGTGATATGATAGCAGAAGTGAAAGCACAAAATAAAAATTAATATGTAATTATTTTCTTTCTGGCGAAGTTGTTGTAGCAGTGATTCCAACATAGGAACTTAAAGTAAAGCAGATTTTAGTCTGTTTTGCCAAATTCTGGACTGTTTTTGTGTTTATTTGTTTGTTTGTTCTTGGGTTATGCCTGACAGTGCTTGGAAACTGCTTTTAACTCTACACTTGGGATTCACTCCATATGGTGCTTATAGGATTATATGGTTCGGGCACTCCAACATGTAGATATTGTGCTCCAAAGCTATCTTCCCAAAGTTAAAAATTACTAATATTTTAAACAACATGACTCTAAGATGAAGATTTTTAAATAATTATTATAATGCCAATAAGTGAATTAAATTAACTAGCCTGATGAAAAAAATTAAAGATATATTTTGAAAAGATAAATATTATCTAATAATTTAAATAAACATATGGTAGTATATATTACACATAGACTACAGCTACAAATAACTAATTTAAAACTTTGTTTTAAATTTATTTATTTTTTTGCCTTGGGGTCACACTCAGCAGTGCTCAAAGCATACCTACACCTCTGTACTCATGGATCACTTTTGGTAGAACAAGGAATCATATACAGTCCTGGGAACTGAACCTGGGTCAATTGCATGTCAGACCAGTGCCTTTCTTTCTGTATAACCCCCAAATTTATTTTATTTTATTCTCATAAATTAGAGGTTGAGATAAAATATATGCTATTTCTAACATTATATTTCAAGTTCCAAATATTGTATTTACTAAGATGAAAATATTTTTAATTTTTTGCTGATTTTCCATTGATAATTGTTACCTATAAAGAAAATCTTTTATTTTATTTCTTTTTTTATTATTCTTTAATTTTTTAAAATATTTTATTTTATAAAGTAGTTCACAATATTTGATTATATTCAATATTCAAACACCAATCCCACCACCATTATACCTACCCACCACCATATTTTGGGTGCTTGCATTTTGAACCCCAATAGTTGTCCCAAAGCAGAACTGAAATAATATAATAAATTTCCCTCTAAGATTGGTTGCTTTCTACTTTGAATCCCATCAAATGTGGTGCAGTACTCTTGGAGCGTGAGTAGGGTGTGTCCGATGAAGTGTCCAGAAAAAGGTTCACTAGTGGGTGAAGCTCATCCTGAGCCAGTGGAGAGCGGCTGTGAGCATGGTGTCGGTTGGGTTCTGGAGGTTTTCGGCTGCTGGGGGTGGGTCCCCAGGGGTGGGGAGGGGTCTCACCTGCCCCCTCTCTGGGGCGCCCCAAATGAAACAGCCTGGCTCGGGATTGGTGGCATGATTATGGCGAGCCATCATGTTGCTCCCTTCTGGGAGAAAAGGACGTGTGATCTGGATGGTGGCGGATGACAAGATTATCTGGCACCAGCCAGAGGTGGCTTAAGGGTGTGACTGCTGAGTCGCCAGATGGGCGGAGGCTGGAGGAGGATATGGGCAGAGGATCTCTGTTCCCAGAGCTCTCAGTCACAGAGTCCTGCATACCTGAGTTTTCTGGGGTGCGTGAGTGAGGCTCACCTGAGCGTGTGGAGAATGGCCATAATCTCGGTGCCAGTTGGGTTCTGGAGATTATTGGCTGCCAGTGCTTGCTCCCTTGGGGTGGGGAGGGGGTCTTACCCTTCCCCTTCTGGGGCCCCCCAAGTGAAACAGCCTGGTGCAGGGTCCAGTGGCATAATTTTATTTCTAAGTCATAATAACATTCAAATTTTTTTAATAATATTCAAATTTTTAAGAAACAATGTTATTTAAAATATGCAGTAAACTGATAAAGTTTAGTGGTATATATAATAATTTTAATTTTGGGTAGGGAAGAATTAAGTAAAAACATATAAAATTGGACTTCTGAACCTTCACAACCAAAGTAGAGGATTCAAAAAGTCATTATTTATAGTAAAAGGGATGGAAAATATAAATTTTTAGAAGAGCACTATTTGGGGCTGGCCCAAAGAACAGAAATAATTCTTTTGACATAGACTAGAAACTACTCCCAAATGTACCTTCACACTATAATAAGAGACTTATGCTGAGAAAGAAATTAAAGATCCAGAGATATTAAGACTCATATACGCACCATCTTCTTACTAGGCTCACAATGTGTTACAACCCAAGTCTACTGAAATTTTAAGCAATAATGATGCCTATTCAAGATGCAATTATAATGGTATTATCTATATTATAATGTCATATATATATTATCTTTTTGAAAAGTGCAAAACTTTGTAGTTTTTGTCCCTAAATCACCCACTATAGTGCACAGCAGTGTAAGAGAATGACAACTAAATATGGAATTTTTTTTTTCTTTATGGATCAGACTTGGTGATGCACAGGGGTTATTCGTGGCTCTGTACTCAGGAATTACTCCTGGCGGTGCTCAAGGGATCATATGGGATGCTGGGAATCGAACCAGGATCGGCCACGTGCAAGGCAAATGCACTTCTCGCTGTGCTATTGCTCCAGCCCCATGGAAAATCTTTAATCTCACCTATGCAACTGTGAGAATTTTCCCCTCATGGCAATAACTCTTAGCAATAGTGAAAGAAATGAGTAACTCAAGAAATGATCCACACAAATCCATCGCTCTAAGGGTCTACACATATTAATACTGTGTGGGGTAGGTGTTCAACTCAACATCCTACATTTATATTAGAAGTGGATCTTCAATCTTTAGACAAGAAGGATCTATAGCAATAGATCTTTAAAAATGCACTGCCAATAGGTCCAGAAGATGTGCTTCTACAGTATTGAGAAAAGGCATGGAGGAAGTTCCTAACTGAATGTCTTTGTTGAAATCTTGACTCTTAGCAGTCACCAGGAGACTCATTCAGATACAACTTAGGACTATGCTGAGAGTAAATGCTAATAAATCCTTTATAAATACTAAATAATTTTAGCCTGTATATAAATAATGATTATTGCACATATAATAAATTGTCTTCTCCCTCTTCGTTTTGGCAGTCGACTTCGGCCCTGAGATTTTAGCAGACTCTTCTTACTCATACTTCTCAATGCTGCCATACTGAGGTCAGGGGAATGAGGCCCATTTTCCTTACTGTTTTTGGCATATTGTATACACCACGGGTAGCTTGCCAGGTTCTGCTGTGCGGGTAAACAGACAGAGGGGACAAGATCCACATATAACAAATAATGCAGTCTTCAGGTCAGACATAATTTAGTTAGTAAGGGCTGGAGCAATAGCACAGCAGTTGGGCCTTCGCCTTTCACGTGGCCGACCCAAGTTCGATTCCTCTGCCCCTCTCGGAGAGCCCAGCAAGCTACCAAGAGTATCAAGCCCGCGAGGCAGAGCCTGGCAAGCTACTCGTGCATATTAGATATGCCAAAAATAGTAACAATAAATCTCTCAATGAGAGACGTTACTGGTCCCCGCTCGAACAAATCGATGAGCAACGGGATGACAGTGACAGTGATAGTGAGTAAGGTATTTACCTTTCATGGAGCTAACCTGGATTCCATCCCCAACACCACCTATTATTCTCAAACACCTCTGTTCTGATCCATAAGTACTGATCCCTATGTGTGTCTGTGAGTGCATGTGTGTGTATGTGTCTGTCTGTGTGAGTGGGGTGGAGAGGAGGGTAGGGAACAATATTTAGTCTTTATTATTGGAAAGTATCATGAAGACACTGTGAAAGAACATGTACAATGACATATTTTTGTGGCATATGTACACTTAGTCTTTTAAAAGTGTTTCCTTCAATATAGAGTATACCTAGTCTTAAATCTAAATCCCATAAGACTATATCACAATAAGACTTAATTTACCAAAATACAGGAAGAAATGAGAGCAGAAATTAAAAAGCTACAAAAAGAAATGTCACCAATAAAGGATTCGGTAGATGAAATAAAAAAAAAAACTCAGTGGATGTCCTCAACAATAGAATTGCTACAGTGGAAGACAGAATCAGGGAGCTTAAAGATGAGTCTCAGGAAGCTTACAGGCAACAACAAACAATGCCAAGAGACCTGAAAATAGCTCTAGGGCGAATAAAAGTCCTAGGGGATGATTTCAAGAGGAACAACATTAGAATCATCAGAGTACCAGAAGGACAGGGAGCCAACCCCAATGAAAGAGCCACCTGTCAAAGAAATCATTGCTGAAAAGTTTCCAGAGCTGAAGAATGCAGGTATCCAGATTCAAGGAAAGCTTTTTAAGAAAAGCTTTTTGTTTCTACAAATAGTAATCTTCAGGGTAATGGGTCTAGTTGTCATGCAAGTAATTAGAACCAGAGCAGAATGTTGTGCAGCATTTTTCTAAAAGCTGACTAACTGGAACAGACTGCCCATTCACCTATCTCACAAGATTAAAGCTTTGGGGCTAGAGCAATAGCATAGCAGATAGGGGATTGCCTTGCATGCAGCCAACCCGGGCTCGATTCCTAGCATCCCATATGGTTTCCTGAGCACCACCAGGAGTAATTCTGTGATGCATAAGTCAGGAGTAACCCCTGTGCATCGCCAGGTGTGACCCAAAAGAGCAAAAAAAAAAAAAAAAGACTTAAATCTATATCTTCACATTTTCATCTAGAATTTCATTGACAAATAAACAATAATTTTGCTGTCAAAAAAAAACCCACCTCATTCTTTATCTATTCGGCAGCAGTATACTTTTCAAAGTTATTTACCAAGACATTCTTTATGCACAGAATTGTCTATGACCTCTTTGTCTTTAGACCCTGCAGTACTGTGCTTCCTTACCTTGTTTCTATGGTAGCTTTTAGCTATGAGCTTTGGGTAGAGAGGTTTTTTTACTTTTCTATTAGTATAAGTGTTGGATTTTTTTAGAACAAAGGAAAAGAACAAAGTACATGATTGGGTTCAACATATATTGTGAATTAAACATGGAAGATTAAAAACAGAAAAGTCAATGAGTCTGCAAAGATTATTTCAATTCATATGTAAGGTAGACAAGTGAGTGACAGAAAAATGACAGGGATGGATATTTAGTAGAAGATTCTTTGCTTTGGTGATTGTTAGTTCTTTGTAGAGTGTTCACTTTTAAAAATCGATACTGTGCAGTCTCTCTCTCTCTCTCTCTCTCTCTATATATATATATATATATATTTATATCAAGTATCTCTTAATGGAGGGAGAACACTAATCAATCATGCTGCCATGCTAATAAAATGACTGTGCCCTGGGGGGAGAAACATTGTAATAACATTAAGATTGTTATACTTAAAAAGCCAGTGATAAATTTGCAAAGAAATATCCCACAAGTTTAAAAACACAAAGGAAAATAGAAATAAAATCTAGAAGAAGCAAAATTGAATACACTTTAGAATTTAATGTTTGTTACAGATGCCTGCTAGCTATTCAAATGTACTTTAGTACAAGGGTGTTAACTAAACAAATTAAAAAATATATGACTCATTAAAGTATGTAAAGTATACACATTTTAATGGAAAACCACTCCTTGGCAAGAAAGTCTGCTATAGAATTTATGCTATGTGCTCCTGAAATCCTCCATGCATATAATTATTTTGGACTTATTTTCATGCTTTGTAACAGCATTTCAAGTCCAACTTAGAATTATGTAATTTTCAAGAACAGAGAAACTCAACAATAGAAAATTTCTAGAGATTTTGGACAGGTATTCAGAACACAGGTATTTATATAAAATTGACTATATATTTTGTTGAACATCTAGATACATTGTCCCTCAAGGCAAATATTGACCTTATTTCCAGGTCAATAAATCTCTATGCTCACTGCAACAAAAGTCAATATGTGCACCATATTCATTTTCTCATAAAATAACTTCTTCTGCAATGGCCATTGCTTAGAAATAATGCTTATGAAGAAAAGAAAGAAAATCACAACCATACATTTAAAAAGAAGATGAATTAACAAGTAAAGGTTTAGTATTGTTGATTACACAAATAAGTATTCCTAAAGTGAATTTAGGCCACCTAAAACTTTTATATCAAGAATTTTCATTTACAAATTATTTTTGTCAAGGAAAGCAAATCGTTTTATAATAAGCAAATACAATGAGGAAAGAAAAATCAAGCATGTGTCAAGAATTTAGGTAAGCCACTCCATACATAGTATTGCTGCCTGGACATTGATTTTTTCAAAAAAGTGGTCTGCAGGGAGGTGGAGTTCTAAATTTAACTAGCTCCTCAAGCAAGTAATAAACCTAGGATAAGAGCCTGCAGAATCAAAAGTATTCGATTCGCAAGTTCCTAGTATGATTTCTTCAATTACCTATGAAATGAGCAGCATCTGCCTTTTCCCCATTCCAGAGCCTTCCCCCTGTGTACCCTGTAGTTAATGCCTGTAGGGGTTTAAGGAAATGCACTTTTAACTATTGAATTGAGTCATCCTGTATAGCTTTGGAATTGGAAGCACGTAGCCTAATAAATATATGCATACATGGAAAGTCAGAGTTCCTCTCTAGTTTTGGTAGATATTTATCACTGTATCACTGTCATCCCGTTGCTCATCGATTGCTCAAGAAGGCGCCAGTAATGTCTCAGTTCATCCCTGTCACGTGCTAGTGTAGCCCAATGGCATCTGCTCACTCCAGGAACATGAAGAGCACATTATTGTTACTGTTTTTGGCATATTGAATTTGTCACAGGTAGCTTGCCAGGCTCTGCTGTGCAGGCGGGCTATCCTCAGTAGCTTGCCAGGTTCTCCGAGCGGTATAGAAAATGAGTAGGGAGTATCTTATGATGTCCAGGAATATGTTTACTTGCATGTGTAAGCTCGGCCCGAGCATGTGGAAAGTGGCCTGGAGCATGGGTGTGGTTGGGTTGTGGAGGTCAGCTGCTAGGCTGGGTCCTTGGGGTGGGGAAGGTTCTCACCCTCCCCTTTATGGGGTGCCCCAAGGGAAAATAGCCTGGCACGGAATCCAGTGGCATGATTATGGGGGCCTCATTTTATGCTCTCTTCCGGGAGAAGCAGCCTTGAGTTCTGGAGAGTGGCCAATAAGGAGATTATCTGGTGCTTATGGCTGTGACCCCTGGGTTACTGGAGACTGAAGGAAGCAGGCAGAGGATCTCAGCTCCTGGGTCCCATTGAGACCAGAGATCAAGGTCACAAAGTTCCACATTACCTGGGTTCCATTGGACTTCACTCATATATGAGGCTCAGCTTGAAATGTGGAAAGTGGCCTGGAGCATGGCAGTGGTTGGGTTGTGGAGGTCAGCTGCTGGGGCTGGGAGAGCTCTTACCCCCGCCCCCCGGGCCACTGTGTTACTTTATCAATAAATATAATTTAAATTATTTTTGTGAACAATAGATTACATAGCTATTTCCTTTGATGAACATAACAAAACACTATTCAATAAATGCTTGTTGTGAGCATTAAAGCTCTTACCTAATACCAGTTTCATATCTCTACCTAAGGATAAAGGAAGACCTCAAAGAGAGAAGAGCAGCAGTGTTGGCCAATGTGGCAGAAGCCAGGAAAAATACAACACCCGCCTGTCCTTCACCAACTATAAGACCAAGATGACTGACCTCCGACGTCCTGGTGGATCTATCACATCTTCCAGAAGGGTAATGGAAAACGTTATCCACAACTTCTACTTGAATCTCTTTGATAGCCACATCCACCTGGCCACATACCAAATTCCACAGGATGAATATGTCATTCCCAGTATTCTCCCTTCTGAAATCTGACACGCCATTTCACCAGTAAAGAAGTGTACAGCACCTGGTACAGACAAGATCAGACCCGAATACCTGAAGAATCTGCCACCAATACTCGTCAATACAGTGGCTTGGCTCTTCACACACTACCTGTCTGAATGCAAGGTTCCATCCCAATGGAAAACCAGCAGGACTGTTCTCTTGTACAAGAAGGGAGACATCCACCACATCGGTAACTATCACCTGATCTGCCTGTTGTCTGTTGTCTACAAGTAATTCACTTGAATCATCCTGAATAAGATTGGCAGAACATGAGATGAAGGAAAACCATGCAAGGAAGCCGGGTTAAGAAAAGGATTCAGCAGGCCGGGGTGATATCGGTGCACACTCTTCTGAGATGCGACCCGAGTGGCCCATGTTTATTTGTGCAGCCGCTCTGCTGCTGAGGACCTTGATCTGGAGGACAACTAGACTACTTTTGGTACCAGCAACTGCTTCCACCAATGTCTCTAGGCTGTGAACTAAGCCATAGCCCCATGCTGCCCTAGGAAGGGAAATGATGCAATTTCTAACATAAATCTCACTGGACTTAACTACTAAAGTACTAAAACGCAGAAATCCTAAACCTACTTCCTATCTCTTCATTCTCAGCAATGGAAAACTAACTATCTAATGCTTCCTTGTCAGCAGAGCTGCTTTTTTGAGTGGAAACCCCAACAACAATAGTGAATATTGTGTTGAAATATGGAATGTAATCAAAGTAAACAGAAAATAAAGTGAAATTTATCAGCTACACAAGAGGGGGTGGGGAGCAGGGGGTGGGAGGTATACTGGGGTTTTTGGTGGTGGAATATGGGCACTGGTAAAGGGACGGGTGTTCTAGCAATGTATAACCGAGATAAGCCTGGAAACGGTAACTTTACACATGGTGATTTAATGAAAAAAATAAAATTAAAATTAAAAAAAAGAAAAAGAAAAGGATTCAGCGTGATCGACCATATCCACACAGTGACCAAGCTCATTGAGGTTTTGTAAGAGTTCAAGATGCCACTCTGCATAACATTCATCAATTTAAAGAAGGCCTTCGATTCTGTTGAGACTGAAGCTGTCATCAAAACCCTAGCCAAACAGTGTTCAAACTCAGTACATCAAGATCCTCCACGAGTTGTATTATGGATTCACCACCAAGGTCTCACCATTCTACAAAGAAGTGATCATTGACGTAAAGAGAGGTGTTCGGCAGGGCGACACCATTTCACCAAAACTCTTCAGTGCCAGCCTCGAGAACATCATGCAACAACTGGAATGGGAAGGAATGGGAGTGAAAATAGATGGTCGGTCGGCAACTACACCACCTCTGCTTTGCTGACGACATCGTTCTCATAACAACAAGTATCAGCCAAGCGGTACAAATGCTGGCCAACTTTGACCATGAGTGTGGAAAGGTCGGACTGCAGCTGAATCTCACCAAGACAGTGTTCGTGAGTAATTGACTATTTATTTCCTAATATTCCATTTGCCCTCAATGGAACAAACATCTCTGAATGCAACAGTTATGTGTATGTAGGTCGAGAACTCACATGACAAACGACCTGGTAGCTGAACTGCACAGGAGAAAGAGAGAAAGAGAGCAGCGTAGAACGCCTTCAAGAGCATCGAAGAAGTGGTTAAGAGGACGAGGAACCTCTGGCTCTGAGCACATCTTTTCGACTCCACCATTCTTCCTGCTCTAACATACACTTCAGAGACCTGGACCCTACAATAACAGGATGAGAATGCTATTCTGGTATCCCAAAGAAGAATCTAAAGAGCTATTCTTGGAGTACCACATTTCACTCAAGTGAGAAGGAATCCTGAGTTCCAACCTCCATCAATAATTAAGAATCGGGGATGCTGTCTCATTTGCCAAGGCATCGAAAACCAAATGGGCAGTACACATAATGCGATTTAGAGATGACCTCCGGACTAGAGCCGTTACATACTGGATTCCATAGGACATCAAAAGACCGCATGGCCGCCCACCTACAAGATGGTTGGATTTCTTCGTCAAGACCCTGAATGAATGGTTTGAGACTCTTAGTGTTCCTGGAGTGAGCAAACGCCATTGGGCTACACTAGCACACTCGAGGGACAAGTGGAGAGGTGCCTGCTTGAGCAAATTGACGAAAAACAGTATGACAAGTGATACAAGTGATACCTAAGGATAACATATCATTGGTTTCTTCCTCCTTCTCCAAGATAATTTGGACATCAATTTCAAACTGACATACATGCCCACTTGTCCCTCTACTAAAAAAAAAGTGAGTTCTTCTGATTGCTAAGTTTTGAGTACTGTTTCCTTGGAGGGCTCCCAAATCAAGAGAGGACTTAACAAGAAAATAAGCCATAGATATGGGTGTGGGGAAGATAATTGCTAATTATTTGAACATAACCTAAACTATTCATTCAATTATATCATCTCATAAAATGACCCAAGAATTCTTTCTCTAGGCATACCTCTTAGCTTGATTTGCGCATAACAGAGTCAATACAATCATTGAGGAGCCTTTAATTTAACTGACCCAAATATGTTATAATGCAGTATTATCTCGGAGGGGGGTGGGGGAATGAAAAAAGGAGGAAGGAAATGTGAATTAAAAAGAATAGAGCTAACTTTCTATAAATTTCATTCTTTAAAATACATTTTCTCTTCTTAAATCTTCTAATTTATTGCTAAATTATTATAAATTCATGTCTAAAACTCCTTCTTCAAGTTTTCCTCTTACATCTTTTGAGTAAAGGCCAAAATTGTAGATCTTATTAAAATTCTAACCATAGCTTCATCTACTGTCACCTCATTAAAAAGTTCCCTTTTTGTGTGTATTCAGCAATAATGCTGTCAGTTTTTTATATACTCTGCTGACTATAATTAATTATTATTTTATCTAAAACTTAGTGGACTATAATTCTTCGAGCCATTTTTTAAGAATTATGGTCTTGACAGAAACCTAATCTTGAAGAGATTACCCTGAGCCATCATTATGAGCCTCTCTTTGGCAGTATATATTCCTATCATTGAATGACAATGCCCATGGATCTTGGTACTAGCTACATAAGTTAGTGGCAACAATATTGGAAATGGCAGTCCATTCACCTTTCAGGTGACAGCACTAATATAGCTGCTTCTCTTCATTTGTGCTCTAGAGGCTGACTCAGGAGATAATATGATGAAAAATCTTGGAAAAGGAGTTTATCACAGTGTAAGGAAAGGATTCCCATACAATGTATTTTATCCTCTTGCCAAGCAGTCTTTCCTTTCCTTGGAAGAAGGCTATTTAGGTAATTCCAGGGTGGTTATTATGGGAAGAGAGGTAACACTATGTTTTTAGCCTATTTGTCCTTTTCATTTTTTCTCTTTAAAGGCATAAATTTTAAGTTGTTTGACCTTTGATAATCTTTATTGTCACTTTTTCTCACTTGATATAGTATTCTGTGCTTGATTTCTAAAGCTATTTTATAGAAATTATTTATCTTTAAAATTAAAAGCTGATAGTAAAGAGTTATAGATGGAATAAAGCACTTACCTTGCATATGCTCAATCCCAATTTGATCTCCAGCAATAAATATGGTCCCCTAAGCACTGCCAAAAGTCCCTGCTAAAATAGGGTCAGGAGTAGTCTCTGAGCACCACTGGGCATTGACTATAAAATCCCCCAAATTAAAAAAATAGTAAAATTTACAGATTCTAACTGAAATTCAGTGGGTCAATTCAAGTTCAGTTTATTGGGGAATCAAAGAACTTCTATCTGAAATATACTGATTTAAATATGAAACCTATGTCATGCTCCAATTAGGCACAAAAGTACCTTTTGACTTGGGTCCAAAATATATTGTTTTAAGAAACCATCAAAAGTAAAAATAGGAAGATCAAGTAAACAATAAAATACTGATTATTGTTAACAGGTTAAAGTATTCTTAGATATGCATAATCACCTACTGGTTGGTTCTCTAGAAAGAATGAGAAAATATAAGATACCATACTCCATCTAGAAGTCCATAATCATTATTTCTTATAATCTAAATGACTGACCAACCATTGTACTTTTGATGGTTTCTTAAAACAATATATTTTGGACCCAAGTCAAAAGGCACTTTTTAGCCTGGTTCCAGAAGATTACAATACAATGTGTCTGTAACAACTTCCAGCCTCTACTATAAAGATAGCTTCACAGATGTCAACTTTTCACAAAAGCAACTAAATAGTATCATTGTAATAAACTCATTTGTCAGAATGCTTAATCCCCCATAAGAAAGATAAATTGAACTTCAGCTCTTAGGAAAAATACAATTTGAACACCAGCAGCTATTGCTTCAATGTACTCGTATGTATGATTGTGTGTAGAATTACTTTATAAACATAATCACTTAAATATCAAAACTAGTTTAGAAATCAGGTGTTTTATACCATGGAAAATCACCAAAAAATGTATTGTTACTTTAATATGCATGTTATTATTCCCTGTATCATTTTAGATGGAAAAGAGTTATGTATAAATACCTAGAAGAGAAATAATAATTTTAAATAAAATTAATATTTTAGGAAAAAAATTTATTTAATCAGGAGCTGGAGCGATAGCACAGCAGTAGGGCATTCACCTTGCACACAGTCGACCTGTGTTCGATTCTTCCGCCCCTCTCAGTGAGCTCGGCAAGCTACCAAGAGTATCACGCCCTCACGGCAGAGCTGGCAAGCTACCCGTGGTGTATTCCATATGACAAAACAGTAACAATAAGTCTCACAATGAAATGTTACTGGTTCCCACTCGAGCAAATCGATGAGCAATGGGATGACTGTGACTGTGACTGTGACTGTGAATCAGGAGCAAATGGAATTTCAAAGTGCTCTTAGATATCCTTCTAAGCATACCGTGAGGTAAGATTTAGCCTGCTCTATGCTTTGGTTTATCTTTTTCTTATGTATTTTCCATGTAAAGCTAAAAATCAGAAAGTAAACAGAAAAGATTTTGAGAGCCATCTCATTTTTTCTTGACCCTTTCTATACCTTTCATCCATTCAGAGCTGGAATCTTTTGATACTCACTCAACCATGTCCCAAGTTTTAAATTTAGTATGTCTTCAAAAGACAATTTTTAGCTTAATAAGTGCCAATTATTAAATCAACTGTTTCCAATTTTATTTTGATCTTACATTATAGGAATGCACATAAATTAAAATAATTTAGTTGCCAGTTTCTGCATTCTTTTCTTGCTCCCTTCCTCTCTTTCTTTCTCCCTCTCTTTCTTCCTCTCTTCCTTCCTTTCTTTCTTTCTTTCTTTCTTTCTTTCTTTCTTTCTTTCTTTCTTTCTTTCTTTCTTTCTTTCTTTCTTTCTTTCTTTCTTTCTCTCTCTCTTTCTTTCATGTCTTTCTTTCATGTCTTTCTTTCATTTCTTTCTCTTTTTCTTTCTCTTTTCTTTCTTATTTCCTTCTTTTCTTTCTGTCTTCCTTTTGTCCATTACTCTGCATTATTGTATATATTTAATGAAGTTTTCTTAACACCTCAAAATAAGATGTCATACTGTACCACTACCAAAATATCAAAATCCTTCCGACACCATCTTGTGGATCTTTTCACATATATTTCCCTCTTGCAAACTCAGTTCTCCTGTTCAATTCTAAGGTTTGGCATTATCTATATTTCCCTGTATTAAGTGCCAGTTTAGCATTCTATTTATTTCCGTACCAGAACCTCACCTTTTTGTTGCCAAACCATTAAAAAAAAAAAAACTGAATACAACCATCAGTTTAAGATCAGCAAAGAGAGAACCATCTGCAAACAACCAACATCTGTGACTCTATCACTTACCACTGAATACTCCTGAAGTGTTCTTTCCACACCAACCTACAGGTCGAGGCGTCTCAGCATTTCTGCAACTACTTGTTCTTTGAGGGAAGGGACTCCCAGGTAGAGCTAAAGGAACTAGAATGGATCGTGTTGATAGATGGCCTGGTAAGTATTGCTGCTTATGCCCCAAAATTCTCAGGTGCCCTGTGATAAAAAAAACCTTATAGTCCTCAGAGGACCTTGTTTTGCCAGCCATCAACTTGGTGTCCTATGCATGCCAGATATGCACGTCAGCCTTTGCAGCCTTCCAAGGCCCTGTAAACATTTTATGAAAATCTTTACATTTATTTTAATTTTTCTATGGAACAGCAAAAGAACAAATAACATCAGATCTTATATATTTGAAACTCTATGCCAGCACCCCACCAATCTCTGATTCTGTACCCAACCATTCAAAGTCATGAACTGTATTGAAAATAATGCCCTATTCAATCATGCATGCAACCTTCATGAAGAGAACAAAGTATGCAACTTCCAAGTATCACAACAATGACAACAAAGAAGAGAGTGACAATAAATAAATAAATAAATAAATAAATAAATAAATAAATAAATAAATTCCTTATTTAATGAATTGGATGGGCTGGAAATGATTATTCTAAGTGAAATAAGAACTGAAGTGCAGAAAATTACCATATTTTTACACATATCAACTATAAATAGATAAAGCAACAACTGGAAAAAGATAACAGCAGAAATGATTCCTAGGTTCAAATAAATCTATGGAGGTTACCAAAGGGAATGTGATGGGGAAAATGGTTTGAAGGGTCTCCTATGTAGTGGGATGTCCATGGAAATTTGGTGGCAAATATATATACAGAAGTGTAAAGCTATACAACTGCAGCTTTGTAAACAAATGATACTTTAATTTAAAAATAAAAAGATGCCCTGGTAAAGCAAGCTTTTCCTTTTAATGTTTAGTTAAGGAATCGGTGAATTTAAGAGAGAAATCAACTGGGAAATTAACTAAGAATCAAAAATGGCAACCTTGAGAGAGTTAAAAAAAATAGTGCATTAATCTAACAACTCAGTTTATACGCTGTCATTGTTACTGTCACTGTCATCCCATTGCTCATTGATTTGCTCGAGCGGGCACCAGTAATGTCTCCATTGTGAGACTTGTTGTTATTGTTTTTGGCATATCAAATACACCACCGGTAGCTTGCCAGGCTCTGCCGTGCAGGCAAGATGCTCTCGGTAGCTTGCTGGGCTCTTTGAGAGGGGTGAAGGAATCAGACCTGTGTCTGCCACATGCAAGGAAAATGTCCTACCACTGTGCTATCACTCTAGCCCCCAATTTAATTTAATTTATAGGCAAAACATCCAAATTCAAAGGAATACTTTTCAGGGTGTCTGTCTGATTCTAAGAAATAACATCTTAAGTAATTACATGTATAATTCTTTGAGGTATATTTTATTTTACAAGCTGAAGGATTAATAAAACTTTTTCAGATATTCCTTTTATACCTAAAAATAGGACTGGAGTGATAGCACAGCAGGTAGGGCGTTTGCCTTGCATGCGGTCGACCCGGGTTTGATTCCTTCATCTCTCTTGGAGAGCCCAGAAAGCTACCGAGAGTATCCTGCCCGCACGGCAGAGCCTGGCAAGCTACCCATGGCATATTCAATACGCCAAAAACAGTAACAACAAATCTTACAATGGAGACATTACTGGTGCCCGCTCAAGCAAATCGATGAACAATGGGACAACAGTGCTGCAGTACTACAGTGCTACCTAAAATAAGTAATTTTCAGCCATTAAAATTTAGGGTCTGAGTGATAGTACAGTGGGAAGGGTTGTTTGCCTTGCATGAGGCTGACCCAAATTTGATCACCAGCATCCCATATGGTCTCCTAAGCTAACAAGAATAATTCCTGAGCACAGAAGTCAGGAATAACCCTAGAGCACTGATGTCTATGACCCAAAAACAAAGAAACAAAATAAATTAAAAATCATGAAATCTTATATGTCAATTTAATTGGGGGCAAGGGACAAACAAAAACAATTCATTGAAGAAAAAAATTACCTGAATCATACTCCAACATCCCAACTTTTTTAAAAAAAGGCATGGAATTTATTTCAGTGCCAATTAAATAATTAAGTACACATGGCACATAATAAAACAAAAACTTAATTATTAATCTCACAACATACCACGGCATATGGTTTTTAGTTGACAGACTCAAGATCCTAAAAATTTGAATATAACTAGAAGTCTAGAATTCACATCAACGTACCAATTGACCAATTATAAAGGAAAAGTGTAGGCTTTGTTATTGTTTTGATCTTTTGTATTGTAGGTATGTGATGCCTTATCCCTCCTCTGGAAACACAAAGGAATTCAATAATGGTTTTTTCCAAATTCTTTTTACTATTCAACAATGCCAAGAAATCTTTAGTCCTCTGTCTTCTTTAATGAAGGTATCATAACTAATGATATTCTCCTACTAAGGAACCATATATGTCTTGACTAACAAGGTACCTACAGGCCAACTCTGAGACAACATTAAATCTTCTTAGGTCACATTAATGTCACAGATTGTCAATGTCCGTAGTATTCATTTTGTTAAATACTAACCAAAGAAATCCTAGATCTGTTTCACACTGGTCTAAGCAAATAGCATTCAATGTTCTATTGTAAGTTTATTCAATGTACTACATAAAAAGTTACTGAGATTCCTTCATATCATGTTCCAACTGAGGCCTGAAAAGAATTATTTTCATTGGGAGAACTGAGGGTTTTTTCCCTACAAATCCCCCTTGAGAACTTATTTTTAAGACAAGGTGTCATTAATTTTAGTATTTTTAACCTTTTCACTTAAGGTGAAAGTCTGTCAGATCTTGCTTAACCTTAACCACTGAAGCACACAAATCTTAATATTTAGTTCTTAATATTGAGTAATAAAAATGTATGCTTAGTACTTAGTAAGTACTACTTACTAAATAGTATTTAAATATGTCCCTCCCACCCATCACAATGTTTTCTAAGTACTTAAGTAGTACTTTGTGTATTCATAAAATGAACAAGAAGCATGCCCGCGGTTCTCTCTCACTGCCTGCGTTTGGTGGTCTTGGGCCACTTCTCCACCCTGGACGGCTGATGCAAAGGGAGGACAAAGGAAGAAATGAGGGTCAGGCTAGTTGGTATCAATTACAGTTTATTCCAATCTCATCTCCGTTCTCCTCTGACTCTCCTTCCTGGAATTTCTTGTCATTCTCCTGGATTCCCCTTGATTCTCCCTGATCCCCCGATTCTCTTTGATTCCTCTCCCCCGGACCCTGTTCCTACATTCTTCTCCTCTGCATTCTTCTCCTCTACATTCCTCTCCTCTACTACATTCTTCCCCTACATTCTACTCCTTGCTGGCTCTTACAGCCTTAGTTATATCCCTGCCATCGGGGGTTCTGGTAGCAATTACACCTAAATGTGGTCATAGAACCAATAGATGTCAGGCCCCTCCCTCAGGGGAAGCTTCTTCTAGGACAAACTAGAAGCAAGATGATCTGCCTAAAGGTGAAATACCATCTATAGGTGTGTTTCTCCTATCCTTAGTCTAACAATCATTTAAATATTCATCTTAATTTTACTTTTTAATGATATTAGTCATTTTGTGTCAGAGTCCTGGCCAGTCAACCCCGGAAAACTAGAGTATGATCCCCTGAAGTCGCTGGACTTACTCCCTAAAGGGGAGGGTGTGGGTAGGGGGGAAGCCTCTGTGCTGGACCTCTGCTCACTGCGGGATTCCTGCCACTGCCTCTGCAGTTGAAAAAAAAAACCTAGAACACCAAAGAGGGGGGAAGTCTGGTGGTCAAGCAGTTCTCTGTTTATTGGCCCTCACACAGAGGTATTTATACACATAATAAAGGGTGGGATTCTCACACAAGGCACGTAGGGCACATTCATCCGGTCAGGCTCTTACAGATATCAGCTAATGAGAATGATATTGGTGTGGGTAGGAGGTCACAGTCACACTCCTCACCCTCAACCAGAGTGCCTACATGTGGGGAGTGGAGCCAGTCCTTGGGTCTTTGTAAACAGGTCTGGCTCTTGCTTCAGGGGCAGGGGATTTGGTCAAAGTCTCAGGTTAGCTGCTGAGACCCCAACAATTTTTTATGGACACAGTAAAAGATACATTAAGTTTATAGGATTGCTCTCCTGGGGACATCTCATTATAGATCTCAGACTATATGGCTCAGGCCAGATTAGTCTTTCCTAACCCTAGCAGGGTCCTAATAGAGTTGTTACTTTTGGGATCAGGACAGAATTTGTCCATGACCATGCTCTTAACTTGTAGTTAAATGTTATGGCATTTTGGCCTGGCCCATTTTGATGCCAGGGTAGCTCACAGCTTGCCTTGGGTCCCTCCAGTTCCTTGTAAGGGAACCTGCTTTTGAGGTGCTAGGAATTAATGTCAACTTAGGTTTAAGTAGAGAGAACAGATGCCCAGGAATGAATATTATTCAGAGCCAATTCACTTCCCCAGTTACAAAAGGATAGCATTTGTCTTCCTGTGTCCATACAAAAAGGACTTTGCTCTGAAGTAACTATGCAAAGGACATGAGAAGAGAAAAGCAATATTTCACTTATGAATATAAATCCAGAGTTCCTAGAAGGATCTGACCTGACCAGTTAACAGAGTCTGATTAGAGGATACAGGTGATTGGTTGGGGAAGAAGAGCATAAAGTAAGAGGCTACAGATAAAAACAGAGGAATGGGAGTGCCTTGGGAGCATTGTGATGACTATTACTCAGTAAATCTAAACTTCTCTCGGCCAGGGAGGAAGGACAAACCAATGTTATCCTACAGTACTTAGTAAGTAGTTCTTAGTACTGAATAATAAAAAATCTGTGCTGTTCTGATTTTAGTATCCACTTAGTTTTTAAATAAAAATAGTAAATTGTCATTGAGATCTATTTTATAAATACTTATTTGTTTTTTTTATGGACCATATAAGAGGGAAGAAATATCTCTGTATACATAATGTTTTTTTTTTCACAAACAACATCTATGATGTTTAAAAAGTGACAAAATTTGATTATAATTTCAAAGAAGAGCCAATATTTATCACATATGCTAACTATATTGACAAAATGAAGAGAAAATCAATATAACATTACTCTCTTAATATTCTATAATGATATGTATAAGAAATAACATTAGTTTTCTTAAATTTGTGTTCACATTTTATTAAGTTCATCTGCATAGGTGTTATCAGTTTTGATGGAAAATTCTAATAAACAGCACTATAGACTGAAAAAGAAAAGCTTAAGTATCAAAAATAAGATCAAAAATAACCATCAATCTCTTATGTTATGAATTTATATTATATTTTAATTTACCCTTGAAACATATTTTATCAAAATTTTTGAGTTGTGTAGCAGCTGCAAAGCTAACATTATTAAAATTTAAAATATGAAATTTGAATAAACTGTATTCTGTTTATGTATTCAACTCAGAAAGCATGGGTGAGCATAACACTCTAAACTGATAAAGTAATTTGTATAAATAGTGTGTTTGAGTTTATAGCATAAAATGAAGGGAAGGTTAAAACAGCTAAATTACAAAAATTTGTTGAACTAAAATTGTCAATTACCATTAAAGTTTAGAAATTTCACTTATATGATGAAAGATTTTCTGAAATAATTTAGAAGTCTTCCATAGCATACATGTACTTCTCTGAGAACAATATTTTAGTTCATTGCCTACAAATTTTTAAGTATGTATAATCATTTATATGAATTCATATAAGTGACTGGAGTGATAGTACACTCCATTCTGGAGTGATAGCACAGCGGTTGGGCTTTGGCTAACCCGTGTTCGATTCCTCCACCCCCCTCTCGGAGAGCCCAGCAAGCTACCGAGAGTATGGAGCCCGCACGGCAGAGCCTGGCAAGCTACCCATGGCGTATTGGATATGCCAAAAGCAGTAACAATAAGTCTCACAATCAGAGACATTACTGGTGCCCGCTCGAGCAAATCGATGAGCAACGGGATGACAGTGAATCAATATATAATAAAAATTCATATATAGTGAAATATATTGTATTTATGTAATATATATATTAATCCACTTACTCATGGATTAATTTTTCTTTATTGTCTAATTTAGAAGTTATAATCTAACTAACATTAGCAGACACCAGTAGAGAAGTAAAAACAAAACCTGAAGCAAGGTCTATATAATTCAACAACAGTTTTAAAAGCACCAAGTTATTAGATTTACATGGAAATATGAAGTAGATAGTGTCTAGGTTTAGGAAACCCGTTAATTCCCACACAATTAGCGCTGTATTTTTTTTTTTATTTTTTTGCTTTTTGGGTCACACCCAGCAATGCTCAGGGGTTATTCCTGGCTTTGCACTCAGGAATTACTCCAGGCAATGCTTGAGAAACCATATGGGATGCCAGGGATCGAACCCGTGTTGGCCGCGTGCAAGGCAAACGTCCTACCCGCTGTGCTATCGCTCCAGCCCCCTGTATTTAATTTTTAAAACAGAGAAAACCAGCACTTACAGAGGCCGTGGGTCTTTTCCCTGTAGTTATTAGTATCTATAGTTTTCTAGATCACTACCATGTCAAACACACACTCTTCATTTCCTATATTCTTCTTTCTCTAGAAATTCCAAGATAACTGATGAATTTTCCATGATAATAAACTTGTCCCTCCCACCTGTACTACAGGAGAGAGAAGATATCAGGGCTTGTGCTTGTAGTCAATCAAATACCTTCCCAGGACTTTCCTCCAGAACTAAATGAAAAAAGAGGTGCTAAATGAAGAAATAGATTGCTTGTTTCTATAAGAATTTCTAGGCTGTGAAAAAGTACATGTGGAATGTTAATAGTCATCTTATCACCAAGTATAAAAAACATGTTTGATTTCCTTGTGATAGTAAGAAATTATACTAAGAGAATATATCTGACATATAATTGGAATGGATTTTGAAAGACCGTTTTGCCTACATGTAGAATCCATAATTACAAGTTTTAGAATGTCAGTCTTCAAGCACCATTTGCTCAGCTTCTGTTTGGGCTTTTCACTATAACACCTTAACATGTGAAATCACTGAGATCGTCCATATTATGTATCTTCTGGGAATAAAAAGAGAAGAAAAGCAACACCTAGCCCAGTCAGATATGCCTTGAGAGCATTAGTTATAAAGGTATCCCTTTTGTTTTGGAATACTCACTGTTGTTTACTCAAACATAGCCCTTATACACACAAAGAAGGGAAAAGTGTCCATTTCAAAAGAAAGGACAGCTATATAGAAAAAGTTTAGTGACAGCAAAACTGGTGACAATGGTTTTGCAGCTTCTGAAAATGAATTCTCAATCCCAGTCAGTGCCACAGAAAATTAGTTTCTACCAACCATTTTCTTTTTCTTTCTTTCTTTTTTTTTCTTTTTTGTGTTTTGGAGTCACACCCGGCAGTGCACAAGGGTTACTTCTGGCTCTGCACTCAGGAATTACCTCTGGCGGTGCTCAGGGGACCATATGGGATGCTGGGAATCAAACCCTAGTCAGCCACGTGCAAGGCAAACACCCTACCTGCTGTGCTATTGCTCCAGCGCCCACCAACCATTTTCAAATATCATTGTATATACAATTCTATTTTCTTTCTAGAATTATCTCAATTTTATGCTACCTTTATTTTAATGGAACTTTCTTTTTTTTTTCAGCAACCATCTCTACTACCAGTCTTCTTCAGTAAAGCTTATTGTCTTACCCTGTGTGTTTGCAGTGTTTTTTAGCATATCTGACCTATTACTTAATTTTGTTTAATTATCTGATTTTATGTTGATCTCTCCTGTAAAGTACCATGGCTTATTCATGAATATTTCCCTGTTTCCCTATCTCTATGTACAGAATTATACATAGTTGAATTCAACTCATAGTAGTTGAATTATTAAATATCATTTAGACCATGGTTCACATAAGACTTTGCTGAGAGTTGACTCTTTGCTCTGTGTTCAGGAATCATTCTTGGTATAGCTCAGGGAACAAAATGTGATGTCAGGGATCAAAACACAGTTCTCTGCATGCAATACAAGAATATAAGAGCCTTACCAGCTCTATTACCTCTCCATCCCCAAATTAATAAATTTGATAATTCAAACGTATATTCTTAAAATGTGAAATACTAAATAAGTGAACATGCCATATAAATAAAGAAATGTCTACAGGGAATTCATCTTAAAATAAAATGTGTAATTTAAACCTACCAACTACAGAAATTGATTCTTTAAATTTTTAGTCTCCAAGCACATTAGTAAGTTTTTTTTTCTCTTCAGAGATTCCATGTAGTCTGGAAGGAGCTCTACAAATGACAAACACTGAATATTATACAATAAGAATGTAGAACTTGTTTTTTTAAAAGTATAAGTATACAGTGGACAAACCAATGAAACATTTTTAAAAACAGCAGTATTATCAAAGTCTGACTTTAAAGCTGCATCATTATTATTTTTTAATTCTGCTTCCTGGGATCAGTGAGCTTTTTTTTTTTTTAATAAAGGCCACAATCAGCAGTGCACTGGAGACCGGGGTCAGTCCCTGTGATGCAGAACTAGCAGTTCAGTTCAACACTCAGGACCAACTGGGCTACACCCAACAGTGCTCCTGGGACTGTGTAATTTGACCACTCAAACTTAAACCCTAGGATAGCATGTTCTCTGCTACATAAACTATCTCCTTGGCTTTGCAATAAGTTTTTTACTTCTGAGTGTAACTATCCTGGTTACCTATTCATACCAAAATGTGTCACATGCCAAACATCATCTGTCTTTTGTTCCGATGGAATAATAAGTTTATTCAATCAGGGCCATAGCTTATCTATCAGACAACCAATGAGCAGTATGTGAAATGCACAATTTTGATTTTTCTGATTTCAATTAGAGCTAGAAAATCAGAGAAAATTAATTGATGCTAAACCTTGATTTATTGTATTTTAAAAGTAAAATACCAATAAATTCTAAATATTATGCGCAAATTAATAAAAATTTACTTGTTAGATGCCAAAAAAATGAATATGTAGAACCTTACAATTTAAGAATTAATTTACAGTGATTTTTAAGAGTCATCACGCTTATTAGAAGTGCTATAGACACAAGATAAACATCATCTATGATAATCAACTTTAAAAATCTTATGCACCAAAACATTCAATGCTCCAGTGTTCTATAATGATCATCTGTACCACAGTCAGTAATGAATATCTATAACCTTTTGTTATAATCCCACAGCACTGAGAATCTTTGCATCAGGTATCCTTGGTGACAGTGTGACAATGAAACAAACAGTAAGAATTGTATTTTAGTTTCAGAAAGCAGGAAACAGAACAGATGAAATGATTAAAGCATTTGAATGCATTGGCTAGCATAACTTGACATTCATTTGAAAGGTAGTAGATTGCAGTTCTGAGAAACCTATTGCTATGTTAATCTCTCTGGGAAAGTGTTGTTCTGTGTGTAATATCTTTAGAGTTTTGAATTTCTTATTTCAAACAAAGAGTAACAAAAGAAATGCTTTATATCAGGATTTGCCATTGTTTGAATGAATTCAAACTACTGTGCAATTTCTGAAATTACTGAAGTAAAAGACCAGAGCACTTATATGAGGAAAACAATGCTCTGAACTTATATCCTAGTGATTCTGAGAGAATAAAATGAAAAATCAAAGATTTGTTCATAAGAGTCACTGAAATTTCAATTTTAATCAATTTACTATAAAGAAGAAAAATAGTTTGGAAACAGTGAGAATTCCTGCCCCCCACTCTATACATGCATAAACAATTAAATTAAATAAAAATTTATGAATCATATTCAGATAAGCAAACTGAAAATTACCATAAATTAAGTTAAACTGTCCCTAACATTTTATGATTTCTCATTAGATTTTCTTTCTGGAGAGGAAACCTAACCACACAATTGATAATGAAAAATTTATTAATATCTTAAACGTTCTGTTGTTGGAAGCCATAGATGCGAAAATACATGACTCACTGGATAAAACCTACACATTTAAGAGGAAAATATCATGTCCAATGAAGCAAGTATGATCAACATAATTCTGCAAGAGGAAACCCCTGGTGTTAAAATAGCATCTTTTGTTTCAGAACTCTCTTCACTACTTTGAACCCTAACATTTCACATCTCCACAGGCACCATTTATTAAAAAGTATTGGTATTCTAGGCATTTAAAAAAATTGCTTCTCATAAACATTGATATATGCTAAAATATCTCCCACTTTGTAAGAAAAGTACTTTCCTGACCCATTATTTTTACTCCAGATACAATTCTAAAATTTTTCTCCCTTTATGACACTTTTCCCCAAAAGATTTTTCTGTAAGAATAGACTTTGTCCATTCTAAAAGATATAACTAATTCTGGGATAAAAGTTAGAAAGCTTTTAAGGATGACATCTTGAAGAATGAGCATAAGATGTGTAGCCAAAATAGGGAAGGATTAAATATGTAGTATTCCCACAAACCAAATTATATAATTTTAACAAAACAGCCTTTTCAGCTGTATCAACATTGTGTACTTCTTTGATATAATATGAAGATATATTTGTGAGTTTGTGTGTCAAATGGTAAGGGGTTTTAATATTAGAACCAGGTTGACTGATGATTGGAACTGTAGATTAGGTAGTTGTGAATGACCTTTAAAGTCACCTTTAAGTAGATATTAATAGTGGTGCAAAACATGATCCGAGACACATTTTAGGATAACTATTTTTCAGTGGATTGTCCTAAGGGCACAAAAATAATATAATCTTGGTTCAAATTCAACTAAGTTGCTCTCTACATGTCCATGATCAATTTACTTAATGACTCCATTCCTTAATTATTTTCTGTGTAATAGAAATATTAGTAGTACTTACTATGAAAATTAAAACATCTCATATATCAAGTCCCCGACACATACTTTTGACAATAGTTAAAAACGGGAAAATTATTTGTTGTGAACTGTTATCCTTTTTCTCTTTACTCCAAGTAATTACTAAAGAAGGTAGGTTGTATATAATTAACTTGTGCATAAACCAAAAAGACTTGCAACACTATGAAGACGAAGGAAACAGAAATGATTCTTTTTTCTTCATTTTATACATGGATTGGAGGCAACAGCTGGCTATGCTTATGATGTTAGAACTGGCTCCAGGCTCAGGAATAACTCCTTATGGTGCCACAGGTAACATATGGAGTGCTTGAATCTGACTCAGGCCATGCAAGGCAATGGCCCTGCACACTGTACTATTTCTAGAAACCCAATTATTTAAAATATATATATGTATATATATATCCAACACCTATCTTTGGTTTATTTTTAAAAAACATTAAAAAAACTACCAAATGTAGACAGTGTATTTGGAGTGGTCTAACAACAGAGAGGTATATGGGGTACATTAAATTCCCTTTGAGAGGTGAGACAGGAAAGTATCATTGCTGACTAATGCATGCTCTCTCCAGGGCAACTGCAGTGAACATCTGAGAAGCTTAGGAGATGCATTCATCCTCCAAAATGACTGAACTGAGTTGTAATGAGAAAACTCTGAACTGCTTTCAGGGAGAAAAAAGGTGTACCTTTTAAGAAGTAATCTTCTGAAGTCATCGGTGGTGGGGAATGGACACTGGTGGAGGAATGGGTGTTGGAATAGTGTGTGACTGAAACCTGGTCTAGATCAGCTTTGTAACTGTATCTCATGGCAGCTCAACTTAAAAAATAAGATAAACATTTAAAAAAGTTATCTTCTCAAGTTATTCTCAACGGATAGCTCATATTTTTTCATGATTAATATGAGGTATATCCAGAAGAGTAAGAACAGAGAGTCTTCAAAAAAATTATGTTAAAAATCATAAAGACTGGCCGCTCTCCACCCAGATGTAATCCGGCTGGCCACACACATGCGACCCCTCCATTGCTGAATGCCTGTGATCCTAGAGGCCATCTAACTACCTTCAGCACCAGCAGCTTCTTGCAGAAATGCCTCCAGACTGTGAGCTAAGCCATGGCGCCATGCCACCCCAGGAGGGGAAAGGTTTTTCTCTCTCGGCTTTTCCTTTCCCCGGCAGGGTGACATGCCGACCGCCATCTTATAAGCCCACTAAACAGAGGTTCAAGCTTGCAATGATACAATTTTTGGCACAAATTTCCTTGGACTTAGCTACTAAAATACAGAAATCCAAAACCGCGCGACCTCATATCTCTCTATTCTCAGCAAGAGAAAACAAATTATCAAATGCTGCCTTTTCAGCAGGTTCGATTTTTGGCGGGGGGGAAATTCCAAATAATAGTAGTGAGTCTTTTGTTGAAATATTGAATGTAATCAAAGTAAAGATAAAGTAAAGTGAAAATTATCAGCTACACAGGCAGGGGTTGGGGGTGGAGTGTGAGGTATAATGGGGTTCTTGGTGGTGGAACATGGGCACTGGTAAAGGGATGGGTGTTTGAGGATTGTATCACTGAGACTTAAGCCTGAAATCTTTGTAACATTTCACATGCTGATTCAATATTTTTTTAAAAAAATCATAAAGACTATCCCTGTACATTGGATGATGATAGTAAAACCAATTACTACATAGCACCCTAGAAAATGGAAGAAAGGAAGGATCAGAGACAGTGCAGCTGTAAAGCATACTGGTTCCATCCTCAGCACCTCATATGATCTTCGTAGCAGTGCCAGCCATGATCCCTCAGCACAGTCAGGAGTAAGCCCTGAACATCAACAGGTATGACCCAAATAAATAAATAATAGAAGAGAAAACCTGATATTTTCTATGTGATAAAATTGAAAATAACCGTAGTTTTAACTACTAAAGATTTAATTACCAAAGCTTCAACATTAATGTCTTTATAATGCCTATTAAAATTTAACAATGGTTAAAAATTCCTGAGAAATTCAAAGTAGTATACCTCATCAATATATTAAATTGTGTTCATTCATATCATAAAAGATTACTTAGTCAATTATTAAAAATGTGTAGCTAACTAATTGAATGATTAATCTCTCCTCAACAAGGAGCAATTAAATATAACTTTGTTCTTTTACTTTATTCATTTTCTTGTGCTCCATTGAGCTTCCTAAATGCACCTCTGACAGATGATGAGACAATTTCATCGCTCTTAGATATCAGTGAAAGTCTTATTTTAGATATCAACAATTCCATTAAATCCTAACATAAAGCTTCCATATTATCCAATTCAGAGTGTCTCTTCTTCCCCAGTTCAATCTTCACTCAGTGAAAAATATGCAACTCCTAAAAAATAAGTTTTATGAAATAATACTAGGTTCAAATGCACACAAACAAGAGATAGCTCATTTTTTAATGCAAAGAAGTCCAGATCTTTGATAAGTTGATAGTATGTAGTCAACAGATATTGATGCTTCTTTTCTAACCTGTTATTTTTTATATTTAGTGTTTTGAAATACTGAGTAAATATTTATTTTCCTTGGGTAAATGCTTTGGTTGAATATGCAGGTCATATGGCACAGATACCAATTCGTTATTAAGAAACTGCCAAACTCTTTTCCATGTGACACTTCTATGTTTGAGTTTCAGTTTCTCCACGTTGTCCCCAACTATTGGTATGATCAGTATTTTTATTAGTGGTCATTCTAAACTTAAATGAAAATATAATTTTAATGTGGTTTTAATTTGCGTTTACCTAATGGTTCATGATGATGAGAAAATTATGAACACTGAATTTCTATCTCTATTAGCCACATATACAACTTATACCTGCTTCTCTAGCATGCTTGTCTAATTAGTTAGAGGATAGAAAACAGAATTTATGGTCATTCTAATGGAAAGAAGTATAAAGTAAGCCTGACTGGATGAAAGTAGGCTTCGACAGTACTCTGCTTTGTTGTGTAGGTTCTAGCAGTAAACACTGTTTCTTGCATTTTGCAAGGAAATGCGGAAATGCTCACATTGCTTGGCTCAAAACCCTTCCTCCAATTTCAACAGTCAGGCAAGTCTTTCCCCTATTTCAGCTCTTTACCACAGACTATTCTGCCCCCCTCTTCATGGTAAGGACCTTGATTATATTACATTAATGACAACACATATTTTAACTCCATATGTGACTAGTAACTTTAGTGACATCTGGTCTCAGAATTCTCCTTTGTCATTTAAGAGAGAATTTTGTAAATTTTGAGAATTGATCATTTACATCTTTGTGATGATTATCTGCCTAACGGGCAGAGAGTCTCTGGCCCACATGCCTGGCTGTCTTCCCTGGGGCTCCTCGGAGAGAATGTGCTCCAGCTTCCCTCCCTGCCCCAAGCAGGGCTCCCAGCAGCCGAAGACTACTGGAACTTAGTCGAGTCATGCTCAAGGCCCTCTCCACACGTTCAGATAGGCCTCAGGCATGAAGGTACCGGCAGAGGAAACCAGGTGTGTGTAATTCCATCAACAGCCAACATCCAGAGACTTAAAAGCAAGCTCCCAGAAGCGGGTGGCCACGAAATATCTTAAAACCTACTTTTTCCCTCTGGGAGAAACTTGCAAGCGACTGAGAACTTCTTGCCCACATGGGACAGCCTCGCAAGCTTCCCATGGTGTATCTATATGCCAAAGCCAGTAACCAGCTGAATCTCATTCCCCTGACCCTGAAGGAGCCTCTAATGCAGAATCATTTGAATGGCGGAGAAGAGAGAGGCTTCTAAGATCTCCGGGATAGAACAAATGTAGAGGTTACTGAGACCGCTCGAGCCACTCTACGATCAATGCGATTTCGTGATTGTGATCATAATCTGCCTAACAGATCACATTATCATCAGGGTGAAGTGTTAGTTTAAATATAGATCACTTTGGAAGCTGAGAGACAGAACAGAGGTTAGGGCACCATGTCCAGCATATATCTGACTTGGGTCCTATCTCCTATCAACATGGTTCTCTGAGCACTGCTGTGGCAAACCTGGAGGTCCCCAAGTACAGCTAGTTGTGCCATTTGAGGTAATCCAAGAACTTATAATTCCTAGCACCATAGAGTGTGAGCAACATGGCATCCACCTGCCCTCACTCGGGTTTCCAGGGCCTTCTAAGCATCGTTTGAAACATGTCTCTTGAAAAATAATTTTATAAATATATACATAGAGATATGTGCAGGACCCAGAGCTGAGATCTCCAAGCCTGCTCGGATTGGGACTGGGCTTCTCCACCCAGACCCCCCATTTTCCAGTAGCTTTGCAGCCACACCCATAAACTGTCCCCGGTGCCCTGAAATTCCACCAACGGCCAACATCCAGGCAATAAGAACAAGCTCCCAGAGCGCGCAGCCACAAAGCAGCCATGTGACATCTAATAGCCTTGCTCTCCTTCTTAGAGAACCTGATAAGATTTCAAGAGTTTATTGCCCGCACGGCAGAGCCTGGCAAGCTACCTATGGCATATTAGATATGCCAAAGCAGTAACAAGTCTAACTATGGAGACATTACTGGTGCCTTGCAAGCTCCCCATGGTGTAATCATATCCAAAATACAGTAAAAGATGTATACATACCTCTCAGAGAGCCCAACAAGCTACCAAAAGTATCCTGCCCGCACGGCAGAGCCTGGCAAGCTACCTGTGGCTTATTAGATATGCCAAATCAGTAATGATAGGTCTCATTCCCCTGACTCTGAAAGAGCCTCCAATCGTTGGGAAAGACGAGTAAGAAGAAGCTGCTAAAATCTCAGGGCTGAGTGTAATAGAGATGTTACTGATGCCTGCTCCAGTAAATCGATGAACAACGGGATGACAGTGATACAGTGATATATAGAGATGTATATTTTTATATTTTATTTTACACTAAATTATTATCATATGAGGATATTTTTGTATACTCTGGATATGTCCCTTAACATTTATATGATAAATAAACTGCTGTGCATTATTGTGTAAATGTAAACTTGCAAAACTCATGCCTTTCAATATTTTATAAATGTCTTTAAAAGAGCAGAAGCACAGTGGTTGCCTTGCACCTGACCTGGGTTAGATTCCTCCATCTCTCTCAGAGAGCCTGGCAACCTACCGAGAGTATCCCACCCGCACGGCAGAGCCTGACAAGCTACCTGTGGCATATTTGATATGCCAAAAACAGTAACAACAAGTCTAACAATGGAGACATTAGTGGTGCCTCTTGAGCAAATTGATGGACAATGGGACAATAGTGCTACAGTGCAGTAACTAAATGTACCCATTTGCTCTTTAATTGATCATGATATTGGTGATATATAAGAAGTCAAGCAATCAAGATATTTCTGGAAATTTTTCTCCAAGATTTATATATTTAGGATTCATATTTCATTCCATAACTCATCTAATTTATGTGCATGGTGATAGCTATGATTTGAAGTTCATGATTTTACATACAAATATAGCATTATATTGGCCTAAATTATTGAGGGGAGCATCATCTATCCACTAAAGTCCCTTTGCTTCTTTTTCAAAATTTAAAGCATTTTTTTATGTCTATTCTGTCTGATCTATTTGTCTTTCCTTAGGCAAATAACACAGTTGTGATTTCTATAGTTTTAAGTAAATTGAAATAAAGTATTGTAAACTTTATATTTCTTTTTCTCTGGATCAAAATTTGTATAGCATAGACTGTGTACTAACATAATAATTTTAATAATGTCATTTTAATTTCTATAGAAAAGACTGACAAATTGTATTGGGGTTACATAAAATTTATACAATATTTTTTTGTTTCTTTGGGAGCCATAACTAATTGTGCTCAGGGAGTACTCTGATTCTGCACTCAGGTATCACTCCTGGTAGGCTCAGGGCATTATATGACATGGGGATTGTACCCATGTGGGATGCATGCAAAGCAAGTGCCCTACCCACTATATTATCTCTGCAACCACAATATCTACAATACTTTATGGGGAGAATGTAAACAGATCTTACATTTCAATAGCTTTGGTCTTTTTTAAAAAGCAAATCACTCTTTAGTCTGCTTTGACTTCTCTCAGCAGTGCTTTAAATTGTTCAGCATAAAGATTTAATATACCTTTCAAGAGATTTATCTTCAAGAATGTTTGTTTATGTTAAGATGATATAGCATTTATTTAAAATTATAATTTGTTCATTGTTACCATAAATAAATAATTTTTACACAAGTTTTTGATGGACTGCTTAATTTTTGTCTTTCCTCTCTTTCATTTTAGATAGCTGTGTCTACAAATTCACTAATCTTTCCTTCTGCAGTATGAATTATATTAATCCTTCTCAGGGTACTTTTTATCATAGGTATCGTCATTTTATCTCTGGAAATTCAATTTTCTTCTTGTTTAATATCTTCCATGTCTCTCTATAATCTTTTCCCATATTCTTGAATATCAGGAATAATTATTTTCATACCATATATTAGATCTATCATCTCATGCAATTTCTACAGTTTCTATTGATTGACTTTGCTATCTTGCAGGTCGTATTTCCTAGTTCCTTCCATATCTTACTATTTTACTGGATTTAAGACATTATTCATTTTTATCTTGTGATATTTTTTATTTATAAAGTTTTATTCATATAAAATTTATACATGTGTACATTTTGTGTATTTCTGCTTAGTTGCAGTTAATTTGCTTGAAACAATCTGAAATCTTCATGCTTTTAGTTTATAAACTTTATTACATAGTGATACATCAGAAAATTTAGTTTAGGGCTAATAGTACACCACTACAAAGTTAATATATTTAGAATACCGTACTCCACCGCTCATGGAATTCCACTAGGTTTATGGTCTAATAAAAAAGTAGTGAGGGGTCTAATGTGCTTTAACTCTTTCACATGAGTTTGACCCTGATTATTGTTTAAATGCATGACACTTATTTTATCAACTCATAAACAAATTGCTCTTCATTGATCTAAGTTCTCCCGAGTACATGAAAAGCATCTGTACTTGATGACTCAAAGGTGTTATGAAATAAAAAAAGTTTGTGTCATAACATAAAAATTTAAAACCAATTAATTTAAATTTTTTAAGTTTTTTCTATAATAATTTCTCAATTTGGGGTGCATGATATTTTTACAAAATTTGAAATACTTAATAAACTACATTTTAAGTTATAACTACTTATAAGGACAAATATTGAGTGAAGAATCCTGGCTGGTGGGCACTGCAAGCTGGAGAATGCTCCGGACCCCTGACCAGGCCAACAACATCGGGGCACCCCAGATGGAGAAGGTGCAGAGTCTCCACCTTCTTCAGATGGAATCCCAGCGACACTGAGCTTCTACTAACACGGCTCCAGTATGTGGGACTCGCACTATTTCTCCAAACCTTTCCCGATATACAAAAATCCTCTCAGGATGGCTTCTCCACCCCTGAGTGGCCATGATCCCAGAGGCACAAAAACCAATCTCGGAATACAGCGGCTGCTGGCAGAAATGCCTCTGGAGTTAATTACTAAAATATCAGAATTCCAAAACCATGCAGCCACTTTCGTGGCCATGCAACATCATATGTTCTTCATTATCAGCAATAGAAAACAAATGATCTAATGATGCCTTTTCAGCAGATCTGATTGTTGGGGGGAAAATTCCAAATAATAATAGTGGGTTTTCTGTCGAAAATTGAATGTCGTCAAAGTAAAGAGAGAGTGAAGTGAAAATCATCTGCCACACAGTCAGGGTGGGGAGTAGGAGGAGGTATACAGGGTTTTCAGTGGTGGAACATGTGCACTGGTGAAGGGACGGATGTTCGATCGTTGTATGACTGAGACTTAATCCTGAAAGTTTGGAACTGTTCTCACGATGATTCAATAAAAAAATAAAATAAAATTTAAAAAAATAACAAATATTACTTTGCCAACAATGTTCTTCAAGAATATCAAATAGGACATGTCTACATAATATCTCATGTTTAGATCAAAGCAAATATTTTTGAATTCTTGCCAAGAGATCTTCTATGACTTTTTATTCATATTTGTGCATCATGCCTCAGTTCAATGTATTTCAATATTCTCTCCAATTCTTATTTATGTAACTATGAAGACATTTTATATTGTTCTCTCTTTATATGTAAGCAATAAACACAGAATGGCTGAAAGTTAGCTTAAAAGGTACTATAAAATGAAGAATATTAATATGACAAACATTAGAAGAATTTCTCTGAAAATTGATTTTTATTTTTATATAACCTTGAATTTTTCACAGTTGACATATTTGTAAACACTTTAAAGATATCTTAGATTGGAATAAAATGCAAAATTTTTATTAAAATTAGTGGAGGTATTTAAAATTTACTTTACTACACTTAGAAATAAATTAAAAGTGTGAGAGATGAATGAGTAAGTATAAATATCTGGTCATATGTAGTACTTTGTGCATATATGTGCCAGTATACATTCTGTATATGATATGCAAACATGCTGAAATGCCATGAACCCTTTATGATTCTTGTAATTACTTCCAAGCAAGAAAGAATGTTAGACAACAGAAAAATTTTTCTCTCAACTCTCAAATATCAAAATAATAATTAATTGTCTACTTGAGAAGAAGTATTACTAATATTATTATTCTTATGATTAGAAATCAATCAAGTATAATTAAAATAAATCTTATACAATCAGACAAATGAACTGTTTAGAACAGATTGTCAAAATATAATTACAATAATGAAAACCTAAAATCATGGAGATATTATGACACAATCAGAAACTATTTAAAGAAGATGTAGGACAAGTAATCAAATAATGATGTGATAATCCTCTGCTGAGAACTAAAGTAAGGAATATTGAAGTCACTACAATTAAGATTTATCCCCAAATAATACAATGTACGAGTGGATTTCCAGAATAAGGGGTGAAGGGTTCGTGAGAGTAAATCCATGACAGATAAACAAATCACATGAGATGATGTAAGTTTAGAAGTATGCATTATAGTGTTTTCTTTTAGTTATATAAAATTAATTTCATTTTAAATTCTAGAATATGATCATTTTCAGGTTATAACTTCAGATAAACATATATCAGTATGGTAATGAAATATATCGATCCTAGATGAAATAGTATAGACAGCACTTGCAGAAATCAATAGCTCATTGCCATCTTAAAATAGTACATTAATTCAAGTCTTTCTAATATTTATCAATAAGTGAATCTGTTTAGAAGTTTGAATATTGTTTCAGTCTGTTTTCAAAAGATTAATTCATTCTCAATTGGACTATGTTATATGAAATTTCATATAATGATATATACCTCATATATAGCAAAAGTGCAGTACTGGAAAAGTTAAGTGAAGAAAGATTATCAATATCAGATAGTTTGCAAGTTCCAAGGTAAACTGGTGAGTTACATTTGCTTTATTATCCTCCTGTGCCCTTTTATCATTCCTTTCTTGTCTCCATATTTCTCTTCTCCATGTACTTGCTGCTACCAAAGAATTCAAAATCTTTGAGGTAGAATCTAATAATCCAAAAATATCTTTCTCCAATTTACTAAACAAATTTTGAATCCCATTATGTTAATTTCATTACCTATCTTGATAGATAACAATTGATTAACTGACATTAAAATAAGCATGATTAATAAATCAAATACCATAATAGAAGCATTTCAAGAGAGGAAATTATTCATACAAATATTGTGCATACCATCAGTGTATTGTCTCTTGTGATTAAGCAACCTACAAGATAAACATTGTAACCATATATGCTGAAAGGACACCTAGACTAAAAATCCATACTTGGATACTTTCTCACTTTTTTACCCCAAAACCTACATATTTTACTTCCAGGTATAAGGTACACACCTGCAAATTAAAGCAGCTAACTTTTATCATGTGCCATCATCCATTCCATCCATTGTTAAACACTCACGCCACAATCCAAAGGAGCAAATGCTATAATTACTTTTCAAAGAAAGAAGCTGCTGTTTGTCTATTTTACCCGTCTGTACAGTTTAAAAGTGGAAAATGTATGCCATTTATGGTTTTCTTTAAAAATACTTTGATGGATTTTCATCAAAATACCTTTCAACAAAATACTTAAATTATGATGATTTATATTACTGTCAATAAAAAGTATTGCTGGTTTTTTTTCAGTAGTTTTGGAGCCACTCTAAGATATGCTCAGGGCTTACTCTTGGCAGGATCAAGGAACCATAAAGGATGCCTGGGACCAAACCAAGATTTTTCATATGCAAGGCAAGTATCTACCTGCTGTACTTTCACTCTTGCTCCATATTTTTAGTTTCAAGCATATAATATTCTAACACCACAAACACATACCTCCTCCAAAGCATCAAATTACCTCCACCATTGTCTCAGGATAATACCGTAAAACTCCCTCCCCATTCCCATCTCACCCACTATAGCAAGCTCAAGCTCAGTACTGTAATAGTTCACAGCTTCTGTTGTTTTGAGCAATCAGTTATTGTAAAGAATACAAAGGCGCACATGCGAGGGAGGGTGTCATGATGTGTGTGGTGTTGTTTGCGGGCTCTCGAGGCGGCTCTCTCTCTCTCACTGCTTGTGTTCAGTGCTCTCGAGTCGCTGTATATGGACCAGATCAGGATGGCTCCTCCTTGTGCTCTGCTTCTGTGTGTGCTGCTGTGCTCTCTTCTGTCTGTCTCTCTATCTCTGTCTCTGTTTCATCTTGTCTCTTCTGACCTACCTCTGTCTCTGCTTCTCTCTCTTCTCCTTGCTTCTGTCTTACCTCTGCCCTTCTCCCCTTACAGTCTTAGTTTATATAGCAATCGCATAGGGTGGTGACACAAAGGTGGGTTGAACACTAACAAATCAACAAAGAGGGGTAAGACCATTTCTTCAGGAGATTAACAAAATCTCATCTAAAGAGATTACTCCCAATTACTAGGGGATCTGCTCAAGGGTGGGATCCCATACAGGGTGTGTCACTTTCTTCGTTCTTAAATAGTTGTAGTAAATCTACTTATAATTGTAGTAAATCTACTTCTAATATAGAAGTAAATCTACTTCTAATATCCACTTAAATAGTTGTAGTAAATCTACTTCTAATATTTCTAGCAATGCCATTCTGTATGAGCACAGTAAGAGATATATCCACCTTAAAGTTTGGTTCTTCCTGAGGACATCTCACTATATATTCCAGACCACAGTCCTCAGGCCAGGTTAGTCTTCCTAACCCCAGCAGGGTCCTAGACTCATCATTGCTTTTGGATCATGAAGCATTTGTCCATGACCATGCTCTCAACTTAAAGTTGAGTATTGTGGTGCTTTGGCCTGGCCCATTTCGATGCCAGGGTAGCCCACAGCTTGCCCTGGATCCATTCCGTCCCTCATTGGGACACTGCGTTTGGGGTGCTAGGAACTAAGGGCAACTGAGTCGAGAAAGCAGAAGCCTGGGAGTAAATATTATTGGAGTCAATCAACTCCAAAGTTACAAAGCATAACATTAACTGTCTTCCTGTGTCCATACAGAAAGGACATTGCTTTAAGGTAAACTAAGTTCCCTGAGACAAGGCTGAAAAGACAAACCCAAAGTTATCCTGCAAGTTATTCCCTTAATATGTTTCCTTATATCCTACACTTGAGAGATCATTCAGTACCTGTCCCTCTCTTTCTGATTCACTTCACTTAGTGTGATTCCCTCCAAATCCATCTGCATACTGGCAAACTGAATGATTTTTTCTTTAGCCATGTAGTATTTCACTATCTATATATATACCATAATTTATTTGTCCAGTCATCTGTTCTTGGACACTTGAGCTGTTTCCAGAGTTTGGCTCCTTTGAACAGAGGAGCTAAAATTTCTTTTCTGTATACAGAAAAGCCCTCAGGAGTCAATGCTAAGACTTGCAATTACTGGGTCTCATGGAAGATCAAATCTCAGTTTTTTGAGAAGTTTCCATTAAAATAAAACAAAACACTTTGGCATGTAGTGAGTTTTGATCAGTGGGATTTAGAGGAGGAGTGGTAGAGATTAAAACACCCATTTGGAGACTGCTGAGTTGAAACATATGCTCCTTTTCCATATACAGCTTAACCAGAAATTATCTTGATGTCAAAAGCCAACTAATTCCCTTGTGGGTTTTCCAGATCACTGCTACATAGACACAGCAATGGGAAAAAATAGCACTTTACAGGAAAAAAATCTTCTAGGAGATGGTAAAAAACTCTGACCTAGGCATATTTTCAGTCAGTCCTGCAATACCCATGAAATTTCAGTCCCATCTCTAATCAACACCTGAATATCAGGTTTACCTAATCCACACAGTAGAAACTAACAGTAATACTATCCTGGAGCCTCAGTTCACAGTATTTCTGCCACTTACCATGAGTCTTAAATTTAGGAAAAGGTCTACCTATAAAGTCTACTGAGTTCAGAGTTAGTTTGCAACAGAGGATCATTATACAGTCTGAGATTTTTTAGCCTGAGCAAATCAAAGACAGTCTCATATTATTTCTTCAAATGGAATCTCCACTCCTAGCTTTCATTCATTGTCTTCTGAAATTTCTACAGTGTAGGTTATATTCTTCCTGATGCAATCCCATAAAATGTTAAGATATCAGTGCACTTATAATTCCGTTTTAAATTATCAATTTAAATGAAGGAGTGGGAGTGCTTTCTGTAACCAGTTGCACAGGCCAGACTTCCCCAATTGCTTTAGTTAATAGTTAATCTCCCACTGTGGTCTAGTCCTACTTTGCATTTTCTATTTTCCATTGGGTGAAGACTGAAGGAAAGAAATCTAGAAGATGCACTTTGGACTATTACCAAGCTATAGTCTTAAAAGAAGTACAGGGGCTGGAGCAATAGCACAGTGAGTAGGGCATTTGCCTTGCACGTGGCCAACCCAGGTTCGATTCCCAGTATCCCATATGGTCCCCTGAGTACCGCCAGGAGTTTATTTCTGAGTGCATGAGCCAGGAGTAACCCCTGTGCATCGCTGGGTGTGATCTCCTCCCTGAAAAAGAATAGAATTACATGCAGATATAGTGGTGATTCTCGAAGTTTAAAGGTGTTATACCTCATGCACTAGTGCAGAGTAGTGCAGTGGGTAGCGCACTTGCCTTGCAGAAGGCTGACCCAGATTCCATCCCCAGAACTCATAATGTGCCCCCTGCCCTACTAGGAGTAAACCCTGAGCACAGAGCCAAGCGTAAGCCCTGAGTGCTATTGGGTGTGTGCAAAAAAGCAATAAATAAATAAATAAATAAATAAATAAATAAATAAATAAATAAATAAATAAATAAAGTTTCTATCATTTGGTTCAGTGGTTCTAGAACTTGAGTAGAAGTAGGTGCTTCCACAGACATATTCCAAGTAACCACACTAAGCACTGGTAAAACAGGTACTCTGCCTGTCTAAGGTTAGATGTAGGGACAAAACTCTTAGGACGAGATCCCAGATTAAGTTCATACAAGCTCCAAGACTCCCTCAAACCTAAACTCCAGTTGCTGTAACTTGGAATTAATGAGTTAATTACTCATTTCTACTTATAACCAAGACTATAGGCACCAGAGCAGCAGGTGTTTGAGTGCTCCCACTTAGTTATGGGCTCCATAGAGCATTCCAGCAGGCACCATTCCTGTGACTGCAGTTGATGGTATCTACCTTCTATTTCAATATTTAACCACAGAGAATGTTCTGGTCTGGTCTCTTCAGAATTCTGAGCTCTTGGAGGAAAGTGTTTTCTTGTGCATATGTACGTGCTCCAAATCACATTCTCATTTCTTGAAATTGTAGGATACTGAGACCAAATAGTGATCTTATTTATAATTATTCTACTCTCTCTGATGTTTCCCAGTGCCTCTTCCTATACAGGAATTTCTCATGCAATTTGGTTCTTTTTCAGGACTATATTTAATGTTAAATGCAGGAAAGGATTCTTGCATCTCTCATAACAGCCATGTTTCAAAGATACATGAGAGAATCTTCAACAAAATTTTAGTGAACTAAAGTCAATAATATATTATAAAGATCACATACCATTACAAGTATATTTCATTCCAGTATCACAGCTAATTCAATACAGAGAAGTTAATGTAATAAACCATATCAATAAAAGAAAAAATAATGTATAATATGAATAAACTCAGTAAAGTTTCAACATAATTTTGAGATTAAACAAAAATGGTAAAATCTTGATATGTGCTACAAGTATGTATCTTATACCTGGTCATAGATATTAGAGAGTTTAATAGTCTTGATAAAAGACTGAAAGTTGTACCTTTAAGATCAAGTACAAAATGAGGTGACCACCACCATTATTGAACAAGGAATTGGAAGTCCTAAACAGAGAAATCAGATGAAATAAAGAAAATTCAATTGAAAAAATGTAAAACTGTCAATGTCTGCAGATTGCATGAAAATATATGGAGAAAATCATATATATACAACAAAGATACTCTATAAATAATGCATTAATAGAGTTGCAGATTATAAGATCTATACACAAAAGTATGCTGCATCTCTGCAAGCAAACAATGAGATAGAATAGAAAATGTCAATAAAACGATCCATTTGCAATTGATTAAAAATAATTAATTTTCTAAAAATGAACCAATGGAAAGGAATATGATAACCCTACAAAAACACTATAAGACACCATTATAAGGGATAAAACACACACAAATGAAATATGTATCCCATGATTATGGATTAAAATAATTAATATTGTCCAATGACATTCTATACAAAATAATTTACATAATCAAAGTAATTCTTATGAAAATTGCAGTAGTATTCTTTATTTGCTGAAATTCTTAAATTTAATTGCTAAATTCTTTAATTGTTGAAATATATATCAAACAAACAAAGTCCTGAAAAGCAATATTGAGAGAAGCTAAAAAGAAGTTTGGAGACTTCTTCAAACTATACAGCAAATTTAGAATAATTAAAATAGTGTAGTTCTAGGAGAAAAATAGAACATGGAACAAAAGAATAGAATTTTTAAAAAGAAATAAATGCACACATCTATGGGTATTTAGTTTATATAAAATTTTATATAAAAAGAATCAAGAGCACAAAAGTCTTTTTAATAAATGGTATTGGAAAAACTAGTCATTTAAACAACAAAGTAAACAGATTCTACACAGTATACACTCCAAAATTAATTCAAAATATATAAACATTTAAGAATTAAAACCACAAAATATATAGATAGATATGTAAGCTAAGTAATATTGGTTTAATTGATTTATTTAGGAACTTGACACCAATAGCAAGAGAAAAAAATACACAAATACAATAGGATTAGATAAAAGTTAAAAGATTCTGAACAGAGAAGGAAATTATCATTTAAACTACAAGATACAATGCTGAATGTATGAAAATATTTGGATGTCATACCTCTTAAGTGTCTTTTATGCAAGGTATATAAATAGCTTACCAAACTCACTGACAAAAACAAAGCAACAAAATAGAAACCCTGTATCACAATGGTAGAAACAACTTAATACTCACTTCTCTAAAGATGACGCATTGATGATCAATAAGAACATAATAACTAATTATGAAGGAATTGCAACTAAAAACTAAAATGTGTGAACACTTTATGCCTGCAGGAATTTTATACATATTCCAGAAATAAAACTGTATACTGGTAGGCATGTGAACTGGTACAACCAATTTGGAAAATATGAAGGTCAAGATGCTCAAAACAGATCCTGCCCGACCCTGAGCCATCCTCCAGCACCACCACCGCAGGCTTGCTGACTGTTTCAGCAAGAGGGAATAGTGATAGTGAACTGGAAGGTCCCACCTTCATACAACCACAACAACATGAAGAAACAGTGTAAATCCTCACCAGAGGGAAGGATGAGGAAAGAGTCCAGGAGCCTCAATAGGCATTACCCACAAATATGATCTCTCACAAAGAATTCAGAGATGAAATGTTGAGGATATTCAATGAACTAAAGAAACAGTGGAACAGGCATCCAATAAACTAAAGGAGGACATGAAAGAAACAGCAGAACAGACAGCCAAGAAAATACAGGAAGAAATGAAAACAGAAATAAGAAAGTTACAATCAGAAGTGACACTAATAAAGGTTTCAGCAGATGAAATAAATACCTCAGTTTGTGCCTCCAAAAATAGAATGGCTACAGCTGAAGACAGAATCAGTGATAGCTTACAGGAAACAACAAATAATGAGAAACAATAACAGGTAACAATAACAAACAAACAAACAAACAAATACCTCAAAATAGCTGTAGGGCAAATCAGAGACCTAGGGGATGAATACAAGAGGAACAACATTAGAATCATCAGAGTACCAGAAGGACAGGGAGGCAACCCCACTGAAAAAGCCACAGTTAAAGATATCATTGCTGAAAAGTTCCCAGAGCTGGAGAATGCAAGCATCCAGATCCAAGGAGCCCGAAGGGTGCCAGCTAAAAGGACCCTAATAAAAAGACTTCAAGACATATCATAGAATGATGGACATCATGGATAGAGACACAATATTGCAAGCAGCAAGGTCAAAGAAGGAAATCACATACAAAGGAGCACCCCTTAGATTCACAGCAGACCTATAAGAGGAAACCCTCCAAGCCCAAAGACAATGGTGGGGGGGGTATAGTTAAAAACCTCAAAGAAATGAATGCCTCACCAAGAATACTTTATCCAACTAACCTCTTACTCAAACTCAAAGAAATGATATAGTATTTCATGATTAAACAACAGCTCAGGAACTTCATAGATTCAAAACCAAACTTAAAAGAAGGACTAAAGGGGCTATTGTAAGACAAGAAAAACCCTACAAACACAACAAACCCCTAGAGAGAGATGGCACAAAACCCTATGAGAATAATCTCTCTCAATATCAATGGTCTAACTGCACCAATTAAGAGACACAGAGTGGCAAAATGGATTCAGAAACTGAACCCAATATTCTGCTGCCTACAAGAAACACATCTGAACAGTCAGAACAAACACAGTCTCAAAGTCAAAGGATGGAAAACAATCCTGCTAGCAAACAACTCCCTGGAAAATGCTGGGATGGCCTTACTAGTATCCAACAACATAGATTTCAGGCTGAAAAAGATTAGAAGAGACAGCAAAGGCCATTTTTTATTAATCAAGGGATATGTACAGCAGGAAGAAATCACACTCCTAAACGTATACGCACCCAGTGAGGGACCAGCTAAATATTTAAAGCAACTGCTAACAGATTTTAAAAAGGGCATTTCTAGCAACACAACAGTAGTTGGAGATTTCAACACTGCCTTTTCACCTCCGGAGAGATCAACAAGATTAAAACTCAGAAAGGAAACACTGGCTTTCAAGAAAGAAATAGGAGAGGACTAATAGATCTATACAGGACATTACAGCCATTCCCCCCCCCCCCAAAAAAATACACATTCTCTTCCAGTGCACAATATTTTCCAAAATAGAACACATACTGGGTCACAAGACCTCAATAGAATCAGGAAGATAGAAATCATATCAACTACACTTTCAGACCAAGATGCACTGAAGACAGAAGTTAATCACGTACAGACTCAGAAAACCAAATCAAACACCTGGAAATTAAACATCTCAATGTTGAACAATGAGTGGGTCTGGAAGGAAACCAAGGAAGGAATCAAAAGATACCTGGAAAGAAATGAGAATGAAGACACAAGCTGCCAGAACCTATGGGACACAGCTAAAGCCGTGTTAAAGGGAAAATTTATAACTATGCAAGCATATCTCAGGAAGAAAGAAAGGGCCCACATAAATACCTTGACCTCACAGCTCAAGACCTTAGAAAAGAACCAACAAAAGGAGCCCAAAACGGCAGAAGGAAAGAAATAATAAAATGTAGAGCAGAAATCAATGACATGGAAACCAAAAAACAATCCAAAAGATCAATGAAACCAAGAGCTAATTCTTTGAGAAAATAAACAAGACTGACAAACTACTAGAAAGACTCACAAGAAAGAGAGAGAGAGAGAGAATCCTAATAAAGCAAATCAGAAATTAAAAGGGGGACATCACAATAGAAACCAAAGAATTCAAAAGATCATGAGAGATTACTTTGAAAGTTTGTATGCCATAAAACAAGAGAACCTAGAAGAAATAGATAAATTCCTGGATTTCTATAATCTCCCAAGGCTGAACCAAAAAGATTTGGAGTACCTGAATAGATCTATTATTATCTAGGAAATTGAAACTGAAATCAAAAGTCTTCCCGAAAACAGAAGCCCAGGCCCAGATGGATTCACTAATGAATTCTTCCAAACATTTAAGGAGGATCTACTGCCAGTTCTTTTCAAGCTTTTCCAGGAAATCGAGGAAACTGAAACACTCCCAAGTAGTTTCTATGAGCATATATAATCCTAAATATCAAAAGCAAACTGCAACACCAAAAATATGAAAATGACAGGCTGATATGTAAGATGAACACTGATGTGAAGATCCTCAGCAAAATATTAGCAAATAGAATCCAACAACTCATCAAAAAGATCATACACCACGACCAGGTGGGATTTATCCTGGGATGCAAGAATGGTTTAACATTCAGAAGTCAATCAACATAATCCATTATATCAATAGAAGAAAGAAAAAACTATATGATCATATCAATAGGTGCAGAGAAAACATTTTACAAAATCCAGCACCAACTTGTGATGAAAACTTTCACCAAAATGGGTATAGAAGGGATTTTCCTCAACATAGTTAAGGCCATCTACCATAAGACTATGGCAAGCATTACCCTCAATGGGGAAAATCTAAGGTCTTTCCTCTAAGATCAGGGACAAGACAAGGATACCCACTCTCACCACTTCTGTTCAATATAGTACTAGCAGTACTTGCAATAGTGGTTAGGCAAGAACAAGATATTAAGGACATCCAGATAGGCAAGGAAGAAATCAAGCTCCCACTATTCACAGATGATATGATACTATGTTTAGAGAACCCCATAGCCTCTATCAAGAAACTCCTAGAAAAAATAGAATTGTATAATAAAGTCACAGTCTATAAAATCAATACACAAAAGTCCATGGCTTTCCTATACGCAAATAATGAGAGAAAATAAAGTGGCATGAGGAAAGCAACCCCGTTCACAATCATGCCTCAGAAAATTAAGTACCTCGGTATTAGCTTAACTAAGCAAGTGAAAAAACGGTACAAAGAAAACTACAAAATATTACTTCACGAAATAAAAGAGGACACTAAGAAATAGAAACATATCCCCTGTTCATGGATTGGCAATCACTATATGGATTCCTGTAAAAAATACAAAAGCACACATGCGAAAAGGGTGATGTGTGTTGTGTGTTATTCGAAGGCTCCTGGGACTGCTCTCTATCGCTTGCCATCACATTTGGTGCTCTCGAGCCACAGTGTATGAGATGGATCGGATGACCCTTCCTTTGTGCTCAGCTTCTGTGTGTGCAGCTATGCTCTCTTCTGTCTTCCAGTCTCTCTCTCTGTAGTCTCTCCTTTGACTCTGACTCTGACTCTGATTCTCACTCGCTTTGTGCTCTTTCTTTCCCCTGTTTCTGGCTCCAATGACTCCCTGATTCTCTTTTACTTTGTGCTCTGCTCCTGTGTCTTCTCCCCCTACTTCCCGTAGTCTTAGTTTATATAGCAATCACATAGGGTGGTGACACAAAAGTGGGTTGAACACTAACAAATCAACAAAGAGGGGTAAGACCATTTCTTCAGGAGATTAACAAAATCTCATCTAAAGAGATTACTCCCAATTACTAGGAGATCTGCTCAAGGGTGGGATCCCATACAGGGAATGTCGCTTTCTTCTTTCTTCAGCTAGTGATCCACTTAAATAGTTGTAGTAAATCTACTTCTAATATTTCTAGCAATGCCATTCTGTATGAGCACAGTAAGAGATATGTCAACCTTAAAGTTTGGTTCTTCCTGAGGACATCTCACTATATATTCCAGACCACCGTCCTCAGGCCAGGTTAGTCTTCCTAACCCCAGCAGGGTCCTAGACTCATCATTGCTTTTGGATCATGAAGCATTTGTCCATGACCATGCTCTCAACTTATAGTTGAGTATTGTGGTGCTTTGGCCTGGCCCATTTCGATGCCAGGGTAGCCCACAGCTTGCCCTGGATCCATTCTGTCCCTCACTGGTACACTGCGTTTGGGGTGCTAGGAACTAAGGGCAACTGAGTTGAGAAAGCAGATGCCCGGGAATAAATATTATTGAAGTCAATCAACTCCCAAGTTACAAAGCATAATATTAACTGTCTTCCTGTGTTCACACAGAAAAGACATTGCTTTAAGGTAAACTAAGTTCCCTGTGGCAAGGCTAAGGAGATAAACCCAATGTTATCCTACAGATACCCATACCTTTCTTCAAGGAAATGGATCAAACAGTCCTGAAATTCATATGGAGAAACAAATCCTCATGAATAGCTAAAGCAATTTTGGGGGAAAAGAAGATGGGAGGCATTTTATCCAACTTCAAAGTCTACTACAAAGAGGTAATAATTAAAACATCATGGTACTGAAACAAAAGCAGAGCAGTAGACCAATGGAATGGGGTTGAATATCCTTATACACACCCTAAAAATATGATCATCTAATCTTTGATAAGGGAGCAAGAAATGTGAAGTGGAGCAAGGAAATCCTCTTTAACAAATGGTGCTAGCAAAGCTGGACAGATACGTGCAAAAGAATGAGCTCAGACCTCTACTTACACCATGTACAAAAGTCAGGTCAAAATGGATTAAAGACCTCAACATCAGACTGGAATCTATTGAAGACAAGACATTAAGGACAAGGTCAGCAAAACCCTCCACAACATTGAAGCTAAAGCTATCTACAAAGCTGACTCACCACTGACCAGGCAAGTGGAAACAGAGATAAACAAATGGGACTATCTTAAACTAAGACGCTTATGAGCCTCAAAAGAAACAGTGACCAGAATACAAAGACAATCTACAGGATGGGAAAAGATATTCACCCAATACCCATCTGATAAAGGGTTGAGATCAACAATATTAAAGGTACTGGTTGAACTCTACAATAAGAAAACATACAACGCCATCAGAAAAAGGGACGATGAAATGAGCACAAACTTTCTCAAAGAAGAAATCTGAATGCCCAAAAGGTGTATGAGAAAATGCTCTTCATCACTAATCATCAGGGTGATGCAGATGAAAACAATGAGATACTATCTCACACCTCTGAGATTGGCCCACATCCAAAAGAACATAAGCAACCGGTGTTGCATGGATGAGGGGAGAAAGGATTCTCCTTCACTGCTGGTGGGAATGCTTACTGGTTCAGTCCTTTTGGAAAACAGTATGGACATTTCTCCAAAAATTAGAAATTGATCTCCCATTTGATCCATCAATGCCACTTCTGGGAATATATCCCAGAGATGCACAAAATGCAGTAGAAATGACGTCTTCACTTGTATGTCCATTGCATCACTGTTTACAATAGCCAGAATCTAGAAAAAAACCCAAGTGCCAAAGAACAGATGACTGACTTAAAAAAACTTTGATACATCTACACAATGGATACTATGCAGCAGTTAGAAAAGATAAAGTCATGAAATTTGCATATAAGTGGGGGTTGGGGAAATGGATACTGAGAATACTGGTGGTGGACAATGGGTACTGGTAGAGTATTATGATTAGAGTAAATGATTACTCGATTATTACATGACTGATACATAAGCACAAAAGTTTGTCAGTCTGTAGCTGTACCTCACAGTAATTCATTAAAAAATAAAAAATTTAAAAATTTAAAAAAAAAGATGTTAAAATAAACTATCCAAAATTCTACTTCTAAGTATCCATCCAAATAGATAAAAATATGACTTTAAATAATATGTGCAATCATGCATTCATTGCAGGACTAAATATAATTGCCAGGAAATAGATAAAAATAAAATAAGCACTTAAATGTTACATAGTATAATTGCAAAATAGACTACTATTAATCTATTGGAAAAGAGTAAATCCCAGCATTTGTTACTACATGGAATTTAATGGGTAAAATGCTAGAAAATGTAAGTCAAAGGAGAAAGACAAATACTGATGGTCTCACTCATATATGGGGAAAAACAAAGCAGAAAAATGGAATAAAAATGTAGACTAATGCACATATTAATATCACAGATATGAAGTTGCTAAAGATTTAGTCATATGGATGATAAGATTGAAGGGGAACAGAAGATGGTGATAGAAGGATATTGCAATTTGGTAGCAACATTATGTGGGAACATACTTTGAGTTGGTGTGAAAAGCACTCCAGAAAGATTAAATTATATAAACCAACATTACTTTGATTTTTAAAAATGTTTTTATCAATTTTTTATAGCTATGGTAGAAAGTATAATATAAAGTAGATGATTTACACTGTTATATATACAACCACATTGAATAACTTCTAAAATACATTAAACTTTAGTGAAGCACAAAAAATAGTAAAGTTGGTGGAAATGCTGACTGGTCCAGCCTTTTTGGAAGACAATATGGGCAATCTTCCAAAAACTAGAAATTGAGCTCCCATATGACCCAGTAACACCAATTCTGGGAATATATCCCAGAGATACAAAAAAAATACAGTAGAAATGACATCTGAACTTCTATATTTATTGTAGCACTGTTTGCAATAGTCAGAATCTGGGGGGGAAAAAATGAGTGTTTGAGAATGGACAACTGGTTAAAGAAACATTGGTACATCTACACAATGGAATACTATGCAGCTATTAGAAAAGATGAAGTCATGAAATTTGCATATATGTGGATGGACATGGAGAATATCATGCTAAGTGAAATGGGTCAGAAAGAGAGGGACAGACATAGAATGACTGCACCCATTTGGGGAATATAAAGTAACATAATAGGAGACTAACTCCTAAAAACAGTAGGGATAAGGGCCAGGAGGATTGCACCATGGTTTGGAAGCCATCTTCACATTGTAGGATAAAAGGCAGCTGGGATAGAGAGAGGGACCACTAAGTAAATGATGTTTGGAGAGATCACTTGGGATGGGAGATGTGTGCTGAAAGTAGACTATGAACCAAACATGATGGCCTCTTAATACCTGTATTGCAAATGATAACACCCAAAGGAGAAAGAGAGAATAAGAGGGAATGTGCCAGCCACAGAGGCAGGAGGTGGGAAGGGGTGAGGGTGGCAGGAGTGTTACTGGGAACATTGGTGGTGGAGAATGAGCACTGGTGGAGTGATGGAATCATTGTATGACTGAAACATAATCATGAAAATTTGTAAGTTTGAAACTGTATCTCATAGTGATTCAATTTAAAAAATAAAACAATATTGACATATACAGCACTATATACATTAGCATTTAATCTATAGCTAAGAAGTGGCTTTCTAATGTTAGAGGTTCCTTAATTAAGAATGCATACTCGGTCAACTTGGTTTTGAAAGACTCTAAGGATTCCACATTAATAGTCTGCATCTAAAGCATAGACAAATTTCATCTTGCACCAGCACTGGGAGCTTTGCTAATTAGTATAAGTGATGTTAAAGGAGATTTTTGTCTGTGAAATGAATATTAAAACAATTATGTGGACTGGATAAATACTTTTGCAGGTACATTTTTCTTTGCGTGATGATGCTTTAAGATTTTTGCCTGGTAGTTGTATCTTACTGAAAGCTTGGAAATTGGATCTCCATCAGATCAACTACTGCCCAAATTGAAGGAATTTCATCAAGTTATTATAAGGAGTTGCATCTTTTAAAACTTAATGAAATTTGAAGGCTGGGAAGATAGTACAGCAGGTAGGGCTTTTGCATTTCATGTTGCTCAAATAGCAATTTATATTGCCAGTTATAGAAAATGTACCTTAAACTATGTGATTTAAAGAGGTGAAACTTTTAGGGGGATTGTTGCAGATAGACAGATGTGGCATGGTTTGGGGAAAAGCACTCGCAATGAGTTTTGGAGAGGTAGAAAAAGTAAGAAGAAATTTTCCAGCCCAGAAGCAGCCCAAAGCATGCAGATGACATCATTTTGACATCAGACCCTAAACTCTTTGGAGATTTCAACAACAGGCACAAACCAGATGCAGAAACTAAGGCACTATCCAGAAAAGGGTGAATTGCCTCAGAAAGGAGAAGCTCCGGGAGAATCTAAGGGTCCTAACTAGTATATAAAAGGACTATCAAAATTCTAAGACTTTCCCTGTGATCCAGATTCATTGTCATATATCCAGAGAGTTCTAGGCCAAGACAATTTGAAGAAATTGTATATCACCTTCTCCTAAAGTGTATCCTCAGCTTTTATTTTTTCTACTCAGGAGAAACCTGGGATCTCTTTTTAACACATTTTTGTCTCTTTTCCTTTCACACTTCTCCAAGTAATTTTTTTTTCAATGAAAGTATTTCACCTCTTCCTGATATTCTTTTCCATGAGGAAAAGCCATAGAACCCTGTGCTGAGATAGAATTGACCTTCCCTTTTCTGCAAAGAGCAATTCCACACAGCAACCTGAGGCGAAGGCTAGGTATCAATTCCCACACCCTGCAGAACTAGTAGACTTGACATGTAGCTTGGAGTAGCATGGCTTGACAGTTGCCTTGGAGGGCTAGTGGGATGCTAGATCCCATGGTGTAGGTGCTTGTAGCAGATTTTACCAGTCCTGACCCATGCCAGGCATGCCTGGTTAGCCAAGTGAGCAGAGCAGAAAGGTGGAAGCATTATCTTCTAGAGGCGAATTCCCTGACTCCCCACTTCACCCAAGCTTCTTACAACACTTTTCAACTCCTGTTGAGAAGTTTTAAATGTTCAGTGATTTACCATTAAGTTATTCACTACATAAAGTTTGGGGAATCTGGTTTACCAACATATTCTTCTTGGAGATTTGCAATTTTAGTCATATGTAGCTTGCTTAGAAATTCTACAGTTTAAACCTATTAACTCACTATGTCTTAAAAATATGGAGAACATCATGTAAGTGAAATGAGTCAGAAAGAGAGGAACAGACATAGAATGATGGCACTCATTTGTGGAATATAAAATAACATAATAGGAGACTGACACCCAAGGACAGTAGACACAAGGGCCAGGAATATTGCTCCATAGTTGGAAGCCTGCCTCAGGAGCTGGGGAGAAAGAAGCCGGGATAGAGAAGGGATCACTAAGTCAATGATGGCTGGAGGGATCGCTCGGGATGGGAGATATGAACTGAAAGTAAATAAAGGACCAAATGTGATAGCCTCTCAGTATCTGTACTGCAAACCATAATGCCCAAAAGTAGAGAGAGAGAAAGAAGTAAATTGTCTGCCATAAGGCAAGAGGACGGATGGGATGGGGGTGGGGATACTGGAGGCATTGGTGGTGGAAAATGTACATTGGTGGAGGGATGGATGTTTGTTCATTGTATGATTAAAATTCAAACATGAAAGCTTTGTAAATATATCTCACAGAGATACAATAAAAAATAAAATAAAGTGCATCTTTCACATACAGCTAGCATACACCTTATAATCCTTAAACTTATTTAGCAAAGAATCATTTCATTTTTCAATGATAAGCTAGCTTTTTGTAAAATTCTATTCAAAGGCAAAGGATAAGTATATATTGTTGTCTCTAACATTCTAGTATTTGGAAAACTTCTAATGTCATACTTCAAATTGGGCCGGAGTGATAGTATAGCAAATAGGTTACTTGCCTTGCACACAGCTGGCCTGATTTCTATACCTGGCATCCCTTATTTTCCCCTAAGCCCACCAGTGGTAATTCCTGGATGTATAGCCAGAAGTAAGCCCCAAGTATCACTGTGTACTGTACAAGGAAACAAAATAAAGAGAAATATTTGGAAAAAATATTTTATGAATGAAGCCACCTCTTTATTTTTATTAGCAAGTATTACTTGCTAATAGAAAGAGTTATAAAAATTACTCTTTCACAATGCCATAAAGCAGAAATGATATAGTGGCATATATCATTTTTAAGGCTGGAAGGCTTTACTGAAATGTTTTTGTCAATACAGATTTTGTATCTCCTGTAAACTGGACCTTCTATACTTATTTATAATTACTTAGTATTAGTTTTATATAAAGTCTTTACTTCTACTAAAACAACTATTTTCCTTATTGCCCTCTTTACAGTCATATTCATTTTTTTGTTTTTTATTTGAAACATAGAATTTCTGAAAGTTCAAATTTCAGTGTGTGACATCACTTCACCTCTACACACTTTCCTTAGGACTTGCCATACACAATAAAATATGCCTTTACAAATTCCTACAGAGACTCTTCTTTGGAGTGACTAAAGAATGAACAAATCTAGAATTATCCCGGAGACACTGTGATCCAATAAGTCTAGTCTGAATCTAGATAACTCTGTTTACAGAACTCTGCTGATTCTTAATCACAGATAGGAGTGAAAAATAGCTGTGACATATTATGTGTTTCCTGTAACACCAAGTGAACATGTGTTCAATTTTCCCATGGGCCAAGAATATTGCTTAAGGTCTTGGGAGTGCATAGAACACCAAATTATCCTTCTTCTCAGTCAGCTAGAATATATCTGTAAAAATGTTTCTTGGGGCTGGAGAGATAGCACAGCGGGTAGGGCGTGTGCCTTGCACGCAGCCGACCCGGGTTCAAATCCCAGCGTCCCATATGGTCCCCTGAGCATGACCAGGGGTAATTCCTGAGTGCAAAGCCAGGAGTAACCCCTGTGCATTGCCAGGTGTGACCCAAAAAGCAAAAATAAAAAAATGTTTCTTTAACCAAACATGATGAATGCTATGAAATTGATGACTTAAGTGCTTTGGGAACAAAGATTAGAGTCCTTAAAAAGGTTGGATCTTGCCTGCTAAATACTGGGCTATTGTGGCAGTGGCTGCATATGAAGTATATGCCTCCTATATTCAAACATAAAGTATATAGAGAGAATGGTATAAAGAAAAATATGGAAACACAGCAGAGATCCAATCAGGACGTAGTTCAAATGGTATGCCCAGGATGTTACTGTATTTCTCTGGAAAATAGAAATCAATAGGAAACATTCAACTTTGTCATGTTATACAATTTACACAGATAATAGAAATCTAATGAATAGAGTTCCTAGGAATTTTAGTGGTATGTCAAGTCCATTCATTTTTCTATGAATCACAAAATCACTGATTCGTGAAACATATAAGAATAATGTATTCCCATATACTTTTAATTAACTCATAATATTCAAGTTTCAGATAATATAATATTTTGATGATACTTAAAGCTCAGTATATATTCATTAAATTTTGCTCCAATTACAATTACTGCTATGTTTTAGTAGAATAATGACTACCAAAATCAATTTTATGAAGGTAAGTGCAAACAGTGAAGATCATTCCCAGTCAATTTATGTGTTCTGGGTAAATTAAATAACTATTTTCTAGACATCTTAACTAGCCCATTTCCTATAATTAGACATTACTTTACCTCAGAAAGATACAAGGATTTGACTAAATCTAAGGTGCAAACTACTATGCCAATCGGAAATCACACCTAATTTAGAAGGGAAATTCTATAAATATAGTTCTATAAAAATATAGAGAGAAGTAGGGGGAAAAGTGGAGTTCTGACAATCAGGAAACTATTAAAACAGCTTGATCAATATTTTAAGTAGGGTGTTAGGATGAATAATGAAAAGGAAGGAACAGATACTGATTATGCTTTGGAAGCAACACTGACAGTTTTATAAATATATCGGGGTACTGAAAATTAGAGGAGTCAAAATATTCAAACCAGATCTTAACTCAGGCTCCTATTTGACCTAAAACTAATTCCTTTAACCACTGGGAACCAAATGGCACTGGATGGATTGGAATCAACTTCCCACCAAAATTTGAATCTTCTGGGCATGATACACAGTGAGTAGGGTATTTGCCTTGCATGTGGCCGACCAGGGTTTGATTCCTCCATCCCTCTTGGAGAGCCCAGCAAGCTATCAAGAGTATCCAGCCCGCACGGCAGAGCCTGGCAAGCTATCCATGGCATATTTGATATGCCAAAAAGAGTTACAACAAGTCTCACAATAGAGATGTTACTGTTGCCTGCTCAAACAAATCGATGAACAACGGGACCGACAGTGAAAACAATGGGCATTATCTTCATCTCTATAAACGCCCAAATAAATATGTAAATGCTTTAAAAACTTACCAAAAATCTAAATTCAATCATGTATATCAACTTTCTCACATATATATCTATATATATACAGATATATATGCAATAGATGCATAATGTAGCCTTCTTACTTTCAGTTTATGACAGATTTTTGCTATCTGTATCAGAAACATTCATCTAGTTACCAGTATGAGCCTATGCACTCCACAAACAAAAATAAAAAATAACTGGAAATTCCAAGCTTAGTTGGTATACACATCAATACAAAGGTAAAAGCAAATTTGGTCAAAAGGAATCATCTATTTTTGTCAGGCAAACACACTATTCAAAGTATCCAAGCAACTTCAGTGTCCATCAAACTTTCTTTGTAGCCAACTTTATATTCCACTACTGAAGATCAATATACCATATCATTATACCTCTTTTATGAAGTGATTCTCTTTGTATTGGTATCATGTGTAAGTTACTGATGCAAAAGTTTGAATTGTTATAAATGCCTTTTTAAACTTTTACATTACATGGAACTAGTTAGGGTCAATGGCTCCTAGAATTTTGTATGTAAAATTAGCATACAAAATTCTCCATACTTTTATTATTGAAGCATTTCTATATAATAGTTTTAAGAAGTATTATATATTTCTATATAATACTTAAAGAAGTATTTCTGTATAATGGGTGCCCCAATAATCTATGTTCTGCCTTCATACTGGTCCTTTGTTGGTTCCCATGTATACTGACCTTGGTCTGCACTAATGTCTTTGGTTTTGTTCCTCAAAACCCACCCTTGTACCACTCAATGTCTGATGCTCTATAGGCTCAGGTCCTAGCAGACCGTTTGCTTCTAGGTAGTCTGCCACTGGGATCCACGGCCTATCACTTAAGGCCTACAGCCTTGTGGTTCCTTTTCCCTTTGGCTTGTCTTTTCCCTCAACTTATGTAGGTGAGAACCTTGCACTTATGTAATCTGACAGGCACAGGTGAGGTGTCAAAGAGGAAGTTATCCTTTCTGTCTTTTAAGAGTTATTCCCACCACCAGACTGGCTATTCTTCTTGTTGGCAAGGTTTAAAATGACTAATAGAAAAGTAGAACTAAATTACTTTGCACTTGTCATCCCGTTGCTCATCAATTTGCTCGAGTGGGCACCAGTAACATCTCACAATTCGTTGTTACTGCCAAACAGTTGTTACTGTTTTTGGCATATCAAATACGCCACGGGTAGCTTGCCAGGTTCTGCCATGTGTGTGAGATATTCTCGGTACCTTGCTGGGATCTCCGAGAAGGACAGAGGAATCGAACCCAGGTAGGCCGCGTGCAAGGCAAACTCCCTACCCACTTTGCTATTGCTCCAGCCTGTTCATTTAGACTGTAAAAAGTAAAAGTTAAGAAATCACAGGCTGTAAGGTGCTTGCCTTGCACAGAGCCAACCAGGATCGATCGTTGGCACCCCATATGGTCCCCTAAGCCCTATCAGGAGTGATTCCTGAGTGCAGATCCAGGAGTAAGCACAAAGCACTGCTCAGTTTGACCCAAAAACCAAAAAGGTATATTAAAAAAAAAAAGAAAGAAGAGAGAAAAATCACTACACATTCATTGAAGACATTAAAGGCAAAAAGAAAATTACTCTTAAATTAATTAACCTTGAATTTGGGTCATTTAAAATTCCCGGAGTCTGGTTCGGAAGTTTTAAAGACCAATTTTATAAAAATAAATATAAATTTGCTAAAGGAAATGAATAATGTGTTGAAATTATGCTTCCATTTTCCTCCTGATTCTTGAGAAAAAAAGAAGATTCTTCAGACAGTATTCACTCTGAAAGAAATTCTGTGGGTGTGTGAGAGAAAATTAAGAATAGATTGTACTTCCTGGAGACCGATTATCATGTAATTATGTGCTCTTCTCTAAAGGTGACCCTTAGCCTACCCTGACTTTTTAAATTATATTTCCTTATATTCAGTATATCCAGCCATGCTTGCAGTACAGTGCATCTGTCCCTCAAAGAAATCTGGGGAAGAGACAAAAACATTTCATATCGACAGTGGCCCGTGCCTCTCTCCAAAGCACAGAGGTAATTAAGTAGTGATTGAAAAAATTTACTGTCAAACTGCCCAAGTGTTTTAAGTAGTTTGGCAGTTAACAGGTTTGAGATATTTTAGATTTTCCCAGTGTTCACTGCTATGTGGCATTATTCCCTAAGATAACAAAAGCCTCCACTAACAAAGATCCATTAGGGTTTTTACAGATGCAGAATGAATCACAAAAGAAGCAAGGTTCTGTCTGAATGCTTAAAATACCTGTTATTTCCAGGCAGAAGCTTTTTGATGGATATAAAAATGATTCAGAACCAGACATAGATACACCTGAGCATAAAAGGAAAAAATGTTTTCATTTTTTTAAGTTCAGTCATTAATATATTTGAGCTTGGATATAGCAGGGGAGCACTGCTGTTTTGATTAGAAAAAGATATTAGAATTTATAAAAAGATGTTTAATAATACAAGGGTTAAAATAATAAGCACACCAGAGTCCCCCAACCCCATTTCTAAAAGTCTTACATTTTTCTCTCTCCCTCTCCTCCTCCCTCTTTCCTTCCCTCCTTCCCTCTTTCTTTCTCTCTCTCCATCTCTTTTTCTCTTTCACCCTCTCTCTCCTCTCTTTCTGTCTTTCTCTCTCTCTCTCTCTCTCTCTCACACACACACACACACTTTTTTTAAAGTGTCAATTTCTCTAAACACCATAGGATCATATCAATACATGCAGAGAAAATATTTGACAAGATCCAACATCTGTTCATAATGAAAACTCTCACCAAAATGGGTTTTGGTGAAACTTTCTTCAAGATAGTTAAAGCTATATACTACAAACTTATGACAAGAATTATCCTCAATGGGGAAAAACTAAGGGCCTTTCCTCTAAGATCAGGGACAAGACAAGGATGCCCACTCTCACTACTTCTGTTCAATACAGTACTGGAAGTACTTGCAATAGTGGTTAGGCAAGAAAAAGATTTTCAGGGCATACAGATAAGAAAGGAAGAAACCAAACTCTCACTATTCACAAACGATATGATACTATATCTAGAGAAGCCTAAAGCCTCTACTAAGAAACTCTTAGAAAAAATAGACTTTTAAAGTCTCAGGCTTTAAAATCAATACCCAAAAATCCATGGCCTTCCTATATGCAAACAATGAGACAGAGAAAAGGGACATGAAAAAAGCAATCCCATTCATAATTGTGCCCCAAAAAATCAAGTACCTCGGAATCAGCTTAACAAAGGAAGTAAATGAACTCTACAAAGAAAACTATAAAACTCTACTCCTTGAAATAAAGGAGGACATGAGGAAATGGAAACATATCCCCTGCTCATGTATAAGGAGAATCAACATTCTCAAAATGGCAGTACTCCCCAAAGCATTATACAGATTCAACGTGATCCCTGTAAAAATACCCATGACATTCTTCAAAGAAATGGATCAAGCAATACTGAAATTCATATGGAACAACAAACGCCCACGGAAAACTAAAACAATTCTTGGGGAAATGACGATAGGAGGCATCACCCTCCCCGACCTTAAACTTTATTACAAAGCAGTAACAATTAAAACAGCATGGTACTAGAACAAAGGCAGAGCCACAGACCAATGGAACAGGATGGAATATCCCTACACACAACCCCAAATGTATGATCATCCAGTCTTTTATAAGGGAGCAAGAAATATGAAGAGGAGCAAGGAAAGCCTCTTTAACAAATGGTGCTGGCATAACTGGACAACCACATGCAAAAGAATGGGCTTAGACCTCGACTTGACGCTATGCACGAAAGTCAGATCAAAATAGATTAAATACCTCAACATTAGACTACAATCCATAAAGTACATTGAAGACAAGGTCAGCAAAACCCTCCACAATATTGAAACTAAAGGTATCTTCAAAGATGGCACGCAACTGATCATCTAAATGGAAACAGAAATAAACAAATGGGACTATATTAAACGAAGGATCTTCTGCACCGCAAAAGATACAGTGACCAGAATACAAAGACAATCTACAGAATGGGAAAGGATATTCACCCAATATCCATCTAATAAGGGGTTGATATCAAGGGTATATAAGGCACTGGTTGAACTCTACAAGAAGAAAACATCCAACCCCATCAGAAAATGGGGCAAAGAAATGAACACAAACTTTTCCAAGGAAGAGATACAAATGGCCAAAAGGCACATGAAAAAATGCTCTTTATTATTAATCATCAGGGAGATGCAGATCAAACCATGAGATACCACCTCACACCACAGAAAATGGCACACATTCAAAAGAACAAAAGCAAGCACTGTTGGCGAGGATGTGGGAAGAAAGAGACCCTTGCACATTGCTGCTGGGAATGCAGACTGGTTCGGCCTTTTTTGGAAAACAATGTGGACGCTTCTCAAAAAATTAGAAACTGAGCTTCCATTTGACCCAGCAATACCACTGCTGGGAATATATCCCAGAAAATTAAAAAGTATAGTCGAAATGACATCTCCACTTATATGTTCATAGCAACACTGTTTACAATAACCAGAATATATAAAAAACCTGAGTGCCCGAGTACAGACAACTGGTTAAAGAAACTTTGGTACATCTATACAATAGAATACTATGCAGCTATTAGAAACTATCAAGTTATGAACTTTACATATAAGTGGATCAACATATAAAGCATCATGCTAAGTGAAATGAGTTAGAAAGAGAGATATAGACATAGAAATATTGCACTCATCTGTGGAATATAAAACAATAGAGTAGGAGACTAACATCCAAGAATAGTAGAAATAACTACCCGGAGGTCGGCTTCATGACTTGGAAGCTGGCCTCACATGCTGGGGGAAAATATAGCTTAGATAGAGAAGGGAACACCAAGTAAAATGTGCATGGAGACCACGTGTGGGAAGGGAGATGCATGCTGAAAGTAGACTAGAGACTGGACACGATGGCCAATCAATACCTGTATTGGAAACCACAGCACCCAAAAGGAGAGAGAGAACAAAAGGGAATACCCTGCCACAGAGCGGGATGGGGTGGGGAGGATGGGATTAGGTGGTGGGAGGGATACTGGGTTCATTGGTGACGGAGAATGGACAATGACAATGGTGGAAGGATGGGTGCTCAAACATTGTATGAGGGAAATACAGGCAGGAAAATGTGAAAATCTGTAACTGTACCCTCATGGTGATTCATTAATTAAAAAATAAATTAAAAAACACTAATATACAGGCATTTTTAGTGAATGATTTGATTTTGTTGTTCCAACTGCTGTTATTTTACGAGAACACATTTAGGAGAGAGGAGAAATCAGAGCTTTGGGTTGGGAGGGGGTTTGTGGGGGGAAATCACTGTATCACTGTCATCCCATTGCTCATGGATTTGCTGGAGTAGTCACCAGTAATGTCTCCATCATGAGACTTGTTGTTACTGTTTTTGGCATATCAAATACATCACTGGTAGCTTGCCAGACTCTGATGTGCGGGCAAGATACTCTCGGTAGCTTGCCGGGCTCTTGGAGAGGGGTCGAGGAATCGAACCTGGATTAGCCACATGCAAGGCAAATGCTCCACCCACTGTGCTATCGCTCCAATCCCCCCATATATATATATATATATATATATATATATGTGTGTGTGTGTGTGTGTGTGTATATATACACACATATACATATATATGTATACGTATATGTATATATATACTTTACCGGCAAGAAGATATACTATCTAACTCAAATGTATATAATTCCTTTCCCACCTGTACTCATTAATAACATATTGAGCATTTACTTGAATGTAAATTTATGTAATTTAATAAAATTTCATGACCAGTTTTCCTGAACTCATACTTGTTGGGTATACCATATCACTGGGTATGCATATTTAACTGAAAAATCATATGTATGTGTTATGTGCGAAGCATGGCTACAGGCGCCGGAGCAGATCAGATCTATCCCTGCATAGCAAATAAGACCTGTCTCTGCATAACACCCAGTCGGGTGTATCTGGGAAAATTTTACAAGCAACACGCATCAGCCTTGAGTCTCACTCCCCCCTCCAAGAGTCATACCTAACTACCCTAATTGGAGTTTGGCCTGAACTAAGCAAAGTTCAAAAGGTGATAGGTCAGTATTGCTTAACTTTATGTAATTGGACCATCCTCTTAAGCTGAGATGCTCTATAAAATATGTTTGTATTTGGCAATAAAGTGAACGGCAGTCAGCTGTCTCCCAGGGTGGTTCCTCAGTGTACCCGTCAACCTTTGTCCCGCACCTTCCCAGACCTTATGTGCAACATGTCTGGGTACATTTAGAAAAACTGTTCCCCAACATATATGTACTAGCAAGAAGCTTCATGTCTAAATGGCTATGGAGCAGAAGAATGTTCATGTTGTGGGAAGAGAAAGTGCCTGCTAGACTGCTGGTCTTGGTAGAGTAAAACCCTCTATGCTCAGGGAATGGTTATGCCAATCAGACTGCACCTCAGCAAAAAAGCATGGATGCTTTGGTAGAGGATTACTTTCAAGTGCTGTTGAAATGCTGGACAGATTATTAGAAACAATGTTAGAAAAAACTCCAGGAAATTAGTGACTCTATGCGGACAGGTGAGGGAAACATATTTGAATTATTGATTTCTACATATTAAAAAATTTGTGATAAACATCAAAATCTGGATGACACTTATGTAGATATTTTCATTCTGACTCAGCAGACTAATGTGTTCAAAATCTATTCTGATAGTGACTTAATGATTCACTACTTCTAGAGGTCATGATGATGCTGGAGTTAACAGTTGAGACTTTCAATCTTAACTTTAGTTGTAGGACTGTAGATTGAGGTTCCCTTGAAGAATTGACTCAGTGTTATTGATACAACAATTTTCCTGAAGGTCTAACCTAAAGTTTAATATATGGTCCCCTCAATGGTTTTGTGAGCAACTCGTTTCTTATATTAAGAATGCTTCACTTAATCTAGTAGTTTCTGTTTCTATAGTTGAAAACTGATTCATTTTCTTTAATTCTGACAAATTTTTAATCCAAGAAATGTTTTTAAAATAAATTTTAAAGTATGAAATAAAAATAGTATATAATTAAACATTTAAAATTGAGTTTTATGTACTCAATTTGTGCTTTCATTTTCTAATTATAAAATATTCTTTGTTGAGTTTATTATATAAAACTTACAGTTTTGCAACAGAATTGATATTGAGATCCTTCACAGTGATTATTCAAAGATAACTCCAAGTGCTGTTCTTTATATTATAATTTTTTTAATCTAAAATACTTAAAAATGGTTTTGTAGAATAGAAATCTAACCAAAAGCTTAATATTTTCTATTTATCAGGTGCTTACAAATATTATTTCAGAGGAATTCATGAAAGTGATTATATTAGCTTAGTCAGAGATCTATCCACCTCATTAAATATCCTCCCTAGAAATTTGAGCAGTGGAGAAAATTTAATTGGCTTAGTGTAATCTCTAACCTTTCTAAGCACTGGTTTACCAAGAATTCCTCGAAAATTCTTCAAGCAATGCCATAGGCTAATCAACATCACCCTCCTAAAGTTGGTAAGCTTCATTCCTGACTCTGTTCTGATAGCCATTACAAGGGTTAAAGGTGATCCACAGTGAATTAAGGTACTGCATCATTTTATTTGTAATAATTAATAGTATAATCTTTACCACACACTAAAAATCACAAAGTACAGAGCCAGAGCTCTAAATAACTTGTAATCCAAAAGCATACCTTCTGTATGTACTTGTTCTTTCTATCAACTGTCCCAAACAAAACTGAAGCAGTGAGTAAGTCTACCTGTATCAAACTCAGGCTACAAACCCCCGAGGGCTTAAGCACAGTAGGCTAAAGGCAATGTCTGTTTTCTCTTTTTGAAGATGAAAATCTTCTCCTGAGAAAGTCTGCCAAGAATTAAAAATAGAAACATCTGGGTTTGATCAAAACACTTTTCTATTTTTAAAGAGTTACCCAACCATAGGGACTTTTAGACAGTAATTTGCAATGTTATGATCAGGTCCTGAGTTCACTGCAATTATTCAAACAGTGTTTCTTTTAGAGGGGACTTTTTTTTTGAATATCTAAATAGTATATATTTTCATATGCTATTCAACTGCTTGACAGATTGGGAAAAGTTAATAAAATATTCCAAAAAGTTAATAAAATATCATGCCAATAAATTTCAAAATAAAATAAATTGATGTGCACAATATCACATCTCAGAAAAATGTTTCAGGCTTCTTCCATAATTCAAGATGAAGAACTAAAATTAGAAATATACAGATTCTAAAGCAAAAACAAAGTATTCAGGTGAAAAGGGTCTCTTTAAAGGATTATTTAGTAAGAATATCTCCTTTTAATACATACATACACTATACTATTAAAATGTAAGAGGATTATCATGATCTAATAGGGCTATTATAGTGCATTAAGAACCTAGCAAGGGCATAAACCACACTATAAATTCTTTTTTGTTGCTGTTCTCTTGGGGCCACCAAAGCAGTACTCAGGGCTTCCTCCCGGTTTTGCATTTAGGGATCACTCCTGGTAGGGCTTGGAGCATCTAACCCACATGAAAGGAAATACCCTATCTGCTATACTATATCTCTGACCCAAATTCTTGTACACACACACACACACATATATATATATATATATATATATATATATATATATATATATATATATATAGTGCAAAATCATTGAACAAAACTGCATGATAAATAAGAGTACAATTTGTTTTATAATCACAGTTGACAGAATGGCTGTCTGGAAAGAATCTAGCCTGTATTTTAAGTAAAAAGGAAATGTGTTTCTAATGGATCCTTTGTATTAAAAGTCAAACGACTGGTGGTTTATCTTTATTATTATTTGTTGAACTCACTCTGGCATCTTTCAAAATAGGAATTTCATTTACAGAATATTTATTGGGAAGTAAAAGCAAGCAGCAATGTTTAAGTAGAAGTGTAAAAAATAGAAGTGAAGACTTATAAGTGGAATCAGAAAAGAAGACATATCATTAGCTTCATCGTAAATGATGATATTTTTAAACATACAATTTTTAAGGATAAAAATTATACTGGATAAACATCTAAATCCTCTTACCTATAAATGAAGTAATCTTGGGCAATATTGCGATCTACAAAGAAAAGTTACTGAGGTGAGAACAATTAGCCTAGCATGTCAAGGACCTGAAACATAGCCCAAAGGAAGAAAACTAGCACTGTTTTAATTGATTCTGTCACGTAAACTTTTTAACCTTAACACAAAACAGAACATTTAAATAATCAACCAGAATTTAGGGAAGGAGAAAGGAAGGAAGGAAGGAAGGAAGGAAGGAAGGAAGGAAGGAAGGAAGGAAGGAAGGAAGGAAGGAAGGAAGGAAGGAAGGAAGGAAGGAAGGAAGGAAGGAAGGAAGGAAGGGAGGGAGGGAGGGAGGGAGGGAGGGAGGGAGGAAGGAAGGATGGGAGGGAGGGAGGAAGGAAGGATGGGAGGGAGGGAGGAAGGAAGGGTGGGAGGAAAGAAGGAAGGAAGGAAGGAAGGAAGGAAGGAAGGAAGGAAGGAAGGAAGGAAGGAAGGAAGGAAGGAAGGAAGGAAGGAAGGGAGGGAGGGAGGGAGGGAGGGAGGGAGGGAGGGAGGGAGGAAGGAAGGATGGGAGGGAGGGAGGAAGGAAGGATGGGAGGGAGGGAGGAAGGAAGGGTGGAAGGAAGGAAGGAAGGAAGGAAGGAAGGAAGGAAGGAAGGAAGGAAGGAAGGAAGGAAGGAAGGAAGGAAGGAAGGAAGGAAGGAAGGAAGGAAGGGTGGGAGAGAGGGAGGGAGGAAGGGAGGGAGGGAGGGAGGGAGGGAGGAAGGGAGGGAGGAACTGAGGGAGGAAGGGAGGGAAGGAGAGAGAGAGAAAGTGAGAGGAAACTTTGGAGTCTGTCACTAATCCTGATTTCTCACATTAAATGTACATTTGCAATCAAAGTTATTTGAGACTTTCCACATTAGTACTCTATGAAAAAATTATATTGGTCATAAGTGAATGAATTCTAAATATAAAATAAAATGTTTAATAAATTATATTTAATTATATTTAGTTTCAATATTTCAACTAAAAGGTAACATTGTTAATATGAATTTTCTGTTAATATGGTTAAAATCATGATGTATTTCAACACAATTATTTTCTTATACACTTTTTTCTTACAACAAAAACTATTACAGCAATTCTTAAACAACTATTTTTATAATTCCTATTTCACACTCTTTAGTGTTAAGATCAATTTTTAGTAGTCATGATTAAAGATGGATTTTGTTTGAAAGAAGAAAAGATGCTTTCCAGAAATGCTGGACCAATGAACAGTTGGTCCTTCAAAAACTAGAAATTGAGCTTCCATATGACCCCACAATACCACTTTTGGGAATATATCCCGAGGATGCAATAAAGCACAGTAGAAATGACATCTGTACCTATATGTTCATTGCAGCACTGTTCACAATAGCCAAAAATGGAAACAACTCAAGTGCCTTAGAACAGGTGACTGTTTAAAGAAACTGGTACATCTACACAATGGAATTCTATGCAGCTATTCGGAGAGATGAAGTCATGAAGTGGATATACATGGAGAGTATCATGCTAAGTGAAATGTGTCAGAAAGAGAGGGACAGACATAGAAGGACTGCACTCATTTGTGAAGTATAGAATAACATCACATGAGGCTGACACCCAAGTGCAGTAGATACAAGGGCCAGGAGGATTGCCCCATAGTTGGAATCTTGCTTCATGAGTGGAGGGGAGAAGGCAGATGGAATAAAGAAGGGATCACTAAGAAAATGATGGCTGGAGGAATCAGTCGGGATGGGATATGTATGCCGAAAATAGATAATGGACCAAACATGATGCCTCTCAGTGTCTGTGTGGCAAGCCATAATGCCCAATAGTAGAGAGAGAGAGAGTATGGGGAATATTGTCTGCCATGGAGGCAGAGGGAGTGTGGGAAAGGGGGGGGTTATATCAGGGATATTGGTGGTAGGGAATGTGCACTGGAAAAGAGATGGGTGTTTGATCATTGTGTGATTGTAACCCAAATATGAAAGCTTGTAACTATTTCACAGTGATTCAATAAAATTTTTAAAAAATAAAGGGGGTATCTTGGAAAAAAAAAGGAATAAAAGATGCTTTTCTACTTTTTTTTTTTTTTTTTTTTTTTTTTTGCTTTTTGGGTCACGCCTGGCAATGCACAGGGGTTACTCCTGGCTCTGCACTCAGGAATTACCCCTGGCCGTGCTCAGGGGACCATATGGGATGCTGGGAATCGAACCCGGGTCGGCCGCGTGCAAGGCAAACGCCCTACCCGCTGTGCTATCTCTCCAGCCCCGCTTTTCTACTTCTGATTCTGAAAAAATATTCTTAGCTATGTAAGGATCCATTGCTATGTAAAATAACTTATTTTAACCATTTCTATATGATTGAAAAATATGTTAAGAGGATATTAAAAAGAAATTTTATAAACATGCATAATATCAGAAATTCTACTTAAGGTATTAAAAAATATTGACAGAACATGTGTACGAAAATATGCATATCATCTTTAGGCTGTTCTGCATATAATGGAAAAACTAAAAATAACTCAGATTTACTGATGTCCTTGAATACTAAAATGGAAAAACTTTAATACATCTCTATACTAGAATACTGCATGGTAATATGAATAATTTGATTTGTAGAACAAATAAAGTTTCTATTTCTAATTAAAATTAATCATGAAAATTGCATATTTTATTATTCCACATAAATCACTCTATTAAAAATACTAATCAAGAGGATAGAATTAGGTGAGTGTTTATGATTCATTGTCACAGTAACCCTTGTAGAAACACTAATATCGGGTGTAAAACATTTAAACTTCCTTTACTGTACTAGGTGTAAAAACAACAAAACATATTGCAGATATTGAAAGTTTTCTATCCTAGAAAGAAATTGGAAATAAGTGCATGGATAATTGTAGTTTGTGTTTTGGTCCTATTTTATAGTCCAAGACCTATTAAAAATTTCTTCTTCAGCACATATGACAAATCAAGTACCACCAGGAGTGATGTCTGAGCACAGAATCAGGAGTATTCCCTGAGCATTGTTTTGTGCGTCCCCCAAACAAAACAAATATAGAAACACACAAATAGGCATATCAAAATGTGTACAAAAAAACATATGTATGCATGAGTTCATATACATACATACATGACACATATATATTCTACCATCTGTTGAGGAGATAAATAAGTGAAACTCTAGTAGTAAGTACAACTTACAACTAGCACCAAACCAAGATCCTTAATTATTTCTAACCACTATTTCATGGGCTGGAGGGATAGCACAGAGGGTAGGGCATTTGCCTTGCAAGTGGCCACCCCCAGGTTCGATTCCTCTGTCCTTCTCTGAGAGCCTGGCAAGCTACCAAGAGTATCCTGCCCATACAGCAGAGCTGGCAAGCTACAGTGGCATATTCGATATGCCAAAAACAGTAACAAGTTTCACAATGGAGACGTTACTGGTGCCTGTTCGAGCAAATCAATGAACAACTGGATGACAATGCTACAGTACTACAATGCTACTGCTTCATGCCACCCCTCCCCCCACTAAAAAGAGTTTAAGGTTTATTTGTGGGATTAGCTGTTTCTAAATCTGGAGCAGAGGAAATAAGAATCTAGAACACTGTTGTGCCTCCTGCCACACAAGCCATGCAAATAGCCCAGCCTCACCGCTTGAGAACTAATCTCTGGAGAGACTTTCAGGTGACAAAATGTTCCAGAGACTCCAGCTTTCAGGTTGATAACTCTGAGTTCTTCTCAGATTGCGGATGGGAGTGGGCAGCATCTCCCCCACCTCATACTGACGGAAAACCCCAGCAGCTATGCCCACACCCAACAGACACAGTCATGCAAACCATTCAAGTAGTCCAACCACACTGCTTCAGAGTTTCAGCAAAGATGTCAGGTTGATAGAAATTCCAGGTACACTGGTTATGGGTTCTGGGGTGTTCTCAAGTGGAAGTGGGAAGCCTCCCTCACTCCCAACAGCTGCAGCCATGTTAAAAACAGCCCAGCTTCACCAATGATCTCAGAATTGATGCAAGCCAAGCCACTGAAACTCATCAGCCTGGTTCTATAGCCCCGGGAGCTCGTGGAGTGATACATCCAAGTTTCACAGAATTGACAACCCAGTGGGAACACACTAAACTAGATGAGAAAGTAGCATAGAAGCCAACTAAGTTCAATAAATAATAGCACAGAAGCCTCAACTAGCAACAAACAGATTAGTAAATAATCCTCAGACAAAGACTTCGATCACCCCATGTGAGATATAAGAATTTTCACCAATTTTTTGGTACCAAAGTGTTTGTTTGATAATTCCATTTACCACTTGTTGTTAAAAACAATATAAGATAAATAAATTAGCTTGCATGTTAAGGGAACGGGCTTGGCTGGGGCAGTTGGGGGACAATAAAGAGGGGGGCTGGAAACAATGGAGGAGTCAGGTCACACTGCTAGTTTGATCAGTTGTTGGAAAGTGGGATACCTGAAACAACTATATTATAAGCAACTGTGTAAACTTTGGTGTTTAAATAAAGTTTAAAAATGTAAAATAAAGGAAACTTCTAATTGATGAACAGAGAGTAAATGAGCAAATAGAACATCAGCAGTAGAATATTGAAATATTATATAGTTGTAATGATTCTTTCTCTATTTAAGCAATAATTGATACAGAACTTATAAAGGAAGATGAACTCAATGATGTTGCACTGTCCTATATTCTACTCTAAAATTCCTAATTCTGGCATTATGTAAGCCCCTTCCTGTAAGTAACGACTGTAGTAATTTTGAAGGAACATCTCTTCGGTGATTAGGTCTGATGAATGATTGTGATTTCATTTTTTGTTGACAGACTCCATTGTTTGTTTTTTTTTTTTTGCTTGCATGCTTTGGTAAAGCATGTTGCTATGGGGGAGAAAATCTACTTGGTAAGAAAATGAGGGCAGCCTCCAGCCTGAATGTGTCATTTAAGGAAACTGATTCTTATGGAATTTTCAAATAAGAGCACAGACCTGGCAATACCATGAACAAGGCCTTGTGAGAAACAAAACAACATAGAATTTACCTAAGTGATGCCAGAAATTATTAACAAACAGCAGCACAGAAATAATTGATGTCTATTCTCAATAGCTAAAACTGAGAGATTGGTTTTACCCAAAATAAGTTGTATTTTACGTATTTTACATTTTTAATACTCTTTTCACTAGTACTATTGGAGTTCTATTTTTCTTTTGCTTATTAAGTCTCTAAAATTTTTCCACTGAGTATCATTTTTATCATCTTTTTAACTAACAAAAGTTTCTCTTTTAAAAATGCTGCCTAAAGACTACTTGAGATGTCCTTGTAATATGATGCCCTCATAACTATGCTTGTCCAAAGACTCTTCAAGATGTCCTTGTAATATGGTGTCCTTCACTGTCATAAGCAAGCAGTAATAGGGAGGTGCTGTCCCTCTCTCTGGACTGTGATCCATAAAAAGGCTACCATATGCTCTGAACGGACTGTTCTCTTTTCACATGAACATTGAGCATATGTAAGTTTCGTAGGTCTACTCAGTCTTATCTCCCTTATCACACCATTAATATGTCTGTTTAGAGCATATTAATATTTTTAGAACTTATTTGATTCAATTCTTTGTACTAAAGCAGGATATCTAAAATTTTTTTTGTTAGGATGCTGAGTTCTACAGAAATTTCTGACTTATATTTGGAGATTGCAGTGACAGAAGATAAACAACTGCTCTCTCTCTTCTCTGATAATATTCATTATCATTTTCCCCATCCATGCAGAACTCATTGGAATGATAGATTCCTCTAATTTAAATTATAAAGTGTTTCAGATGAAATTTTCAATGCTTTAAAATGTTAGTTGAAGAGCACCATCAATAGACTTTTCTCATATGTAATATATAATATCGGAGTTGGAACAATAGCACAGCAGGTAGGGTGTTTGCCCTCATGCGGCCGATTTGGGTTCGATTCCCAGCATTCCATATGGTCCCCTGAGCACCGCCAGGAGTTATTCCTGAGTGAAGAGCCAGGATTAACCCCTGTGCATCGCCATATGTGACCCAAAAAGCAATATATATATATATATATATATATGTGTGTGTGTGTGTGTGTATATATACATATATAATACCATGATTAGCAAATAAATGCACATATTCCTCTTCTAACAAATATTACTGTACATAGCTCTTTTCTAAGTATATTGTGACTGAATAACTATGAGTATATTTGGTAAGCAGAGACAAATTAACTTTTGAAAATACAAGTTATCATGTTTAACATATTGCCACATAAATTTCTTGCTAGAAAACCAACAATGTCTACAAGTCAGTATGGTGGCATCATAGAGTATCAACTTAGTGAAAATATAATTTTTGTTTCTCAGATTTACCAGCCCTATGCATTTCTGGATCAATATTAGAGAACAGAAAATTACACATGAATATTGGAAGGAAATATTCCATTACCATCTTTTTATTCAGACATACAATGAAGTTTTGTTTTCCTGCATCTCACACAGATCATCAGTGACCAACTGATGAATTACTGACTCCCTTTGCTAGCAAGAAGTTGAAGTTAAACCAGCAACAACTAGAGATCGATTTAGGTATCTTCCCTCAGCCTCTCCCAATCTTGGTACAGCTCCATAACCAAATGTGCCAGCCTCTACCACAGATTGCTGGCATCACTGAGATTAAAGGTTCGAACAAGGTGAAGAGATGGCTGCAGGCTCCAGTTTATCATAACACAATCCAACTCACGCTCACGAATATCGGTTAGTTCTTGTTCAATCCCTTTTCATATCCATCTTCCATTACTAATTGTGTCGCTGCTGACTTCAGGATCAACACCAGATACAAAAGTAACACTTACATGGAATTTTGGACCATCTTCCACAATAACATAAAAGGAAACATGAATAATAAATCTCTTACTCTATGTCATGTTTTAATGACTGCTTCTCTCTTCAGATACAGCAGCCTTTATTCCAGCACAAAGAGTATAATATAATAAAGCTTTGGTCCTTTGTTTTTTCCACACATTTTGTTTACACATTAGGAACTGTCACTAGAATAAAAATTAAACTATCTTGCAATTTTATCATGAGAATTAGAAATAATGTATGTAAATTTCCTACACATACTTATCCACAAATAAATGACAGTTATTACATAAAAGTGAATATTTTATGCAATTTGTCAGTACCTAAAAAAGAATGTAAAAGAAAAAATCAAAAGTAGCATATACAATGAATAATTGCTGAAAAGTAAAAACAGTTATTAGCACATGTATCACATATATGATTAAATAATGACAAGCAAAATTAAAAATATTAAAATTATTAATTTAACTTCTATAAATACACTGTATCATAAATATTAAGTTAACAAACGTAAACACTAGGATAAAGATAGATGACACTAAGAGAATAATATTTCTGTATTTGCTAAGCAAATATAGCACTCTGGAGACCAATATTTCTGTATTTGCTAAACAAAATGAAGGTACTCACTAATCACTGACCATATAAGAATTTTTTGTGTAATGTACACTTATATTTAGATTGGTTTCATTTCTCCCTGAAAATCTATCAGGATCTCTGTGTTCCTTTATTCTAAAATCAAACTAAAACTACCACTTTGATCTAAGTAATAAATATATTTAATTATAAGGCATTTATACCCTTAGAGTTTGCCAAAGAACCACTTCAAGTTTAAAAGACTAGTAACTCTACTCTCTGGAGCTTCTAATCCTACCAATGTGGTATGTATTTAGCTCTATACCTGCTCCTAAATGCAAATGACTATAGTTCTAATAAAACACTTTAATACTCTTATATTTTCTTTACTATGTTTTGTTTGGAACCACCCTCAGAAGTGCTCAGGACTTACTTTTCACTCCAAATTCAGGGATCAGTCCTGGGGAAGCATATAGTGTGCCAGGGATTTAATTTAGTCAGCCACATGCAAGGCAAGAAACTTATCCTCTGCAATATCTCTTTAGCCTTTACCTTTGACTTTTGTTTTGTTTTACATTAGTTTTGGACAATATCAGGCTGTGTTCTGGGCTTACTCCTCGCTCTGCATTCAGGGATCACTCCTGGCTGTGATCAGGGAATCATATATGGTGCAGATTGAACACGGGTTGGCGACATGCAAGGCAAATGCCCTATCTGCTGTACTGTTGTTCTGGCCCTCTATGTTTGATTTCTTAAGAAATTAAGATAAAGAAATGCCTTAAGTCTCTGTTGTCTGTGTAGAGTTAGTTTCAACTATTATCCCAATTACTTATTTATCTTACTCTCTTTAACTTTACTGACTTAAACTTTGTGAGACTAAAATTCAACACCTAATTCTTGCCCATGCTGAAAAAAAATTAATTTCTTATACTTGAAATTTTCATTTGTTCACATTATTTCCAAGACAAAGTTGTGTATTGAACCAATAGCA